>NC_042985.1:11701937-12064437 GCF_901001165.1 Salmo trutta
AAGCTCTGGGAGCTAACACAAGTCTTCAGGTCTCAGGTCTCAATTAACCTAAAGCTCTGGGAGCATAACAACAAGGTCTTTCAGGTCTCAGGTCTCCATTAACTAAACGCTCGGAGCTAACACAAGTCTTCAGGTCTCAGGTTCCAATTAACTAAAGCTCTGGGAGGCTTAACACCACAAGTCTTCAGGTCCTCAGGTCCCAATTAACTAAAGCTTCTGGGAGCTAACACAAGTCTTCAGGTTCTCAGGTCCATACTAACCAAAGCTCTGGGAGCTAACACAAGTCTTTCAGGTCATTCAGGGTCTCAATTAACTAAAGGCTTCGGGAGCTAACCACAAGTCTTTCAGGTTCTCAGGGTCTCAAATTAAACTAATAGCTCTGGGAGCTAACACAAGTCTTCAGGTCTCAGGTCTCAATTAACTAAAGCTCTGGGAGCTAACACAAGTCTTCAGGTCTCAATTAAACTAAAGCTCTGGGAGCGAACACAAGTCTTCAGGTCTCAGGTCTCAATTAAACTAAAGCTCTGGGAGCTAACACAAGTCTTCAGGTCTCAGGTCCCAATTAACTAAAGCTCTGGGAGCAACAAAGTCTTCAGGTCTCAATAACTAAAGCTCTGGGAGCTAACACAAGTCTTCAGGTCTCAGGTCTCAATTAACAAAGCTCTGGGAGCTAACACAGTTTTCAGGTCTCAGTTCTCAATTAACTAAAGCTCTGGGAGCTAACACAAGTCTTCAGGTCTCAGGTCTCAATTAACTAAAGCTCTGGGAGCTAACACAAGTCTTCAGGTCTCAATTTACTAAGCTCTGGGAGCTAACACAAGTCTTCAGGTCTCAATTAACTAAAGCTCTGGAGCTAACACAAGTCTTCAGGTCTCAGGTCCCAATTAACTAAAACTCTGGGAGCTAACACAAGTCTTCAGGTCTCAGGTCCCAATTAACTAAAGCTCTGGGAGCTAACACAAGTCTTCAGGTCTCAGGTCCCAATTAACTAAAGCTCTGGGAGCAAACACAAGTCTTCAGGTTCTCAGGTCTCAATTAACTAAAGCTCTGGGAGCTAACACAAGTCTTCAGGTCTCAGGTCTCAATTAACTAAAGCTCTGGGAGCTAACACAAGTCTTCAGGTCTCAGGTCTCAATTAACTAAAGCTCTGGGAGCTAACACAAGTCTTCAGGTCTCAGGTCCCAATTAACTAAAGCTCTGGGAGCTAACACAAGTCTTCAGGTCTCAGGTCTCAATTAACTAAAGCTCTGGGAGCTAACCAAGTCTTCAGGTCTCAGGTCTCAATTAACTAAAGCTCTGGGAGCTAACACAAGTCTTCAGGTCTCAGGTCTCAATTAACTAAAGCTCTGGGAGCTAACACAAGTCTTCAGGTCTCAATTTACTAAAGCTCTGGGAGCTAACACAAGTCTTCAGGTCTCAATTAACTAAAGCTCTGGGAGCTAACAAAGTCTTCAGGTCTCAGGTCTCAATTAACTAAAGCTCTGGGAGCTAAACAAGTCTTCAGGCCTCAGGTCCCAATTAACTAAAGCTCTGGGAGCTAACAAGTCTTCAGGTCTCAATTAACTAAAGCTCTGGGAGCTAACCAAGTCTTCAGGTCTCAGGTCTCAATTAACTAAAGCTCTGGGAGCTAACACAAGTTTCAGGTCTCAGGTCCCAATTAACGAAAGCTCTGGGAGCTAACAACAAGTCTTCAGGTCTCAGTCTCAATTAACTAAAGCTCTGGATAACACAAGTCTTCAGGTCTCAGGTCTCAATTAACTAAAGCTCTGGGAGCTAACACAAGTCTTCAGGTCTCGGTCAATTAACTAAAACTCTGGAGCTAACACAAGTCTTCAGGTCTCAGGTCCCAATAACTAAAGCTCTGGGAGTTTAACACAAGTCTTCAGGTCTCAGTCCCAACTAAAGCTCTGGGAGCAAACACAAGGTCTTCAGGTCTCAGGTCTCAATTAACTAAAGCTCTGGGAGCTAACACAAGTCTTCAGGTCTCAGGTCTCAATTAACTAAAGCTCTGGGAGCTAACACAAGTCTTCAGGTCTCAGGTCTCAATTAACTAAAGCTCTGGGAGCTAACACAAGTCTTCAGGTCTCAGGTCTCAATTAACTAAAGCTCTGGGAGCTAACACAAGTCTTCAGGTCTCAGGTCTCAATTAACTAAAGCTCTGGGAGCTAACACAAGTCTTCAGGTCTCAGGTCTCAATTAACTAAAGCTCTGGGAGCTAACACAAGTCTTCAGGTCTCAGGTCTCAATTAACTAAAGCTCTGGGAGCTAACACAAGTCTTCAGGTCTCAATTAACTAAAGCTCTGGGAGCTAACACAAGTCTTCAGGTCTCAGGTCTCAATTAACTAAAGCTCTGGGAGCTAACACAAGTCTTCAGGTCTCAGGTCCAATTAACTAAAGCTCTGGGAGCAAACACAAGTCTTCAGGTCTCAGGTCTCAATTAACTAAAGCTCTGGGAGCTAACACAAGTCTTCAGGTCTCAGGTCTCAATTAACTAAAGCTCTGGTAGCTAACACAAGTCTTCAGGTCTCAGGTCTCAATTAACTAAAGCTCTGGGAGCTAACACAAGTCTTCAGGTCTCAGGTCTCAATTAACTAAAGCTCTGGGAGCTAACACAAGTCTTCAGGTCTCAATTTACTAAAGCTCTGGGAGCTAACACAAGTCTTCAGGTCTCAATTAACTAAAGCTCTGGGAGCTAACACAAGTCTTCAGGTCTCAGGTCTCAATTAACTAAAGCTCTGGGAGCTAACACAAGTCTTCAGGCCTCAGGTCCCAATTAACTAAAGCTCTGGGAGCTAACACAAGTCTTCAGGTCTCAATTAACTAAAGCTGTGGGAGCTAACACAAGTCTTCAGGTCTCAGGTCTCAATTAACTAAAGCTCTGGGAGCTAACACAAGTCTTCAGGTCTCAGGTCCCAATTAACGAAAGCTTTGGGAGCTAACACAAGTCTTCAGGTCTCAGGTCTCAATTAACTAAAGCTCTGGGAGCTAACACAAGTCTTCAGGTCTCAGGTCTCAATTAACTAAAGCTCTGGGAGCTAACACAAGTCTTCAGGTCTCAGGTCCCAATTAACTAAAACTCTGGGAGCTAACACAAGTCTTCAGGTCTCAGGTCCCAATTAACTAAAGCTCTAGGAGTTAACACAAGTCTTCAGGTCTCAGGTCCCAATTAACTAAAGCTCTGGGAGCAAACACAAGTCTTCAGGTCTCAGGTCTCAATTAACTGAAGCTCTGGGAGCTAACACAAGTCTTCAGGTCTCAGGTCTCAATTAACTAAAGCTCTGGGAGCTAACACAAGTCTTCAGGTCTCAGGTCTCAATTAACTAAAGCTCTGGGAGCTAACACAAGTCTTCAGGTCTCAGGTCCCAATTAACTAAAGCTCTGGGAGCTAACACAAGTCTTCAGGTCTCAATTAACTAAAGCTCTGGGAGCTAACACAAGTCTTCAGGTCTCAGGTCTCAATTAACTAAAGCTCTGGGAGCTAACACAAGTCTTCAGGTCTCAGGTCCCAATTAACTAAAGCTCTGGGAGCAAACACAAGTCTTCAGGTCTCAGGTCTCAATTAACTAAAGCTCTGGGAGCTAACACAAGTCTTCAGGTCTCAGGTCTCAATTAACTAAAGCTCTGGGAGCTAACACAAGTCTTCAGGTCTCAGGTCTCAATTAACTAAGCTCTGGGAGCTAACACAAGTCTTCAGGTCTCAGGTCTCAATTAACTAAAGCTCTGGGAGCTAACACAAGTCTTCAGGTCTCAATTTACTAAAGCTCTGGGAGCTAACACAAGTCTTCAGGTCTCAATTAACTAAAGCTCTGGGAGCTAACACAAGTCTTCAGGTCTCAGGTCTCAATTAACTAAAGCTCTGGGAGCTAACACAAGTCTTCAGGCCTCAGGTCCCAATTAAACTAAAGCTCTGGGAGCTAACACAAGTCTTCAGGTCTCAATTAACTAAAGCTCTGGGAGCTAACACAAGTCTTCAGGTCTCAGGTCTCAATTAACTAAAGCTCTGGGAGCTAACACAAGTCTTCAGGTCTCAGGTCTCAATTAACTAAAGCTCTGGGAGCTAACACAAGTCTTCAGGTCTCAGGTCCCAATTAACTAAAGCTCTGGGAGTTAACACAAGTCTTCAGGTCTCAGGTCCCAATTAACTAAAGCTCTGGGAGCAAACACAAGTCTTCAGGTCTCAGGTCTCAATTAACTAAAGCTCTGGGAGCTAACACAAGTCTTCAGGTCTCAGGTCTCAATTAACTAAAGCTCTGGGAGCTAACACAAGTCTTCAGGTCTCAGGTCTCAATTAACTAAAGCTCTGGGAGCTAACACAAGTCTTCAGGTCTTCAGGTCTCAATTTACTAAAGCTCTGGGAGCTAACACAAGTCTTCAGGTCTCAATTAACTAAAGCTCTGGGAGCTAACACAAGTCTTCAGGTCTCAGGTCTCAATTAACTAAAACTCTGGGAGCTAACACAAGTCTTCAGGTCTCAGGTCTCAATTAACTAAAGCTCTGGGAGCTAACACAAGTCTTCAGGTCTCAGGTCTCAATTAACTAAAGCTCTGGGAGCTAACACAAGTCTTCAGGTCTCAGGTCCCAATTAACTAAAGCTCTGGGAGCTAACACAAGTCTTCAGGTCTCACGTCTCAATTAACTAAAGCTCTGGGAGCTAACACAAGTCTTCAGGTCTCAGGTCTCAATTAACTAAAGCTCTGGGAGCTAACACAAGTCTTCAGGTCTCAGGTCTCAATTAACTAAAGCTCTGGGAGCTAACACAAGTCTTCAGGTCTCAATTTACTAAAGCTCTGGGAGCTAACAAGTCTTCAGGTCTCAATTAACTAAAGCTCTGGGAGCTAACACAAGTCTTCAGGTCTCAGGTCTCAATTAACTAAAGCTCTGGAGCTAACACAAGTCTTCAGGTCTCAGGTCCCAATTAACGAAAGCTCTGGGAGCTAACACAAGTCTTCAGGTCTCAGGTCTCAATTAACTAAAGCTCTGGGAGCTAACACAAGTCTTCAGGTCTCAGGTCTCAATTAACTAAAGCTCTGGGAGCTAACACAAGTCTTCAGGTCTCAGGTCCCAATTAACTAAAACTCTGGGAGCTAACACAAGTCTTCAGGTCTCAGGTCCCAATTAACTAAAGCTCTGGGAGTTAACACAAGTCTTCAGGTCTCAGGTCCCAATTAACTAAAGCTCTGGGAGCAAACACAAGTCTTCAGGTCTCAGGTCTCAATTAACTAAAGCTCTGGGAGCTAACACAAGTCTTCAGGTCTCAGGTCTCAATTAACTAAAGCTCTGGGAGCTAACACAAGTCTTCAGGTCTCAGGTCTCAATTAACTAAAGCTCTGGGAGCTAACACAAGTCTTCAGGTCTCAGGTCTCAATTAACTAAAGCTCTGGGAGCTAACACAAGTCTTCAGGTCTCAGGTCTCAATTAACTAAAGCTCTGGGAGCTAACACAAGTCTTCAGGTCTCAGGTCTCAATTTACTAAAGCTCTGGGAGCTAACACAAGTCTTCAGGTCTCAATTAACTAAAGCTCTGGGAGCTAACACAAGTCTTCAGGTCTAAGGTCTCAATTAACTAAAGCTCTGGGAGCTAACACAAGTCTTCAGGCCTCAGGTCCCAATTAACTAAAGCTCTGGGAGCTAACACAAGTCTTCATGTCTCAGGTCTCAATTAACTAAAGCTCTGGGAGCTAACACAAGTCTTCAGGTCTCAGGTCTCAATTAACTAAAGCTCTGGGAGCTAACACAAGTCTTCAGGTCTCAGGTCTCAATTAACTAAAGCTCTGGGAGCTAACACAAGACTTCAGGTCTCAGGTCTCAATTAACTAAAGCTCTGGGAGCTAACACAAGTCTTCAGGTCTCAATTTACTAAAGCTCTGGGAGCTAACACAAGTCTTCAGGTCTCAATTAACTAAAGCTCTGGGAGCTAACACAAGTCTTCAGGTCTCAGGTCTCAATTAACTAAAGCTCTGGGAGCTAACACAAGTCTTCAGGCCTCAGGTCCCAATTAACTAAAGCTCTGGGAGCTAACACAAGTCTTCAGGTCTCAATTAACTAAAGCTCTGGGAGCTAACACAAGTCTTCAGGTCTCAGGTCTCAATTAACTAAAGCTCTGGGAGCTAACACAAGTCTTCAGGTCTCAGGTCCCAATTAACAAAAGCTCTGGGAGCTAACACAAGTCTTCAGGTCTCAGGTCTCAATTAACTAAAGCTCTGGGAGCTAACACAAGTCTTCAGGTCTCAGGTCTCAATTAACTAAAGCTCTGGGAGCTAACACAAGTCTTCAGGTCTCAGGTCCCAATTAACTAAACTCTGGGAGCTAACACAAGTCTTCAGGTCTCAGGTCCCAATTAACTAAAGCTCTGGGAGTTAACACAAGTCTTCAGGTCTCAGGTCCCAATTAACTAAAGCTCTGGGAGCAAACACAAGTCTTCAGGTCTCAGGTCTCAATTAACTAAAGCTCTGGGAGCTAACACAAGTCTTCAGGTCTCAGGTCTCAATTAACTAAAGCTCTGGGAGCTAACACAAGTCTTCAGGTCTCAGGTCTCAATTAACTAAAGCTCTGGGAGCTAAAACAAGTCTTCAGGTCTCAGGTCCCAATTAACTAAAGCTCTGGGAGCTAACACAAGTCTTCAGGTCTCAATTAACTAAAGCTCTGGGAGCTAACACAAGTCTTCAGGTCTCAGGTCTCAATTAACTAAAGCTCTGGGAGCTAACACAAGTCTTCAGGTCTCAGGTCCCAATTAACTAAAGCTCTGGGAGCAAACACAAGTCTTCAGGTCTCAGGTCTCAATTAACTAAAGCTCTGGGAGCTAACACAAGTCTTCAGGTCTCAGGTCTCAATTAACTAAAGCTCTGGGAGCTAACACAAGTCTTCAGGTCTCAGGTCTCAATTAACTAAAGCTCTGGGAGCTAACACAAGTCTTCAGGTCTCAGGTCTCAATTAACTAAAGCTCTGGGAGCTAACACAAGTCTTCAGGTCTCAATTTACTAAAGCTCTGGGAGCTAACACAAGTCTTCAGGTCTCAATTAACTAAAGCTCTGGGAGCTAACACAAGTCTTCAGGTCTCAGGTCTCAATTAACTAAAGCTCTGGGAGCTAACACAAGTCTTCAGGCCTCAGGTCCCAATTAACTAAAGCTCTGGGAGCTAACACAAGTCTTCAGGTCTCAATTAACTAAAGCTCTGGGAGCTAACACAAGTCTTCAGGTCTCAGGTCTCAATTAACTAAAGCTCTGGGAGCTAACACAAGTCTTCAGGTCTCAGGTCCGAATTAATGAAAGCTCTGGGAGCTAACACAAGTCTTCAGGTCTCAGGTGTCAATTAACTAAAGCTCTGGGAGCTAACACAAGTCTTCAGGTCTCAGGTCCCAATTAACTAAAACTCTGGGAGCTAACACAAGTCTTCAGGTCTCAGGTCCCAATTAACTAAAGCTCTGGGAGCTAACACAAGTCTTCAGGTCTCAGGTCCCAATTAACTAAAGCTCTGGGAGCAAACACAAGTCTTCAGGTCTCAGGTCTCAATTAACTAAAGCTCTGGGAGCTAACACAAGTCTTCAGGTCTCAGGTCTCAATTAACTAAAGCTCTGGGAGCTAACACAAGTCTTCAGGTCTCAGGTCTCAATTAACTAAAGCTCTGGGAGCTAACACAAGTCTTCAGGTCTCAGGTCCCAATTAACTAAAGCTCTGGGAGCTAACACAAGTCTTCAGGTCTCACATCTCAATTAACTAAAGCTCTGGGAGCTAACACAAGTCTTCAGGTCTCAGGTCCCAATTAACTAAAACTCTGGGAGCTAACACAAGTCTTCAGGTCTCAGGTCCCAATTAACTAAAGCTCTGGGAGTTAACACAAGTCTTCAGGTCTCAGGTCCCAATTAACTAAAGCTCTGGGAGCAAACACAAGTCTTCAGGTCTCAGGTCTCAATTAACTAAAGCTCTGGGAGCTAACACAAGTCTTCAGGTCTCAGGTCTCAATTAACTAAAGCTCTGGGAGCTAACACAAGTCTTCAGGTCTCAGGTCTCAATTAACTAAAGCTCTGGGAGCTAACACAAGTCTTCAGGTCTCAGGTCTCAATTAACTAAAGCTCTGGGAGCTAACACAAGTCTTCAGGTCTCAGGTCTCAATTAACTAAAGCTCTGGGAGCTAACACAAGTCTTCAGGTCTCAATTTACTAAAGCTCTGGGAGCTAACACAAGTCTTCAGGTCTCAATTAACTAAAGCTCTGGGAGCTAACACAAGTCTTCAGGTCTCAGGTCTCAATTAACTAAAGCTCTGGGAGCTAACACAAGTCTTCAGGCCTCAGGTCCCAATTAACTAAAGCTCTGGGAGCTAACACAAGTCTTCAGGTCTCAATTAACTAAAGCTCTGGGAGCTAACACAAGTCTTCAGGTCTCAGGTCTCAATTAACTAAAGCTCTGGGAGCTAACACAAGTCTTCAGGTCTCAGGTCCCAATTAATGAAAGCTCTGGGAGCTAACACAAGTCTTCAGGTCTCAGGTCTCAATTAACTAAAGCTCTGGGAGCTAACACAAGTCTTCAGGTCTCAGGTCCCAATTAACTAAAACTCTGGGAGCTAACACAAGTCTTCAGGTCTCAGGTCCCAATTAACTAAAGCTCTGGGAGCTAACACAAGTCTTCAGGTCTCAGGTCCCAATTAACTAAAGCTCTGGGAGCAAACACAAGTCTTCAGGTCTCAGGTCTCAATTAACTAAAGCTCTGGGAGCTAACACAAGTCTTCAGGTCTCAGGTCTCAATTAACTAAAGCTCTGGGAGCTAACACAAGTCTTCAGGTCTCAGGTCTCAATTAACTAAAGCTCTGGGAGCTAACACAAGTCTTCAGGTCTCAGGTCCCAATTAACTAAAGCTCTGGGAGCTAACACAAGTCTTCAGGTCTCACATCTCAATTAACTAAAGCTCTGGGAGCTAACACAAGTCTTCAGGTCTCAGGTCCCAATTAACTAAAACTCTGGGAGCTAACACAAGTCTTCAGGTCTCAGGTCCCAATTAACTAAAGCTCTGGGAGTTAACACAAGTCTTCAGGTCTCAGGTCCCAATTAACTAAAGCTCTGGGAGCAAACACAAGTCTTCAGGTCTCAGGTCTCAATTAACTAAAGCTCTGGGAGCTAACACAAGTCTTCAGGTCTCAGGTCTCAATTAACTAAAGCTCTGGGAGCTAACACAAGTCTTCAGGTCTCAGGTCCCAATTAACTAAAGCTCTGGGAGCAAACACAAGTCTTCAGGTCTCAGGTCTCAATTAACTAAAGCTCTGGGAGCTAACACAAGTCTTCAGGTCTCAGGTCTCAATTTACTAAAGCTCTGGGAGCTAACACAAGTCTTCAGGTCTCAATTAACTAAAGCTCTGGGAGCTAACACAAGTCTTCAGGTCTCAGGTCTCAATTAACTAAAGCTCTGGGAGCTAACACAAGTCTTCAGGTCTCAGGTCCCAATTAACTAAAGCTCTGGGAGCTAACACAAGTCTTCAGGTCTCACGTCTCAATTAACTAAAGCTCTGGGAGCTAACACAAGTCTTCAGGTCTCAGGTCTCAATTAACTAAAGCTCTGGGAGCTAACACAAGTCTTCAGGTCTCAGGTCTCAATTAACTAAAGCTCTGGGAGCTAACACAAGTCTTCAGGTCTCAATTTACTAAAGCTCTGGGAGCTAACACAAGTCTTCAGGTCTCAATTAACTAAAGCTCTGGGAGCTAACACAAGTCTTCAGGTCTCAGGTCTCAATTAACTAAAGCTCTGGGAGCTAACACAAGTCTTCAGGCCTCAGGTCCCAATTAACTAAAGCTCTGGGAGCTAACACAAGTCTTCAGGTCTCAATTTACTAAAGCTCTGGGAGCTAACACAAGTCTTCAGGTCTCAGGTCTCAATTAACTAAAGCTCTGGGAGCTAACACAAGTCTTCAGGTCTCAGGTCCCAATTAACGAAAGCTCTGGGAGCTAACACAAGTCTTCAGGTCTCAGGTCTCAATTAACTAAAGCTCTGGGAGCTAACACAAGTCTTCAGGTCTCAGGTCTCAATTAACTAAAGCTCTGGGAGCTAACACAAGTCTTCAGGTCTCAGGTCCCAATTAACTAAAACTCTGGGAGCTAACTGTCAGATGATTCTAGGAGTGGTGGTTGGAGTCAGGCGCAGAGAGCAGAGGTAAAGTATACAGTCTTTATTTTCTCCGGCAACAAACTGGTCACGCCAAAACAGAAGGGCGCGTAATAATAATGACCAACCCAAAACACAGGGCAAAACGGTCCGAAGAGAGAAAATAAGACGTCAGCCAGCACAAAACACCAAAACACAAAAACATCCAAAATACAACTAGCGAAGCAACTACATTCACAGGCCCACCGTCCTGAGTGGACAACAAACAATCCCGCACAAAAATCCCAACTGAAAACACACATTAAATAAGTCCCCACTAATGACATACACAAAACAGGTGCGGAACAGACAGACAAACTAAACGAAACTGAAACAACGATCGGTGGCAGCTAATAGGCCGGCGACGACGACCGGCGAGCGCCGCCCGACCGAGGAGGGGCGCCACTTTCGTTGGATCCTGTGACAGTACCCCTCCCCTGACGCGCGGCTCCAGCCGCGCGCCGACGCCGGCCTCGGGGACGGCCCGGAGGGCGAGGCGCCGGCCGATCCGGTCGGCGACGGTGGAAGTCCAACAGCATAGGGGGGTCCAGAACGTCCGCCGCCGGAACCCAGCACCTCTCCTCCGGACCGTACCCCTCCCAGTCCACGAGGTACTGCAGGCCCCCTACCCGACGTCGGGAGTCCAGGATGGCTCGGACTGTGTACGCCGGGCTCCCCCCGATGTCCAGGGGGGGCGGGGGGGCCTCCAGCACCTCACTGTCCTGCAGCGGACCAGCTACCACCGGCCTGAGGAGAGACACATGAAACGAGGGGTTAATACGGTAATACGAAGGAAGTTGCAACCTGTAACACACCTCGTTTATCCTCCTCAGGACTTTGAACGGCCCCACAAACCGCGGACCCAGCTTCCGGCAGGGCAGGCGGAGAGGCAGGTTCCGGGTCGAGAGCCAGACTCTATCCCCCGGGTTAAACACGGGGGCGTCACTGCGGTGGCGGTCAGCGCTCTCCTTGTGTCGTTCGCTCGCCCTCCTTAAACATTCCTGGACCGCGTTCCAGGTCTCCTGAGAGCGCTTGACCCATGCTTCCACCGCAGGAGCCTCCGTCTGGCTCTGTTGCCATGGCACCAGGACCGGCTGATACCCCAGCACCACCTGGAAGGGTGACAGATTAGTGGAGGAGTGGCGCTGAGAGTTCTGGGCCATCTCGGCCCATGGCACGAACTGCGCCCACTCCCCTGGCCGGTCCTGGCAATATGACCGCAGGAACCTGCCCACATCCTGGTTGATGCGCTCTACCTGCCCATTACTCTCGGGGTGGAATCCCGAGGTCAGGCTGACCGAGACCCCCAGCCTCTCCATAAACGATTTCCATACCCTGGACGTAAACTGGGGACCTCGATCAGATACGATGTCCTCGGGCACCCCATAGTGCCGGAAGACGTGAGTGAACAGGGCCTCCGCGGTCTGCAGGGCCGTAGGAAGACCGGGCACAGGGAGCAGACGGCAGGACTTAGAGAACCTGTCCACAACGACCAGGATCGCCGTGTTCCCCTGAGACGGCGGGAGATCCGTAAGGAAATCCACCGAGAGGTGAGTCCATGGCCGCTGTGGAACAGGGAGAGGCTGTAATTTCCCTCGAGGTAGGTGCCTAGGAGCCTTACACTGAGCGCATACTGAACAGGACGAGACATAACGCCGGACATCCTCAGCCAAGGTGGGCCACCAGTACCTCCCCTTCAGGCCCCGCACTGTCCGTTCCACCCCAGGATGACCCGAGGAGGGTAGAGTATGGGACCATCGGATCAGGCGATCGCGAACATCAAGCGGAACGTATTTCAGGCCCACGGGACACTGCGACGGAGTAGGTTCTGACCGAACCGCCCGCTCGATGTCCGCATCCACCTCCCATACCACCGGTGCCACCAGACAGGAGGCGGGAAGTATGGGAGTAGGATCGATGGTCCGCTCCTCGGTGTCGTAGAGACGCGACAGTGCGTCAGCCTTCCGGTTCCGGGAACCTGGAATGTACGAGAGAGTGAAGTTAAACCTCGTGAAAAACATGGCCCACCTCGCCTGACGGGGATTAAGCCTCCTCGCTGCCCGAATATACTCCAGGTTACGGTGGTCGGTCCAGATGAGAAAAGGGTGACGTGCCCCCTCAAGCCAATGTCTCCACACCGTCAAAGCCCTGACCACGGCTAACAGCTCCCGGTCCCCCACATCATAATTGCGCTCCGCCGGGCTCAGCTTCTTAGAAAAGAACGCGCATGGGCGGAGCTTCGGAGGAACGCCCGAACGCTGCGACAGCACAGCTCCTACCCCAGCCTCGGACGCGTCCACCTCCACTATGAATGGCAAAGAGGGGTCCGGATGCGCTAGGACAGGTGCATTGGTAAACAGAACCTTCAGACGATGAAAGGCTCTGTCCGCCTCTGCTGACCATCGTAGCCGCACCGGCCCCTCCTTCATCAGTGAGGTAATGGGAGCTGCTACCTGGCCAAAACCCCGGATAAACCTCCGATAATAATTAGCGAACCCCAAGAACCGCTGCACCTCCTTCACAGTGGCTGGGGTTGGCCAATTACGCACAGCCGTTACGCGGTCACACTCCACCTCCACCCCCGAGGTGGAAATGCGATATCCTAGAAATGAGACGGCTCTTTTGAAGAACTCACATTTCTCAGCCTTGACGTATAGGTTATGCTCCAGCAGCCGCCCAAGCACTTTACGCACCAGGGACACATGCTCGGCGCGTGTGGCGGAGCAGATCAGGATGTCATCGATGTACACCACCACACCTTGCCCGAGCATGTCCCTAAGGACTTCGTCTACAAAGGATTGGAAGACGGCGGGAGCATTCTTTAACCCATACGGCATGACGAGGTACTCATAATGGCCAGATGTGGTACTAAATGCGGTTTTCCACTCGTCTCCCTCTCGGATACGCACCAAGTTATACGCACTCCTGAGATCCAATTTCGTGAAGAAGCGCGCCCCGTGAAATGACTCCACTGCCGTAGCAATGAGAGGTAGCGGGTAACTGAAACCCACTGTGATAGCATTTAGACCTCTATAGTCAATGCACGGGCGCAGACCTCCCTCCTTTTTCTTCACGAAAAAGAAGCTCGAGGAGACGGGGGATTTAGAGGGCCGAATGTATCCCTGTCTCAAGGACTCAGTGACGTATGTATCCATAGCCACTGTTTCCTCCTGAGACAGAGGATACACGTGACTCCTAGGAAGAACCGCGTCAGCCTGGAGGTTTATCGCACAATCTCCCTGTCGATGGGGGGGTAATTGAGTCGCCTTCGTCTTACTGAAGGCGATAGCCAAATCGGCATACTCTGAGGGAATGTGCACGGTGGAGACTTGGTCTGGACTCTCCACCGTAGTCGCACCGATGGAAACTCCTATGCACCTACCTGAGCACTCCCTCGACCACCCCGTAAGAGCCCTCTGTCTCCACGAAATCTGGGGGTTGTGAGTGGCTAGCCAGGGGATTCCCAGTACCACCGGAAACGCTGGGGAGTCAATGATGAACAGGCTGAGACGCTCCACATGACCCCCCCACGTCTGCATAACCAGTGGCACTGTGACCTCCCCTACTTGGCCTGACCCTAGCGGTCGACTATCTAGGGCGTGCACGGGGAAGGGGTGGTCCAGCTGAACCAGGGGGATCCCTAACCTCTTCGCTAACCCATGGTCCATAAAACTCCCAGCTGCACCTGAATCGACTAGCGCCTTATACTGGAAGTGAGGGGAAAAATTAGGGAAACAAACGGAGGTGTACAAGTGATCGACAGGGGGCTCTGGGTGTGGCTGGTGCGGACTCACCTGGGGGGCCGAAGCGGTGCTCTGCCTGCCCTCCGAACTCCCGGAGGGACCTCTCCAGCACCGGTCCACAGTGTGTCCTCTGTGTCCACATCGGGTGCAAGAGAGACCCCTCCCTCCGGTCCTCCTCGGTGCAGCCCCCCCTATCTCCATGGGCTGTGGAGCGGGAGGACTGGTAGGCGGAACGAACAGGCCCCGACTGGAACGTCCCCGGGCAGCTAGCAGGTTGTCCAATCTGATGGACAAATCCACCAGTTGGTCCAGAGTGGAGGTGTTGTCCCTACATGCCAGCTCCCGGCGGACGTCCTCGCGAAGGCTACACCTATAGTGGTCTATCAGGGCCCGCTCGTTCCACCCCGATCCAGCGGCGAGAGTCCGGAATTCCAATGCGAAATCCTGAGCGGTCCTCGTCTCCTGCCTCAAATGGAATAGTAGCTCACCCGCCGCCCTGCCCTCCGGGGGATGATCGAAAACCGCCCGGAAGCGGCGGGTGAACTCCGGGTAGTCACCCCGGGCCGAGTCTGGACCTTCCCAGACCGCATTGGCCCATTCCAGGGCTCGACCCGTGAGACACGAGACGAGGACGCTCACCCTCTCTTCGTCGGAGGGAGGGGGGCGGACGGTCGCCAGGTACAGTTCCAGTTGGAGCAAGAACCCCTTGCACCCAGCGGCCGTTCCATCGAACTCCCTGGGCGGTGAAATCCGGATCCCGCCGGCACCCGCTTCTGTGGGTGTGGATAGGTGCGTAGGGTGAGGGACCGGAGCTGGTCTGGCTGGGGAGGCACCTCTCTCCCAGCTCTCCAACCGGGCCAACACCTGATCCATGGCCGAGCCTAGGCGGTGGAGGAGGCCGGCATGTTGGGAGACCTGCTCAGCCATGGATGGCGCTTCTGCTCCTGCTGACTCCATAGGTTTTGGTGCGGGATTCTGTCAGATGATTCTAGGAGTGGTGGTTGGAGTCAGGCGCAGAGAGCAGAGGTAAAGTATACAGTCTTTATTTTCTCCGGCAACAAACTGGTCACGCCAAAACAGAAGGGCGCGTAATAATAATGACCAACCCAAAACACAGGGCAAAACGGTCCGAAGAGAGAAAATAAGACGTCAGCCAGCACAAAACACCAAAACACAAAAACATCCAAAATACAACTAGCGAAGCAACTACATTCACAGGCCCACCGTCCTGAGTGGACAACAAACAATCCCGCACAAAAATCCCAACTGAAAACACACATTAAATAAGTCCCCACTAATGACATACACAAAACAGGTGCGGAACAGACAGACAAACTAAACGAAACTGAAACAACGATCGGTGGCAGCTAATAGGCCGGCGACGACGACCGGCGAGCGCCGCCCGACCGAGGAGGGGCGCCACTTTCGTTGGATCCTGTGACAGTACCCCTCCCCTGACGCGCGGCTCCAGCCGCGCGCCGACGCCGGCCTCGGGGACGGCCCGGAGGGCGAGGCGCCGGCCGATCCGGTCGGCGACGGTGGAAGTCCAACAGCATAGGGGGGTCCAGAACGTCCGCCGCCGGAACCCAGCACCTCTCCTCCGGACCGTACCCCTCCCAGTCCACGAGGTACTGCAGGCCCCCTACCCGACGTCGGGAGTCCAGGATGGCTCGGACTGTGTACGCCGGGCTCCCCCCGATGTCCAGGGGGGGCGGGGGGGCCTCCAGCACCTCACTGTCCTGCAGCGGACCAGCTACCACCGGCCTGAGGAGAGACACATGAAACGAGGGGTTAATACGGTAATACGAAGGAAGTTGCAACCTGTAACACACCTCGTTTATCCTCCTCAGGACTTTGAACGGCCCCACAAACCGCGGACCCAGCTTCCGGCAGGGCAGGCGGAGAGGCAGGTTCCGGGTCGAGAGCCAGACTCTATCCCCCGGGTTAAACACGGGGGCGTCACTGCGGTCCACTTTCGTTGGATCCTGTGACACTAACACAAGTCTTCAGGTCTCAGGTCCCAATTAACTAAAGCTCTGGGAGTTAACACAAGTCTTCAGGTCTCAGGTCCCAATTAACTAAAGCTCTGGGAGCAAACACAAGTCTTCAGGTCTCAGGTCTCAATTAACTAAAGCTCTGGGAGCTAACACAAGTCTTCAGGTCTCAGGTCTCAATTAACTAAAGCTCTGGGAGCTAACACAAGTCTTCAGGTCTCAGGTCTCAATTAACTAAAGCTCTGGGAGCTAACACAAGTCTTCAGGTCTCAGGTCTCAATTAACTAAAGCTCTGGGAGCTAACACAAGTCTTCAGGTCTCAGGTCTCAATTAACTAAAGCTCTGGGAGCTAACACAAGTCTTCAGGTCTCAGGTCTCAATTAACTAAAGCTCTGGGAGCTAACACAAGTCTTCAGGTCTCAATTAACTAAAGCTCTGGGAGCTAACACAAGTCTTCAGGTCTCAGGTCTCAATTAACTAAAGCTCTGGGAGCTAACACAAGTCTTCAGGTCTCAGGTCCCAATTAACTAAAGCTCTGGGAGCAAACACAAGTCTTCAGGTCTCAGGTCTCAATTAACTAAAGCTCTGGGAGCTAACACAAGTCTTCAGGTCTCAGGTCTCAATTAACTAAAGCTCTGGGAGCTAACACAAGTCTTCAGGTCTCAGGTCTCAATTAACTAAAGCTCTGGGAGCTAACACAAGTCTTCAGGTCTCAGGTCTCAATTAACTAAAGCTCTGGGAGCTAACACAAGTCTTCAGGTCTCAATTTACTAAAGCTCTGGGAGCTAACACAAGTCTTCAGGTCTCAATTAACTAAAGCTCTGGGAGCTAACACAAGTCTTCAGGTCTCAGGTCTCAATTAACTAAAGCTCTGGGAGCTAACACAAGTCTTCAGGCCTCAGGTCCCAATTAACTAAAGCTCTGGGAGCTAACACAAGTCTTCAGGTCTCAATTAACTAAAGCTCTGGGAGCTAACACAAGTCTTCAGGTCTCAGGTCTCAATTAACTAAAGCTCTGGGAGCTAACACAAGTCTTCAGGTCTCAGGTCCCAATTAACGAAAGCTCTGGGAGCTAACACAAGTCTTCAGGTCTCAGGTCTCAATTAACTAAAGCTCTGGGAGCTAACACAAGTCTTCAGGTCTCAGGTCTCAATTAACTAAAGCTCTGGGAGCTAACACAAGTCTTCAGGTCTCAGGTCCCAATTAACTAAAACTCTGGGAGCTAACACAAGTCTTCAGGTCTCAGGTCCCAATTAACTAAAGCTCTGGGAGTTAACACAAGTCTTCAGGTCTCAGGTCCCAATTAACTAAAGCTCTGGGAGCAAACACAAGTCTTCAGGTCTCAGGTCTCAATTAACTAAAGCTCTGGGAGCTAACACAAGTCTTCAGGTCTCAGGTCTCAATTAACTAAAGCTCTGGGAGCTAACACAAGTCTTCAGGTCTCAGGTCTCAATTAACTAAAGCTCTGGGAGCTAACACAAGTCTTCAGGTCTCAGGTCCCAATTAACTAAAGCTCTGGGAGCTAACACAAGTCTTCAGGTCTCAATTAACTAAAGCTCTGGGAGCTAACACAAGTCTTCAGGTCTCAGGTCTCAATTAACTAAAGCTCTGGGAGCTAACACAAGTCTTCAGGTCTCAGGTCCCAATTAACTAAAGCTCTGGGAGCAAACACAAGTCTTCAGGTCTCAGGTCTCAATTAACTAAAGCTCTGGGAGCTAACACAAGTCTTCAGGTCTCAGGTCTCAATTAACTAAAGCTCTGGGAGCTAACACAAGTCTTCAGGTCTCAGGTCTCAATTAACTAAAGCTCTGGGAGCTAACACAAGTCTTCAGGTCTCAGGTCTCAATTAACTAAAGCTCTGGGAGCTAACACAAGTCTTCAGGTCTCAATTTACTAAAGCTCTGGGAGCTAACACAAGTCTTCAGGTCTCAATTAACTAAAGCTCTGGGAGCTAACACAAGTCTTCAGGTCTCAGGTCTCAATTAACTATAGCTCTGGGAGCTAACACAAGTCTTCAGGCCTCAGGTCCCAATTAACTAAAGCTCTGGGAGCTAACAAGTCTTCAGGTCTCAATTAACTAAAGCTCTGGGAGCTAACACAAGTCTTCAGGTCTCAGGTCTCAATTAACTAAAGCTCTGGGAGCTAACACAAGTCTTCAGGTCTCAGGTCCCAATTAATGAAAGCTCTGGGAGCTAACACAAGTCTTCAGGTCTCAGGTCTCAATTAACTAAAGCTCTGGGAGCTAACACAAGTCTTCAGGTCTCAGGTCCCAATTAACTAAAACTCTGGGAGCTAACACAAGTCTTCAGGTCCCAATTAACTAAAGCTCTGGGAGCTAACACAAGTCTTCAGGTCTCAGGTCCCAATTAACTAAAGAGATGAGAAGGGCGTGGGGCAGAGATGAGAAGAGCGTGGGGCAGAGATGAGAAGAGTGTAGGGCAGAGATGAGAAGAGCGTGGGGCAGAGATGAGAAGAGCGTGGGGCAGAGATGAGAAGAGCGTGGGGCAGAGATGAGAAGAGCATAGGGCAGAGATGAGAAGAGCGTGGGGCAGAGATGAGAAGGGTGTGGGGCAGAGATGAGAAGAGCGTAGGGCAGAGATGAGAAGGGCGTGGGGCAGAGATGAGAAGAGCGTAGGGCAGAGATGAGAAGGGCGTGGGGCAGAGATGAGAAGAGCGTGGGGCAGAGATGAGAAGAGCGTAGGACAGATATGAGAAGGGCGTGGGGCAGAGATGAGAAGAGCGTAGGGCAGAGATGAGAAGGGCGTGGGGCAGAGATGAGAAGAGCGTGGGGCAGAGATGAGAAGAGTGTGGGGCAGAGAGGAGAAGAGTGTGGGGCAGAGATGAGAAGAGTGTAGGACAGATATGAGAAGGGCGTGGGGCAGAGATGAGAAGAGCGTGGGGCAGAGATGAGAAGAGCGTAGGGCAGAGATGAGAAGAGCGTGGGGCAGAGATGAGAAGAGTGTGGGGCAGCCAGCCAGGTAGAAAAATGGCAGAAAAATAAAAGACGGACATCAGAGTATTTTTCAGTACACCAAAACGCAAAGTAAGAACCCTAGTAGCCTAATATCTCAAAGACTAGTTGATAAAATGTTCATAAGAAAGAAATGAAATTCTAATGGAAATGTTTCACAATGATGTCATTAGGCAGAGCAGGCAACAGATTTACATTTACATTTAAGTCATTTAGCAGACGCTCTTATCCAGAGCGACTTACAAATTGGTGCATTCACCTTATGATATCCAGTGGAACAACCACTTTACAATAGTGCATCTAAATCTTTTAGGGGGGGGGGGGTTAGAAGGATTACTTTATCCTATCCTAGGTATTCCAGATGGGACACAGACAGCAGAGTTGGGGACAAATATGCAGGGACAGACTGGCAGAGACAGGGAGTCTCAGGTAAGTTTGTTGAGTCTTTGTTTGGCAACATTATGAAAGGTTCTCCATTTTTTTGACTTGTAAAATATGAACATAATTGGAAAATGCCATGGATACCCCCACTCTCAACTTAAACTGGTGACTGAACTAAGATTTGTTAAAGGCAATGGTATTGCTGTTGTGATTAGTTGTGTAGTTTTGGGTACCGGTAGTTAGGAGTACGGCAAACACCTTATTTCTTTGGTTCCTCAATATACATTTACCATATTACAATGTAGGCTATGTGTTACAGAACTACTTTTGGTGTCCCCCTCAGGAATTGCTCTTGAGAAAATGTAATGTAATTGTCCCCTCCAAAGTTGATATCAGATTTTCGCCCCTGGCCCTAGACCTTCTGTCTGAGGACCAACTAGGTTCACCCAGCAGGAAAGGGAGTGATAGAAAACGCTTCTTCTACTTTTCCCAACGCACAAGTGGTTATCTCCACCCTGCTACCACGAAAATACTTCCACCATGCTACCATACAGCGGGTAAATGCAAGTAATTTCTATGTCTGTGCCTCAAAACCAAATGTTTACCTGGCCCACCACTCCATCCTGGACTTGAACAGCCTTTATGACCAGGCCCACCTATACAAGGCAGCAGTGCCCACCTTCGCCCGGACCCTAAAGGACATCACTCTCAAACGCAGCCCCAAAACTTCACACAGGAGCAACAGATCAATAGACACCCCGCCCAGACCAGCAAGACACTCTCCCAGACCTGCAGGACACCCCCCCCCCCAAGATGCAGAGAGAGAGAGATGTCTCTATTCCTTTGGAACTTTTGTGATTGTAATATTTACTGTTCATTTCATATTGTTAATTTCACTTCTGTTTATTATCTATTTCACTTGCTTTGGCAATGTAAACACATGTCCCATGCCGATAAAGCCCCTTGAATTGAATTGAGAGATGTAGAGAGAGATGTGTAGAGAGAGAGTTGAGGCCTTTAGATCTTTAGGTCTTGTAATGCATCAAAACAACAAAACATGAATATATTTCACCTATTTCAAACCAGGAAGTCCCATTGAGACACATAATCCGTTCCAACTTCTAAGTGAAAATCTGGCCAAGAAATACAAACAGAGGCTGAAATCTCACCCCAGTTCAGGGTCAGTGTTGTGCTGCTGCAGATCAAGACGTGGTCTAACCACAGTCAGCCCCCTTTACTCAAAATGATTTAAATTAAATTAAATAAAATTAAAATTAAATTAAATAAAACAAAAAGGTCATTTACTCCTCTGGCTCCAAGTTCCCACCAGCTGGCCTGTACACACACACACACGTCAGAGGCTGCCTGGGCCCTGATCTTGGTCTTGACTACTACAGGCTGTACTCTCCTGTTCTCTTTCTCTGGCTGGTTGTTACACTGCCCATCCTCTCAGCACTGTGGTGGGTGTGTGTAGTCTCTGTCCATGCCCCCTACAGTGCAGGAAATGTCCCCTTCGTCATAATTAACTATCCAATATCACACTCCAGATCTCTCCTTGTCCCCTTCCTTCCCTTCCCTCTCTCCGTGTCATCATGGATGGTTTGGCCTGTGTGTTGGATGGGTAATTACCCATAGAGTCCTATAGCAGCCATCAGAGATGGCCTGGGTTAAAATACAATTTTAACTTTTAATGTTGGCTATAGCCTGCCAGGCAAGCTCAGAAAAAGTATTTGAAATGATTTCAAATAATATTTAAACCAAGGTCTGATCAGAGCCCTACCACATTTTAATGACCCATGGAGACTTCAAGGATTACAGGGAAAGGCCTGAGTGGACATTCATTCTGCATGGGCTTAAACAAGGACAGAGATGTCAAACACTGCTGAAAAATAACAGCTTTCATCTTTAAAGGAATGACAAGGGGGAGAAAAGAGAGAGGGAAGAAAGCAGGGAGAGTTAGGGAAGAAGGGTGAGGGAGATATGGGGGGAGAAGGGGAGAGAGCATAAGGGGGAGGAGTGTGATGGAAGAAGTGTGTGAGACATATGTGGGAGGGAGGGGAGGGAAAGAGAGTGAGAGAAACAAAAACAGAGAAAGAGAGAAGGGATAGGTCATGATAACCAAAGGAGTGCAGGTACTCAAGCACCCCTTTCAATCCCGACAAGACAGATGACAGGGAAGTTGGAACTGAAGATCACGTTGCGAAGGGTTCTCAATCCAGTACTGGGCCCGTATTCATACATAGAAGTGCTGATCTACGATCAGTTTACCCCTTTGATCATAATGAATAAGATTACATGGACAGTGTATTGTTGCCATCACCTCTTCCTTACGAGGGAAAAACTACTGGAGGGGTTTGGAGAGAAACAAGAACACTTACAATATACAGGAAGAATCACTTAGACTGATCCAGTTCAGAAGACTGGGAACATTCAAAAACACAAAAATTCCTTACATTAATACAAGTAGCAGTTCCAAGGTCAGTGAAACCATGAAAGTGCACATTATCATCAAATACAGTCTCACTAAATAAGAGGGTACTATATGATACTACTGTATAGGTAAGTATGAGGTGTTGAAAGTGAACAAAAATTACACAGCAAAAATGATAGCTTGTTGCACGATTTTCTCCCTTTGTGGTTTATGAGAAGTGTGTTTGTGTGTACAGCTCTTTGTACTGTATCACGTCCCACCGCTTTAATCTTCACATATAATGACAGGGTTGGCCTAGCTGTTTTTCACATCCATTATCCACACTGCATCCAACAGGTAATAACAGGCCAACCTAGTCATGTGTTCCTCTGCATCAGGTTGACCTGAAATCAAGGTATGCACATAGATACAATACTGTTCCATTTAATTATATGGGTGTGCACTACTGCAAATGGATGGATCTCCAGTCTCTCTCAACAGACCACGCACTTATTCAGTAACAGACAGAAGCTCTTTCAGATGGCTTTAACTGATGGAAAAGCACATTAGTGTATGTGTATAATTTTTCTGCACGAACCACAGAAGTCCACAAAACCTTCACTTATTTTATATTTTATGTCTTTAAGTGATAAACAGACCTGGGGAGAATATTTGAAAAGGCTAACCAGCAGCAATCACTTCAAAAGTTATAAAGCACTGCCTCCACCTAGTGACCGAAGTTAGAACTGTAATGGCTGATCCAGACTTACACAGCTCTAGTTCTACAAAGCCGGGGCAGCGCCATTGAGGACTTTCACCATTTTGAAGTAGTCAACTGGGCCAGACTTCCTATGGAATAAGAAAGGGGTCACACAATTCCTCCGATGACCGGGATGGAATTATGTGATCCTTCCTTAACCAATAGACCCAGACAAGTCCCAGACAGTTTACTACTTTAAAGAGCTGGAAGCCCTTAATGGCAATGTCCATGCAAAAACGGGTTCTACCCATCCAGAGCCCTCTTACTACCTCTGTGGGACAGACAGGTTGCTCTCTTTTCGCACCAGTCTGTCGACTATTATTTACTAGACCAGGGTTTCCCAAATTCGGTCCGGTGGCCTCCCAGGCATGCACGTTTTGTTTTTTGCCCTAGCGCTGCACAGCTGATTAAAATAATCAAAGCTTGATGAGTTGAATCAGCTGTGTAGGGGGGGCAGGACAGAGTTTGTGAAAGGGACACACCTGTTTGGAAAGGCCCACACCTGTCTATATAAGGTCCCACAGTTGACAGCCCATGTCAGAGCAAAATCCAAGCCATGAGGTCGAATACATTTTTCGTAGAGCTCAGAGACAGGATTGTGTCGAGGCACAGATCTGGGGAAGGGTACCAAACAATGTATGTAGCATTGAAGGTCCCCAAGACCACAGTGGCCTCCATCCTTCTTAAATGGAAGAAGTTTGGAACCACCAAGACTCTTCCTAGAGCTGGCTGCCCGGCCAAACTGAACAATCGGGGGAGAAGGGCCTTGGTCAAGGAGGTGAACAAGAACCCATTGGTCACTCTGACAGAACTCCAGAGTTCCTCTGTGGAGATGGGAGAACCTTCCAGAAGGACAACCATCTCTGCAGCACTCCACCAAATCAGGCCTTTATGGTAGAGTGGCCAGACGGAAGGCACTAATCAGTAAAAGGCACATGACAGCCCGCTTGGAGTTTGCAAAAAGGCATCTAAAGGATTCGGACCATGAGAAACAAGATTCTCTGGTCTGATGAAACCAAGATTGAACTCTATGGCCTGAATGCCAAGCACCACAACTGGAGAAAACCTGGCACCATCTCTACGGTGAAGCATGGAGGAGGCAGTATCATGCTGTGGGGATGTTTTTCCATTGTCAGGAACTGGGAGACTAATCGGGATCAAGGCAAAGATGAACGGAGCAAAGTACGGAGAGATCCTTGATGAAAACGTGTTCCAGAGCACTCAGGACCTCAGACTGGGGCGAACGTTCACCTTGCAACAGGACAACGACCCTAAGCACACAGCCAAGACAATGCAGGAGTGGCTTTGGGACAAGTCTATGAAAGTCCTTGAGTGACTCAGTCAGAGCCCGGAATTGAACCTGATCGAACATTTCTGGAGAGACCCGAAAATTGCTGTGTAGCAACACTCCCCATTCAACCTGAAAGAGCTTGAGGATCTGCGGAGAAGAACGGGAGAAACTCCCCAAATACAGGTGTGCCACGCTTGGAGCGTAATACCCAAGAAAATTTGAGGCTGTAATCGCTGCCAAAAGGTGCTTCAACAAAGTACTGAGTAAAGGGTCTGAATACTTATGTAAATGTGAACTGTATTTTATTTTGAATACAATTAGCAAAAAATTCTAAAAACCATTTTTGCTTTGTCATTATAGTGTATTGTATGTAGATTGATGAGGAGAAAAAAATGATTTAATCCATTTTAGAACAAGGCGGTAACAACAAAATGTGGAAAAAGTTAAGCAGGCTGAATATTTTCAGAATGCACTGTAGCTGGATCTACACAACCATTTTTTTTGGGGGGGGGGGGATGGAAAAGACAAGCACCATGTACTGTAATTTTCAGATCTTATACATTGAGGCATATAGCTGGATCTACATAACCGTAATGTGACCATAAATCTGTGCCTGCAGTCTTTCTAACAGGAACAAAATGAGACCATGACCATCATTTGATACACAGCATAGGGTTTTATTGTTTATATTAAATCAAAAGATAAGCACTAAAACATACATCACAGACCCAAAAGATTTGTGGAGTAGTAAAATGTTATTTAAAAAAAATAATAATAATAATAATTCAAATGACATATTACAAAAAAGTATTAACACCAGTGGACAACAAACATTCTTTAAATAATAGAACTGTACATATATTTTTTAAAAGGTAACCCCCCCAAAAAGTAAGATAAAAGGTAACCCCCCCAGAAATGTTGAAATCCTTTAACAGAAGTGAATAACGATGACATCAACAATATTAGCTCATTATTGGATCATAAAAGACTAGAATAACATTAAAAAAATACGAAAATAGTGATATAGCGGGGAGAAAGTCACAGTAGAAGTACAGAAACATAAGTCAAAATTCGAAGAGGGACAGAGGTTAAAGTTCAGAGAAGTAAGGCAGTAGAGTAGATAAAAGACTTCGCACAGGAAGTGGAAAGAGGACTGGGGTCAGCCACTTCCTGTCTCTAGACAAAGAGGCCAGAACACTACAGGGGTGGCCTTGGTCGGTTTGCAGGCTTTTGCTCCAGCCAATCACTAAAGCATCATTTATAACTTACATACCTATGCAGAAACGCAATTAGTTACACAAATTGGGGATCCTGCGTAGTGGAGTTATAAACTGCGTCGCTGCACACATTCGTGTATATTGGCTACCCATGTACGTAGAACAGCCGTGATTCAACTTATCAACGAAACATTGAATCAATTGTTAAAGAGCTGGTATAAAACAACTATACAATTCAACAGAGTGAGTTCTTGAGTTAATTCGCTGAAACAGGTTAAGTGCTTGGCTGGAACTAAAGCCCGGTCACATTGTAGTAGCCCTTCAGGACGAGGGTGGGTGACCACTCATAGACTCAGGATGTTCATTAGGGCACACAACATAAAACAAAAATTTATTATTGACGAGTCCTGGTAGGCCCTCGATGTGTTAGTCTGTTTTGTTCTGTTCCGTGGCTAAGGAATACAACCCATCAGAATAGATCCCATCCCACCGAGACTATGGGTTACACTGAACCACTCACCTTCACATAGAAAGGAGATGTACTATAGTGGAAATTTAATAGAAAACGGTCAGTTATATAAACAATCTAGTAAAGCCAAATCCCCAACTGGACCACTGACTATGTCATGGTTTAAGTTCTTTAAACATTTTATAATGAGACCAGAAAGGACGTCAGTGCCCAAGCAACAGAAGCACGCCATTACTCACACACAATGATTGCAGCATACACACACACCATGCTCCAATTTTGCGCAGACAGTTGCAACTACTCTCCGACAGTGACTAAAAAACACAAACTAAATTAAAATACAACACTGCAGTTACTGTACCAACTACACAAGTCGGGTGGATGGCGAGAAAACTAACGCAAGATGACAAATCAAAATGTCTGTAGCTGTGCCTGTTTGGGAAATGCCCATATATGGACACAGATACGTCCAATCCCTTCCTCTTACTTGTCAATCAAAAAGCACAGGAGCAATATCTCCTCCCTCCCTTATGTATTGGCTGTGGACAATGAACACATGTAACATTGCTCTTGCTCAGTATTACACAAACAGTACAAAATCTCGTGAAAGGGAATCGCAATCTATATTGTATAAAAAAAAAGCATTTGCATAACATTAACATGTTTACCTGTTCAACAGGTTGCATTGATTAAGCGCATCATTCGACCTTGCCGTAAAACACACATGCATAGCCGGTGAGAGAGAGGACTAACTAGACAGAGCTAGTGGTGGGTCCTCCCTGTCCATTTAATCTCATCCATTGTGATCTAAAAGGCAAAACTGATCCCAAGTCATTACTCCTACTCTGAGACGCTGCATGAATATATATGGGCCATGATGATACTGCAATAACTGTCATTCACTTTCAAAGTGAATATGCATGCATACTACAAAAGTAAAAAGACCATTGGCAGAACTTGAGCATATAGGTTCCAATGCTAGTTCTGTCATTCAACATATTGGAAATCTCTTAGAAAAGGGTTAGCATGACTTGTGTTCAATAGTCATGCTGAATCTCTTTGAAACACTGCAAATCATTATACACATCATCTTTCTGTGCAAATGAAACAATCCACCACCTGAAGTTGTATCTGCATTTCTACACTATGGCTTCAGCAAGTATATCTTTGGGTTTTCTGTCACATAAAAATAGATTAAATGTAGCAGTAAAAATATCACATTGGCATACATTTAAATCTATAGAATGGGAAAAGCTTAGTGCAAAAAATGTCACACAAGGCAATGTTAAATGTGTTCCATGTCCACAGTGTTACTGTTACAGGCTGCTGTCAATCAGTACATCATTTTGACCTTTAAACTTTCAACCATCTTAGGGGTCGTTGCTGTAGCGACGAGTGGGTTCATGGGAGGGTCTGGCTACTGTATATAAGTCAATCAGAACAGACTTCCGAGGAAGTAAACCATCCACAGTAAACTACTGGCTGTAGCCTCCCTACGGTGTCCCAAGGTTCATAACTCACAAATACTTCAACACGAGCTGCATTACAAGTCAGTACAAAACATGTAATAAAGAGTATTAATGGTTATAGATGTATAGTAGTAGATAAACAAGTAAAAAATAAACTTCCTCTTTAATGGTCTAGGTTGTACCAGCTCTCTGAGATCCCCGTGTGGTGTGAGAGTTCTGCATATCCGTATCCAGAGGCAAGGAGAAACCACAGTCGGCCTGCGGTTCAGTCCATTAGAGTCCAAAAGACGGTGGTGGGGGAGTTGCATCCACTCCGATTGAATCATTGTGACATATACATATATATACACATACACATATATATATTATATATATATATATACACATAATATATATATATATATACACATATATATACATACATATATACACATACATACATATACATATATATACATACATATATATACATATATATACATACATATATATACACATACATACATATATATATACATATATATATATACATACATATATACATATATATACACATACATACATATATATATATATATATATATATATATATATATATATATATATATATATATATATATATATATATATATATATATATATATATATATATACACATATATATACACATACATACATATATATATATATATATATATACATACATATACATTTATCTTTTTCTTTTACAATTATATCAAAATGTCAAATTTAAACGTATCCTCATATTAAGTATAATTGTACATACTAAAATCTTATCCTTGTAAACAATTTGCCCTTTTTGTCTTGTTTGAAAAATACATTCTAGTCAGACTGCACTTAAAGCGAGGCATATTATATATGTGGCAAACAACTTTTTACAGAAAAATATACCAGGACTGTATATTGCAAAGACATTGCAAAATAATGCTCTGTGCAGAATGATAAACAGATCGATCCCTCCTCTTCATTTCTACCATGATTGTTAGTTTGGGTGTACGGCCACGTAGAGGGCTGTCATTGGGCCGGGCCACAGAGGGGAACATGGCTGTCAGGGGATGTACTGGTGTCATTGTACTAGAACCATACCAGCACAGTGCTAACAAGGTATTAGCATAGTAGTAGAACGGTACCAGTGCTGGCTCTGCCTCAAACACCAGGTGCAAATTCCTCAGAGTTGCATGTTGCCGGGAGGAACGTCCGTTGTTGTGTGTAAACTCTCCCGGTGCTGCTCAGCATGGCGATCGGGCAGTTACCATGACGTGGGTTGCCCTGGCAAGGGTGTTCCTATGGCATTGTGTAACCAATGTGTCTTGGTGATGGGTGTTGCCATGTCTGCAGTGCTGTTTGAGCACAGATTGAGTGGAGCGGTATGAACTGGAGACAGACAGAACCCCCGAGCAGACCTCAGGGTCCAAGAACATCAGCTGCTGTTCTAGGAAACAGCATCCCCATGTTCTAGAACGTGAGATGTTCCTGCTTGAGAATGTGTCCTGTTCTAGAACGTAGTCTCCACCTGTTCCACAATGTGTCCTGTTCTAGAACATAGAACATTTTCTATAATACATGTGTTCTAGAACATGTGCTCCTCTTGCTCCAGAATACATGTCCTGTTCTAGAACATGGGCTCCAAAAGGTTCCAGAGCAAAACTCCTGTTCTAGAAGTTCCTTTTGCTCTGGAACATAACCCAATTGTCTTGCTCTTATTTGACCAGCTCTGGTCCAGAACTTCTGCAGCAAATGTGGCAGTGAGGAAGACAACCCATGAAGGATCAGGATCCAAGCACTAAGCACTGTCAATGAGTACGGATTGTCCTGCAGCCACCCTCTCTGTTGAAGACACCTGCTGCCCTCTCAGTCTGTGGCAGTCAGTAAGGGCCCTGTGGCAGAGTCAGATGGCTGTGTGTGTGCTGGTGTGAGGCTGTGGCAGCAGCTGGGCAGAGGAAGGCTGGTGGGGGGGGCCAGCGGTCTTTGAGCTGAAGGACTAGACACTGCACAGCTAATATACAGTTGAAGTCGGAAGTTTACATACACCTTAGCCAAATACATTTAAACTCAGTTTTTCACAATTCCTGACATTTAATCCTAGTAAAAAGTCCCTGTCTTAGGTCAGTTAGGATCACCACTTCATTTTAAGAATGTGAAATGTCAGAATAATAGTAGAGAGAATGATTTATTTCAACTTTTATTTCTTTCATCACATTCCCAGTGGGTCAGAAGTTTACATTCACTCAATTAGTATTTGGTAGCATTGCCTTTAAATTGTTTAACTTGGGTCAAACGTTTCAGGTAGCCTTACACAAGCTTCCCACAATAAGTTGGGTGAATTTTGGCCCATTCCTCCTGACAGAGCTGGTGTAACTGAGTCAGGTTTGTAGGCCTCCTTGCTCGCTCACGCTTTTTCAGTTCTGCCCACACATTTTCTATAGGATTGAGGTCAAGGCTTTGTGATGGCCACTCCAATACCTTGACTTTGTTGTCCTTAAACCATTTTGCCACAACATTAGAAGTATGCTTGGGGTCATTGTCCATTTGGAAGACCCATTTGCGACCAAGCTTTAACTTCCTGACTGATGTCTTGAGATGTTGCTTCAATATATCCACATAATTTTCCTGCCTCATAATGCCATTTAGTTTGTGAAGTGCACCTGTCCCTCCTGCAGCAAAGCACCCCAACAACATGATGCTGCTACCAACCGTGCTTCATGGTTGGGATGGTGTTCTTCGGCTTGCAAGCCTCCCCCTTTTTCCTCCAAACATAACGATGGTCATTATGGCCAAACAGTTCTATTTTTGTTTCATCAGACCAGAGGACATTTCTCCAAAAAGTACGATCTTTGTCCCCATGTGCAGTTGCAAACCGTCGTCTGTCTTTTTAATGGCGGTTTTGGAGCAGTGGCTTCTTCCTTGCTGAACGGCCTTTCAGGTTGTCAATTTAGACTCGTTTTACTGTGGATATAGATACTTTTGTACCTGTTTCCTCCAGCATCTTCACAAGGTCCTTTGCTGTTGTACTGGGATTGATTGCACTTTTCGCACCAAAGTACGTCATCTCTAGGAGACAGAACGCATCTCCTTCCTGAGCAGTATGACGGCTGCGTGGTCCTATGGTGTTTATACTTGCGTACTATTGTTTGTACAGATGAACGTGATACCTTCAGGCATTTGGAAATTGCTCCAAAGATGAACCAGACTTGTGGAGGTCTTTTCTGAGGTCTTGGCTGATTTCTTTTGATTTTCCCATGATGTCAAGCAAAGAGGCACTGAGTTTGAAGGTAGGCCTTGAAATACATCCACGGGTACACCTCCAATTGATTCAAATGATCTCATTTAGCCTATCAGAAGCTTCTATAGCCATGACATAATTTTCTTGAATTTTCCAAGTTCTTTAAAGGCACAGTCAACTTAGTGTATGTAAACTTCTGACCCACTGGAATTGTCATACAGTGAATTATAAGTGAAAGAATCTGTCTGTAAACAATTGTTGGAAAAATTACTTGTGTCATGCACAAAGTAGATGTCCTAACCGACTTGCCAAAACTATAGTTTGTTAACAAGAAATGTGTGGAGTGGTTGAAAAACGAGTTTTAATGACTCCAATCTAAGTGTATGTAAACTTCTGACTTCAACAGTATATAGGTGGAGGAACACTATAGGAACGTTATAGTAACGTTATAGTAATGCTCAGTGCTGATGTAATGTTGGTAAAAAAAAAATGATATCAATCAATGATACATCAGTCCATCCGTTCCAAATGACTATGCACAACGTAGGTATGAGGGTGTGTGTGTGGCATTTACATGTGAAGCCCATGTAAACAGTGATTGTACACAAGTCTATTCCTCTGAAAAACTGTGTGTGTATAAATGCCTTAAAAAATAACATACGCATGCTGCTGGATATGCATGCCATGAGTGTGTGAGGGAGGTGGGGATCATTCATGTTTAACCAGGTTTAACCCACGCTACCTGGCCAATACAGTCTGTATGTGTGCGTGCCCGATTACAGTCTGTCGCTGCGGAAACTGTCCTCCACCGAGGGGTCAGAGAGCACCATGTCGGGGTCACTGAGCATGTTCAGACCATCCAGGCTCAAGGGCTCGATGCGCAGCTCATCCTCCAGTGGGAAGCTCACCTCCGAGTCGAAACAGTCAGCCATGTTGCCGGCCGACATGGCACTGCCGATGTCCTTGGAATGACTGGGGTTGGAGTCATCTATATTGGGATGTAGAAAGGGATGGGGAGACGACAGGGAGAAAAAGGGAGAACGGACAGGACAGAGGGGATAAAGAGAGGAGGAAGAGAAAGTGGGGGAGAGAAGGAGAGACGGATGAAGTTAGTGACTCAAGCCATTGAAACTTCCACTCCTCACAGCCACACACACACTCACTGGTCTACCAGTCAGTATGATGCTGGTCACCCCTCCACCTACTGTATCAGTCGGTATGATGCTGGACACCCCTCCACCTACTGTATCAGTCGGTATGATGCTGGGCACCCCTCCACCTACTGTACCAGTCGGTATGATGCTGGGCACCCCGCCCCTTACTGTACCAGTCGGTATGATGCTGGGCACCCCGCCCCCTACTGTACCAGTCGGTATGATGCTGGGCACCCCGCCCCCTACTGTACCAGTCGGTATGATGCTGGGCAACCCGCCCCCTACTGTACAGTCGGTATGATGCTGGACACCCCTCCACCTACTGTACCAGTCAGTATGATGCTGGTCACCCCTCCACCTACTGTACCAGTCGGTATGATGCTGGACACCCCTCCACCTACTGTACCAGTCGGTATGATGCTGGGCACCCCTCCACCTACTGTACCAGTCGGTATGATGCTGGACACCCCTCCACCTACTGTACCAGTCGGTATGATGCTGGACACCCCTCCACCTACTGTACCAGTCGGTATGATGCTGGGCACCCCGCCCCCTACTGTACCAGTCGGTATGATGCTGGGCACCCCGCCCCCTACTGTACCAGTCGGTATGATGCTGGACACCCCTCCACCTACTGTACCAGTCGGTATGATGCTGGGCACCCCGCCCCCTACTGTACCAGTCGGTATGATGCTGGACACCCCTCCACCTACTGTACCAGTCGGTATGATGCTGGACACCCCTCCACCTACTGTACCAGTCGGTATGATGCTGGACACCCCGCCACCTACCAGTCAGTATGATATTGGGCACCCCTCCACCTACCAGTCAGTATGATATTGGGCACCCCTCCACCTACCAGTCAGTATGATATTGGACACCCCGCCACCTACCAGTCAGTATGATGCTGGACACCCCTCCACCTACCAGTCAGTATGATATTGGGCACCCCTCCACCTACCAGTCAGTATGATATTGGGCACCCCTCCACCTACCAGTCAGTATGATATTGGGCACCCCTCCACCTACCAGTCAGTATGATATTGGGCACCCCTCCACCTACCAGTCAGTATGATATTGGGCACCCCTCCACCTACCAGTCAGTATGATGCTGGACACCCCTCCACCTACCAGTCAGTATGATATTGGGCACCCCTCCACCTACCAGTCAGTATGATATTGGGCACCCCTCCACCTACCAGTCGGTATGATATTGGGCACCCCGCCACCTACCAGTCAGTATGATGCTGGACACCCCTCCACCTACCAGTCAGTATGATATTGGGCACCCCTCCACCTACCAGTCAGTATGATATTGGGCACCCCTCCACCTACCAGTCAGTATGATATTGGGCACCCCTCCACCTACCAGTCAGTATGATGCTGGACACCCCTCCACCTACCAGTCAGTATGATGCTGGACACCCCTCCACCTACCAGTCAGTATGATATTGGGCACCCCTCCACCTACCAGTCAGTATGATGCTGGACACCCCTCCACCTACCAGTCAGTATGATATTGGGCACCCCTCCACCTAGCAGTCAGTATGATATTGGGCACCCCTCCACCTACCAGTCAGTATGATATTGGGCACCCCTCCACCTACCAGTCAGTATGATATTGGGCACCCCTCCACCTACCAGTCAGTATGATATTGGGCACCCCTCCACCTACCAGTCAGTATGATGCTGGACACCCCTCCACCTACCAGTCAGTATGATATTGGGCACCCCTCCACCTACCAGTCAGTATGATATTGGGCACCCCTCCAACTACCAGTCAGTATGATATTGGGCACCCCTCCACCTACCAGTCAGTATGATGCTGGACACCCCTCCACCTACCAGTCAGTATGATGCTGGACACCCCGCCACCTACCAGTCAGTATGATGCTGGACACCCCTCCACCTACCAGTCAGTATGATATTGGGCACCCCCCCCAACCTACCAGTCAATATGATATTGGGCACCCCTCCACCTACCAGTCAGTATGATATTGGGCACCCCTCCACCTACCAGTCGGTATGATATTGGGCACCCCTCCACCTACCAGTCAGTATGATATTGGGCACCCCTCCACCTACCAGTCAGTATGATATTGGGCACCCCTCCACCTACCAGTCAGTATGATATTGGGCACCCCTCCACCTACCAGTCAGTATGATGCTGGACACCCCTCCACCTACCAGTCAGTATGATATTGGGCACCCCTCCACCTACCAGTCAGTATGATGCTGGACACCCCTCCACCTACCAGTCAGTATGATATTGGGCACCCCTCCACCTACCAGTCGGTATGATATTGGGCACCCCTCCACCTACCAGTCGGTATGATATTGGGCACCCCTCCACCTACCAGTCGGTATGATATTGGGCACCCCTCCACCTACCAGTCGGTATGATATTGGGCACCCCTCCACCTACCAGTCGGTATGATATTGGGCACCCCTCCACCTACCAGTCGGTATGATATTGGGCACCCCTCCACCTACCAGTCGGTATGATATCGGGCACCCCTCCACCTACCAGTCAGTATGATATCGGGCACCCCTCCACCTACCAGTCAGTATGATATCGGGCACCCCTCCACCTACCAGTCGGTATGATATCGGGCACCCCTCCACCTACCAGTCAGTATGATATTGGGCACCCCTCCACCTACCAGTCAGTATGATATTGGGCACCCCTCCACCTACCAGTCAGTATGATATTGGGCACCCCTCCACCTACCAGTCGGTATGATGCTGGACACCCCTGCACCTACCAGTCAGTATGATATTGGGCACCCCTCCACCTACCAGTCAGTATGATATTGGGCACCCCTCCACCTACCAGTCGGTATGATGCTGGACACCCCTCCACCTACCAGTCAGTATGATATTGGGCACCCCTCCACCTACCAGTCAGTATGATATTGGGCACCCCTCCACCTACCAGTCGGTATGATGCTGGACACCCCTGCACCTACCAGTCAGTATGATATCGGGCACCCCTCCACCTACCAGTCAGTATGATGCTGGACACCCCTCCACCTACCAGTCAGTATGATATTGGGCACCCCTCCACCTACCAGTCAGTATGATATCGGGCACCCCTCCACCTACCAGTCAGTATGATGCTGGACACCCCTCCACCTACCAGTCAGTATGATATTGGGCACCCCTCCACCTACCAGTCAGTATGATATTGGGCACCCCTCCACCTACCAGTCAGTATGATATTGGGCACCCCTCCACCTACCAGTCAGTATGATATTGGGCACCCCTCCACCTACCAGTCAGTATGATATTGGGCACCCCTCCACCTACCAGTCAGTATGATATTGGGCACCCCTCCACCTACCAGTCAGTATGATATTGGGCACCCCTCCACCTACCAGTCAGTATGATATTGGGCACCCCTCCACCTACCAGTCAGTATGATGCTGGACACCCCTCCACCTACCAGTCAGTATGATATTGGGCACCCCTCCACCTACCAGTCGGTATGATATTGGGCACCCCTCCACCTACCAGTCAGTATGATATTGGGCACCCCTCCACCTACCAGTCAGTAAGATATTGGGAATCCCTCCACCTACCAGTCAGTATGATATTGGGCATCCCTCCACCTACCAGTCAGTATGATATTGGGCACCCCTCCACCTACCAGTCAGTATGATATTGGGCACCCCTCCACCTACCAGTCAGTATGATATTGGGCACCCCTCCACCTACCAGTCAGTATGATGCTGGACACCCCTCCACCTACCAGTCAGTATGATATTGGGCACCCCTCCACCTACCAGTCAGTATGATATTGGGCACCCCTCCACTGCAGTTGTAGTTGTTGTTGGGTCTCATCTGCTGCAGCTGGTCCTGCAAGTTGCCGTGGCTCCCACCCAGGCCCATGAGGGCGGCCTGCGAGCAGTATAGGGGCGAGGAAGAGGGCGAGGATGGGTCGAAACACGAACCCCCTGCAATTTGGCTCATGGCACTCTCCAACATGCTGAACTGGTCCAACTGAAGAGGAGGCAGGAAGAGATAGAGGAGGGAGGGGAGAGAGAGAAAAGAGATGGTGGTTATGGGGGGGCAAAGGTCAAACACAACCATTACAGATGACCAATCAATGACAAACAACCATTCCAAATGACCAACCAATGATCGACAATCATTCCAAATGACCAACTAATGACCAAACTAAGCATGCTCTTGAGCGGACTTGGTTCCCTACTCCACAGCACATGATATTTCATAGAACTACAAATATCTGGTCGCCACAATTACACCCCTAAAACTTCTACCCATCAATTAAGACATTTTAAAGGGCTAGTTCTCAAACAATCATTTAGTATTTTGCTCATTAGTCCACTGTTAATACAGTCCCAAAATGTTGTGCTTGTCAGCAGTCAAGTTTTCAAGAAGAAGCACTTTCTGAACAGTGCAAAAACAGTGCTGATGCGATTTGTGACATTTTCGAGTAAACTATTCCTTTAACCTGTTACATCTAGGGGGCAGTATTTTCACGGCTGGATAAAAAACGTACCCGATTTAATCTGATTATTAGTCCTGCCCAGAAACTGGAATATGCATATAATTATTAGCTTTGGAGAGAAAACACTCCAAAGTTTCTGAAACTGTTTGAATGGTGTCTGTGAGTATAACAGAACTCCTATGGCAGGCAAAAACCTGAGATGCTTCTGTTCAGGAAGTACCCTGTCTGAACATTTCTTGCCCTTCTTGATTCTCTCTATCGTTTACAAAGGATCTCTGCTCTTACGTGACACTTGTCACGTCAACAATGGAGTCTCACAGCCCGGGAAAAACAGGAATGATGTCATTCAAAGCCCTGGCTGAAGCACACGAGAGCAAATGCTGAGTGGTCAGTCAATGGACTAAGCCTTAGGCGCGTGACACGCCCCGCCCCCGGCTTTTGGTTTTTTCCTCAGTTTACAGACAGGCAGATTCCCGGTCGGAATATTATCGCTTCTCTACGAGATAAATTGCATAAATATTGGTTTTAAACAGCGGTTGACATGCTTCGAAGTACGGTAATGGAATATTTCGAAATTTTTTGTCATATTTTGCGTCATGCTCGTGGCCGAGATTTAGCGTTGGGATAGTGTCTAGAACGCACGAACAAAACGTCGCTGTTTGGATATAACGATGGATTATTTGGGACCAAACCTACATTTGTTATTGAAGTAGAAGTCCTGGCAGTGTATTCTGATGAAGAACAAGCAAGGTAAGAACATTTTTCTTATAGGAAATGTGATTTTGGTGAAGGCTACACTGGGTGGGTGTCTAAATAGCTAGCCCTGTAACGCCGGGCTATGTACTTACATTATTGCAAAATGTGCTTCATCCGAAAAGCTATTTTAAAATCGGACATATCGAGTGCATAGAGGAGTTCTGTATCTATAATTCTTAAAATAATTGTTATGCTTTTTGTGAACGTTTATCGTGAGTAATTTAGTAAAATCACCGGAAGTGTTCGGTGGGAATGCTAGTTCTGAACGTCACATGCTAATGTAAAAAGCTGGTTTTTGATATAAATATGAACTTGATTGAACAGACATGCATGTATTGTATAACACAATGTCCTAGGTGTGTCATCTGATGAAGATCATCAAAGGTTAGTGCTGCATTTAGATATGGTTTGGGTTTATGTGACATGATATGCTAGCTTGAAAAATGGCTGTGTGATTATTCCTGGCTGGGTACTCTGCTGACATAATCTAATGTTTTGCTTTCGCTGTAAAGCCTTTTTGAAATCGGACAGTTTGGTTAGATAAAGGAGAGTCTTGTCTTTAAATAGCTGTAACATAGTCATATGTTTGAAAAGTGTAAGTTTTCGGATTTAGAGGAGTTTGAATTTCGCGCCCCGCCCATCATTGGATATTGGAGCAGACGTTCCGCTAGCGGAACGTGTAGATGTAAGAAGTTAATTCACTTTGGCAGGCATAAACCCATCACTGAAAAAAAATAAAAAGATACTAACTGTGAATGAAGGAATGAAGTCCTTTCCGGAGGATCCTTCTCTAGAGCCTTCTCCCCGGTGGTTTACCTGGTAGGACAGTGCCTTGGCCTGGCGACTGGAGAACTGTGGGTCCATGAACGGGTCATTGAAGAACGCCGCCATGTTGTTATGCTGTGGGAAGAAGAGGGAGAGAGAAACGTGGAGACGGATTAGAAGGAGACAGATGAAGAGGTGGATTAGGAGGAGACAGATGAAGAGATAGAAGAGATGAATTAGGAGACGACAGATGAAGAGATAGAAGAGGTGGATTAGGAGGAGACAGATGAAGAGATGAATTAGGAGGAGACAGATGAAGAGATAGAAGAGATGAATTAGGAGACGACAGAGTGGACAGTGCTCTGAGAGTTTAGTTACCAGGTCTAATGCAGTGATTTACCAAGTTAGTTACATTTAACTGCCGACAAATCGCTCTAATAGAGCACCGCTACCATGTAGTGCATTACTTTTGAGCGCTACCATTTAGTGCATTTCTTTTGAGCCCTACCCATAAGGCTCTGGTTAGAAGTAGTGCACTGTGTAGGGAATAGGGTTCCATTTGTGATGCAACCAAGGATGTTTTTAGTTCTTTAGAATTTGGGTCTGCTTCCTTCCTTCCACGAATTTGGTGTTTATCAACCACAGACTACAGAGTTAGACAAATAACATTTGGGTTCCAGGAAATGGTTGAGTCTAGTGGCTGTGTGTGTTTGTGTGTCTGGAGTGGTACTGAAGCAGAAAAATATCCCTGTCTCCTTATCAGAGCACGCCAACAGTCTCTGACATTAGACACTAGGCCAGCAACAAAAATGTATGAGACATACAACATTGGGGCATAGACTCAGAGATACTATCTGCATATACAAGTGTTTCCCTAAATGGATACGCCGTTCAAAGGGATGATTTTTCAACTAATCTAGGCTGTAGTACATTTCTCTAGACAGTCTTTGGATATGCATTTGGCTTAAGAACACAGACATATCCAGACACACACTTACACCAGAGTTGAAGTCCAGAGAGATGTTCTGTAGAGGGGACACTGGCTGCTGCTGCTGTTGATGATGATGATGATGACGTTGTTGCTGGCGTTGTTGTTGTTGCCCCATTGAATGCTGGGACTGTTGGTGTAGCTGTTGGTAGAGAGGGTAGGGAGGGGGAGGCTCCATTGGCAAGCTGCTGGTGTCCAAGGCAACCCCCTGAAAAAAAGACAAAAGGAAAGAGAGAGGGTTAGAGGGAGGGAGGGTTAAAGGGAGAGAGGGTGGGAGGGTTAAAGGGAGAGAGGGTGGGAGGGTTAAAGGGAGAGAGGGTGGGAGGGAGGGAGGACAGGTGGGAGGGAGGGTTAGAGGGAGAGAGGGTGGGAGGGAGGGTTAGAGGGAGAGAGGGTGGGAGGGAGGGTTAGAGGGAGGACGGGTGGGAGGGAGGGTTAGAGGGAGGACGGGTGGGAGGGAGGGTTAGAGGGAGAGAGGGTGGGAGGGAGGGTTAGAGGGAGGACGGGTGGGAGGGAGGGTTAGAGGGAGGATGGGTGGGAGGGAGGGTTAGAGGGAGGATGGGTGGGAGGGAGGGTTAGAGGGAGGGAGGGTTAGAGGGAGAGAGGGAGGGTTCGAGGGAGGACGGGTGGGAGGGAGGGTTAGAGGGAGGACGGGTGGGAGGGAGGGTTAGAGGGAGAGAGGGTGGGAGGGAGGGTTAGAGGGTGGACGGGTGGGAGGGAGGGTTAGAGGGAGGATGGGTGGGAGGGAGGGTTAGAGGGAGGATGGGTGGGAGGGAGGGTTAGAGGGAGGGAGGGTTAGAGGGAGAGAGGGAGGGTTCGAGGGAGGACGGGTGGGAGGGAGGGTTAGAGGGAGGACAGGTGGGAGGGAGGGTTAGAGGGAGAGAGGGTGGGAGGGTTAGAGGGAGGACGGGTCGGAGGGAGGGTTAGAGGGAGAGAGGGTGGGAGGGAGGGTTAGAGGGAGGACGGGTCGGAGGGAGGGTTAGAGGGAGAGAGGGTGGGAGGGAGGGTTAGAGGGAGGATGGGTGGGAGGGAGGGTTAGAGGGAGGATGGGTGGGAGGGAGGGTTGGAGGGAGGGTTAGAGGGAGGGAGGGTTAGAGGGAGAGAGGGTGGGAGGGAGGGTTAGAGGGAGAGAGGGTGGGAGGGAGGGTTAGAGGGAGAGAGGGTGGGAGGGAGGGTTAGAGGGAGAGAGGGTGGGAGGGAGGGAGGGTTAGAGGGAGGGAGGGTTAGAGGGAGAGAGGGAGAGAGGGAGGACGGGTGGGAGGGAGGGTTAGAGGGAGGACGGGTGGGAGGGAGGGTTAGAGGGAGGACGGGTGGGAGGGAGGACGGGTGGGAGGGAGGGTTAGAGGGAGGCTGGGTTAGAGGGAGAGAGGGAGAGAGGGAGGGTTAGAGGGAGAGATGGAGGGAGGGAGGGTTAGAGGGGGAGATGGAGGGTTAGAGGGAGAGAGGGAGGGTTAGAGGGGGAGATGGAGGGTTAGAGGGGGAGATGGAGGGTTAGAGGGGGAGATGGAGGGTTAGAGGGAGAGAGGGAGGGTTAGAGGGGGGGAGGGGGGGAGGGTTAGAGGGAGAGATGGAGGGAGGGAGGGTTAGAGGGAGGGGGGTTAGAGGGAGAGAGGGAGGGTTAGAGGGGGAGATGGAGGGTTAGAGGGAGAGAGGGAGGGTTAGAGTGAGAAGGGTCATGTCAGATTTAAGAAAAGGAGAATGGAGGGATGCAATTAGAGTAATCAAAAGATGCACTAGTATTTGGCTGCGTATCAGGTTAGCCTTAAACCACTGAGGACTTTCCCCAAAAATACACTGTACATGAAGCTGCCAGGTTGCCCTCCCAACAAGGGGTTTCTAACCTCAAGGGTCTTTCCTGGTTACAGGAAGATGGTCCACTTGGGCGACTGAAAGCATCATGATAAAGGTCATCTGCAGTCTATAAAATGTACTAATAAATAAAACACTTCTTAAATATAAATAAATCCATGTAAATTTAAATTTAAATCTATTTGTATTTTTATTTAAAAAATGTAAAAAATAAACCTGATTCCCAAAGCTGTTAAGCTAGTTCGTGTATCTTATCGCATGCTGTTATGCACACAGTTGGAGCTTAATATCACCTACTTGTTGGCCAGCAAGAAATTCGTTCAGCACGCTACTCTCAAACTCTGACAGCTGGTTGCTGTCAGCGAGCAGCTACAATATGAAAGACCGAAGAACGACAAGTATAGTGGTAGGAAAGGCGTTTTAAGTTAATTAATATAAGTTAATTACATTACTATAAGTTACTATATGTTAATCACATTACTATAAGTTGAATTTGTTTAATATCCACTGGGAAATGCTTAGGCAAACAATGAGTATGCTAATCAGGTTTTAAGAATATTTTATTGCGTTACAAAGTGGGATTAAAAAGGATTTGTCATTTTTTGTCAACAATTTACACAAAATACTGTAATGTCAAAGTGGAAGAAAAATTCGAACAATTAAATGAACAAAAATGTAATAATTAAAATAGATGTTGCATAAGTATTCAGCTCCCTGAGTCCATGTTAGAAACAATTTTGGCAGCAATTACAGCTGTGAGTCTTCTTGGGTAAATCTCTAAGAGTTTTGCACATCTGGATTGTACAATATTTGTGAATTATTTTCGAAATTCTTCAAGCTGTGTCAAGATGTTGGGGGATCATGGCTGGACAGCAATTTTCAAGTCTTGCCATAGTATTTCAAGCAGATTTCAAATCAAAACTAACTTGGCCACTTAGGAACATTCACTGTGTTCTTGGTAGGCAACTCCAGTGTAGATTTGGCTTTGTGTTGTAGGTTATTGTCCTGTTGAAAGGTGAATTCCTCTCCCAGTGTCTGGTGGAAAGCAGACTGAAGCAGGTTTTGCTCTAGGATTTTTGCCTAGCCATATCCCGTTTCTTTTTATCCTGAAAAACTCCACAGCATTTGCCTTTGTCAAACATACCCATACCATGATGCAGCCATCACCATGCTTGAAAAAATAAGGAGGCAATTACTCAGTGATGTGTTGTGTTGGATTTGCACCAAACATAAGGCTTTGCATTTATGCTAAAAAGTGTATTTCTTTGACAATATATTTTTGCAGTTTTATTTTAGTGCCTTTAGTGCATATCTTGTACATTTGTTTTTCTTTTCACTGTCATTGAGGTTATTATTATGGAGTCATTACGATATTGTTGAGCCATCCTTAGTTCTCACCCATCACAGCCATTGAACTCTGCAGCTGTTTTAAATCACCAACGGCCTCATGGTGACATCCCTGAGCAGTTTCACTCCTGTCCTGCGGCTCAGTTCAGAAGAATGACTGTATCTTTGATGTGTCTGGGTGGTTTAATAAATAATCCACAGCATAATTATTAACTTGACCATGCTTAAAGAGATATTCAATGTCTGATTTGTTATTGTTACCCATCTACCAATTACTACCCTTTATTATGAGTCTTTAGAAAAGCTCCCTGGTCTTTGTACTTGAATCTGTGCTTGAAATTCAATACTTGACTGAGGGACCTTACAGATGTTGTATGAATGAGGGCGAGAGGATGGGTTAGTCATTTAAAAACCATGTCAATCCCCATTATTTCAGTGAGTTACAGTGAGTCCATGTAACTTTGTATTTGTGATTTGATTCGTTACTAAACCAAGGGGCTGAATACATATGCAACAACTCTATTTGTTATAGAATGTATTACTTATTAATAAAAACATAAGATCACTTTGTGTGTATTGTTGACAAAAAAAGTATAATTTTAATCCCACTTTTAACACAAAATGTGAAGAAATCCAAGGTGTCTGAATACATTTGCAAGGCACTGCAAGTTAAGCACATTAATATATAAGTTAATTAGTATAAAATCATCCAGGAAATGAAGAAGGCAAGAATGAGCATGCTAACATTTATTTTCTATAAAGCTTAGTAAGAAGCCTTGGTTTAATATTTGTGAGGAGTTGTCGTCACGTACTGATCAAATGAAAATGGACAAATGTAGCTTGCAGATTTAAAATTAGATTAAGATCAATTTATTCATCAATTGTATTCAAGGTCGAACCGAAATTAGACTTCAGCTTTAACCCAACCTCTCCGAAAGACCCGCATACAGTTGAAGTCGGAAGTTTACATACACTTAGGTTGGAGTCATTAAAACTCGTTTTTCAACCACCACAAATTTCTTGTTAACAAACTATAGTTTTGGCAAGTCGGTTAGGACATCTACTTTGTGCATGACACAAGTAATTTTTACAACAATTGTTTACAGACAAATTATTTCACTTATAATTCACTGTTTCACAATTCCAGTGGGTCAGAAGTTTACATACACTAAATTGACTGTACCTTTAAACAGCTTGGAAAATTCCAGAAAATTATGTCATGGCTTTAGAAGCTTCTGATAGGCTAATTGACATAATTTGAGTCAATTGGAGGTGTGCCTGTGGATGTATTTCAAGGCCTACCTTCAAACTCAGTGCCTCTTTGCTTGACATCATGGGAAAATCAAAAGAAATCAGCCAAGACCTCAGAAAAAAAATTGTAGACCTCCACAAGTCTGGTTCATCCTTGGGAGCAATTTCCAAACGCCTGAAGGTATCACGTTCATCTGTACAAACAATAGTAAGCAAGTGTAAACACCATGGGACCACGCAGCCTTCATACTGCTCAGGAAGGAGACACGTTCTGTCTCCTAGAGATGAACGTACTTTGGTGCGAAAAGTGAAAATCAATCCCAGTACAACAGCAAAGGACCTTGTGAAGATGCTGGAGGAAACAGGTACAAAAGTATCTATATCCACAGTAAAACAAGTCCTATATCAGCAAGGAAGAAGCCACTGCTCCAAAACCACCATAAAAAAGCCAGATGGTTTGCAACTGCACATGGGGACAAAGATCCTACATTTTGGAGAAATGTCCTCTGGTCTGATGAAACAAAAATAGAACTGTTTGGCCATAATGACCATTGTTATGTTTGGAGGAAAAAGGGGGAGGCTTGCAAGCCGAAAAACACCATCCCAACCGTGAAGCATGGGGGTGGCAGCATCATGTTGTTGGGGTGCTTTGCTGCAGGAGGGACAGGTGCACTTCACAAACTAGATGGCATCATGAGGATGAAAATGATGTGGATATATTGAAGCAACATCTCAAGACATCAGTCAGGAAGTTAAAGCTTGGTCGCAAATGGGTCTTCCAAATGGACAATGACCCCAAGCAAACTTCCAAAGTTGTGGCAAAATGGCTTAAGGACACCAAAGTCAAGGTATTGGAGTGGCCATCACAAAGCCCTGACCTCAATCCTATGGAAAATGTGTGGGCAGAACTGAAAAGGCATGTGCGAGCAAGGCCTACAAACCTGACTCAGTTACACCAGCTCTGTCAGGAGGAAAATTCACCCAACTTATTGTGGGAAGCTTGTGGAAGGCTACCCAAAACGTTTGACCCAAATTAAACAATTTAAAGGCAATGCTACTTCTGACCCACTGGGAATGTGATGAATGAAATAAAAGCTGAAATAAAATCATTGTCTATTATTATTCTGACATTTCACATTCTTAAAATAAAGTGGTGATCCTAACTGACCTAAGACAGGGAATTTTTACTAGGATTAAATGTCAGGAATTGTGAAAAACTGAGTTTAAATGTATTTGGCGTATGTAAACTGTACTGGTCTCCCACGGGGGACTAGTACAGAGAAAAAAAAAAAAAAAAATGAAATGTATGCATTCACTACTGTAAGTCTCTCTGGATAAGAGCGTCTGCTAAATGACTAAAATGTAATGTAAATGTAACTTCTGACTACAACTGTATACAGGTTGGAGTGGTTTGAGCAGGGGGCTGCCACACTGGGCACCCGTGAAGCAGTTGTTTTGGGGGGGTTAAGTGCCTTGCTTAATGGCACAGCGGCAGGATATGATACCAGCAACCCTCCAGTTGCCAGTTCACTTCCTGACAGATTTTTTCCGTCAGACCCAGGATTCGACCTGGCAACCATCCGATTGCTGGCTTGCCTGTCTAACCAGGGACAGCGAGGTGTGTGTATAGCTAAGTAAGTAGCGAGGTGTGTGTGTGTCTGTGTATTGCGAAGGTAAGTATGACTAAACTCAGAAAAAAATCGAAACGTCCCTTTTTCAGGACCCTGTCATTCAAAGATAATTAGTAAAAATCCAAATAACTTCACAGATCTTCATTGTAAAGGGTTTAAATACTGTTTCCCATGCTTGTTCAATGAACCATAAACAATTAATGAACATGCAGCTGTGGAACGGTCGTAAACAGTAATGAAAACTTAGGACACTGAAGAGATCTTTCTACTGACTCTGAAAAACACCAAAAGAAAGATGCCCAGGGTCCCTGCTCATCTGCATGAACGTGCCTTAGGCATGCTGCAAGGAGGCATGAGGACTGCAGATGTGGCCAGGGCAATAAATTGCAATGTCCATTCTGTGAGACGCCTAAGACAGCGCTACAGGGAGACAGGCCGGACAGCTGATCGTCCTCGCAGTGGCAGACCACCTGTAACAACACCTGCACAGGATCGGTACATCCGAACATCACACCTGCGGGACAGGTACAGGATGGCAACAACTGCCCGAGTTACACCAGGAACGCACAATCCCTCCATCAGTGCTCACTGTCTGCAATAGGCTGAGAGAGGCTGGACTGAGGGCTTGTAGGCCTGTTGTAAGGCAGGTCCTCACCAGACATCCCTGGCAACAACGTTGCCTATGGGCACAAACCTACCATCGCTGGACCAGACAGGACTGGCAAAAAGTGCTCTTCACTGACGAGTTGCGGTTTTGTCTCACCAGGGGTGATGGTCGGATTCGCATTTATTGTCGAAGGACTGAGCGTTACACCGAGGCCTGTACTCTGGAGCGGGATCGATTTGGAGGTGGAGGGTCCGTCATGGTCTGGGGTGGTGTGTCACAGCATCATCGGACTGAGCTTGTTGTCATTGCAGGCAATCTCAACATCGTGCGTTACAGGGAAGACATCCTCCTACCTCATGTGGTACCCTTCCTGCAGACTCATCCTGACATGACCCTCCAGCATGACAATGCCACCAGCCATACTGCTCGTTCTGTGCATGATTTCATGCAAGACAGGAATGTCAGTGTTCTGCCATGGCCAGCGAAGAGCCCGGATCTCAATCCATTGAGCACGCCTGGGACCTGTTGGATCAGAGGGTGAGGGCTAGGGCAATTCCCCCAAGAAATGTCTGGGAACTTGCAGGTGTCTTGGTGGAAGAGTGGGGTAACATCTCACAGCAAGAACTGGCAAATCTGGGAGTCCAATGAGGAGGAGATGCACTGCAGTACCACACCAGATACTGACTGTTACTTTGGATTTTGACCCCCCCTTTGTTCAGGGACACATTATTCAATTTCTGTTAGTCACATGTCTGTGGAACTCGTTCAGTTTATATCTCAGTTGTTGAATCTTGTTATGTTCATACAAATATTTACACATGTTAAGTTTGCTGAAAATAAAAGCAGTTGACAGTGAGAGGACGTTTATTTTTTTCCCCTGAGTTTATGTGTGTACCTGTGTGATGGGGGACAGTGAGGGCGACATTGTGGGAGACAGCTGCTTGGAAAGCCCCCGCCGTTGCTCGGTGCCGGGTGACAGAGTGAGGGGGCTGATGGGAGCCGGGCGGCGGCGAGGCGAGCTGCTCATGGCTCCCTGCGGAGGGTTGGAGAGGGACGTCAGACGGAGGGACGAGTGGATGGCGGGATTGCTGAGGGACGAGTGCAGCTGGGAGTTTTGGAGAGAGTTCTGGATGGAAGGATTGCTCAGAGAGGACGAGAGACCTGGAAAAAAGAAGGGAGGGACAGAAGGCTTTTGAGTCACACATTCAGACCACAGACTATTATTAACAGTTTGGAGGATTTAATTGCCCAAGAGTGTGGGACATCTCCTAATGTCCCTCCTCTGCACCAGGTCATGTATCAGTAGTATGCAGCATTGTTATCAGGTGTGCCCACACACACACACACACACACACACACACACACACACAGTAGTCATTTAGCAAAGAGACTTACAGGAGCAATTAGGGCTAAGTGTCTTGCTCAAGGGCACAGACAGATTTTTCACCTAGTTGGCTCGATAAGTCGAACCAGCATCTTTCGGTTACTGGCCCAATGCTCTTAACCGCTAGGCTACCTTACACTCACTCACTCACTCACTCACTCACTCACTCACTCACTCACTCAAATTAATTGAAAACAAGCACTGTATAGCATCATTTTGAGATCATGGATGTTCAGTCCTTGCATCCATAGCGCTCTCTATGAATTTGAATAAAGGTAAGCATCATTGGTTTGAAATTAACTGCAAGGAGCAGAGAACAGTGCTGCTTGGGTAAAAGGAGTCTTGTGAGACGTGAGAGAATGTGGATGTTATACAGTGAGGGAAAAAAATATTTGATCCACTGCTGATTTTGTACGTTTGCCCACCCTCCCAAAAATAAATCACACAGCCATTTTCAAAGCAAGCATATATGTCACAAAAACCAAAACCACAGCTAAATGCAGCACTAACCTTTGATGATCTTCATCAGATGACACTCCTAGGACATTATGTTATACAATACATGCATGTTTTGTTCAATCAAGTTCATATTTATATCAAAAACCAGCTTTTTACATTAGCATGTGATGTTCAGAACTAGCATACCCACCGCAAACTTCCGGTGAATTTACTAAATGACTCACGATAAACGTTGACAATAAACATACATTATTTTAAGAATTATAGATACAGAACTCCTTTATGCAATCGCGGTGTCAGATTTTAAAATAGCTTTTCGGTGAAAGCACATTTTGCAATATTCTGAGTACATAGCCCGGCCATCATGGCTAGCTAATTTGACACCCACCAAGTTTGGCCCTCACCAAACTCAGTTTTACTATAAGAAAAATTGGATTACCTTTGCTGTTCTTTGTCAGAATGCACTCCCAGGACTTCTACTTCAACAACAAATGTTGTTTTGGTTCGAAATAATCCATAGTTATATTGAAATAGCTCCGTTTTGTTTGTGCGTTGAGGTCACTATCCGAAGGGTGACGCGCGGGCGCAATTCATGACAAAAAAATGTCAAAATATTCCATTACCGTACTTCGAAGCATGTCAAACGCTGTTTAAAATCAATTGTTATGCTATTTTTCTCGTAAAATAGCGATAATATTCCGAACCGGGCGACGTTGGATTCATTCAAACACTGTAAGAAAAGGAGTCGTCTCGTGCACGCGCGCTCCAGTGTCATTGTTCTCAGCAGGAGCACTCACAAAAACTCCTGCTGTTTTTCGCCCAGAGACTGGAGAGCACTCATTCCACTTTCTGGCGCCTTCTGAGAGCCAATGAAAGCCTTAGAAAATGTCACGTTACAGCAGAGATGCTGTATTTTTGATAGAGATGCCCTAGAAGGAGAACAAATTGTCAGACAAGGCACTTCCTGTATAGAATCTTCTCAGGTTTTGGCCTGCCATATGAGTTCTGTTATACTCACAGACACCATTCAAACAGTTTTAGAAACTTTAGAGTGTTTTCAATCCAAATCTACTAATTATATGCATATTCTAGGAGTAGTAACCAGATTAAATCGGGTACGTTTTTTATCCGGCCGTGAAAATACTGCCCCCTATCCCAAACAGGTTAAGGTCCTGGAGTGGCCTAGCCAGTCTCCAGACCTTAATCCCATAGAACATCTATGGAGGGAGCTGATCGTTCGAGTTGCCAAACGTCAGCCTCGAAACCTTAATGACTTGGAGAAGATCTGCAAAGAGGAGTGGGACAAAATCCCTCCTGAGATTTGTGCAAACCTGGTGGCCAACTACAAGAAACGTCTGACCTCTGTGATTGCCAACAAGGGTTTTGCCACCAAGTACTAAGTCATGTTTTGCAGAGGGGTCAAATACTTATTTCCCTCATTAAAATGCAAATCAATTTATAAAATTTTTGACATGCAGTTTTCTGGATCTTTTGTTGTTATTCTGTCTCTCACTGTTCAAATAAACCTACCATTAAAATTATAGACTGATCATTTCTTTGTCAGTGGGCAAACGTACAAAATCAGCAGGGGATCAAATACTTTTTTCCCCTCACTGTATATGCATTCGGTTTCCCAATCCCACCCAGATACACACACAGGACCCCATTTGTTAATATCCCAACAATCAGAGAGGGAGAGAGGGTCAGAGAGAGAGGGTCAGAGAAAGAGAGGGTCAGAGAGAGAGAGAGAGGGTCAGAGAGAGAGAGAGAGGGTCAGAGAGAGAGAGAGAAGGTCAGAGAGAGAGAGAGAGAGAGAGAGAGAGAGAGAGAGAGAGAGAGGGTCAGAGAGAGAGAGAGAGAGGGTCAGAGAGAGAGCGTGCAAGAGAGAGAGGGTCCGAGAGAGCGAGAGAGAGGGTCAGCGAAAGAGAGGGTCAGAGAGAGAGATGGTCAGAGAGAGAGAGAGAGAGAGAGGGTCAGAGAAAGAGACGGTCAGAGAGAGAGAGGGTCAGAGAGGGTCAGAGACAGAGAGGGTCAGAGAGAGAGAGAGGGTCAGAGAGAGAGAGAGAGAGGGTCAGAGAGAGAGAGAGAGAGAGAGAGGGTCAGAGAAAGAGACGGTCAGAGAGAGAGAGAGGGTCAGAGAGAGAGAGAGAGAGAGAGAGGGTCAGAGAAAGAGACGGTCAGAGAGAGAGAGGGTCAGAGAGGGTCAGAGACAGAGAGGGTCAGAGAGAGAGAGAGGGTCAGAGAGAGAGAGAGGGTCAGAGAAAGAGAGGAGTGATTAGATAGTGGTAGATTTCAGAGGGAGGAGGGTTGGATAAAGACATCCCTCTATATTCACTTTACTCTGGTTGGAGAAGCTCACTTCCAACTTCCAATCACAAGTCTATTTCCATTTCCACTACAGTGTGGAAATCAAAAAGTGGGCCAGACATGATTCACCTAAAGGCCCAATGCCTTTTTATCATTTCTGGGTAACAATTAAGTACCTTACTGCGATTGTTTTCAATTAAAATTGTCAAAAATAAACAAAAATAGCTTCATAGCAAAGAGCAATTTTTAAGCAAGAATTTTGCTAGTACTGTCTAGAGTGGTCTGAGTGGAGGGGAAAACTGAAAACTAGCTACTATTGGCAGAGGTTTGGAAATCTTTCTTATTGGTGATGTCACCAGGCAGACCAAAACAGGCTGAAATTTCAGGCAGTCTCTTCAAACCGCTCTAACACTAAAAGGCTATTAACATAATTTTCACAATATTATTCCAACCACAGTGTGGAAATATATATAAACACAGGAAAATCCCTTTTTTTGATTGCACTGGGCCTTTAATGCCTTTTTTTAGAAATAATATTTTTATATTAAATAATGTGGTTCAGAAACCACCCAATGTGAAGGTCTTGGCTTGCTGGCCCTTTTTTTATTATTGGCGATCGGTCCATGGCTTGGATCAACTGTCTTTTGAATAAAATAAAGTTGAGCACTTTCCACTACCCTACAGGGTGGTTCCTCCCCAGGCACAAACCCAGCACAGAATACAGAGACACAATGATTTACATTGAGTGTACAGAACATTAAGAACAGCTGCTCTTTCCATGACACAGACTGACCAGGTGAATCCAGGTGAAAGCTATGATCCCTTACTGATGTCACTTGTTAAATCCACTTCAATCAGTGTAGATGAAGGAATTTCTTACCCGTGAGAAAATTGAGACGTGGATGGTGTATGTGTGCCATTCAGAAGGTGAATGGGCAAGACAAAGGATTTAAGTGCCTTTGAATGGGGTATGGTAGTTGGTGCCAGGTGCACCAGTTTGTGTCAAGAACTGGAACGCTGCTGGGTTTTTCCCACTCAACAGAATGGTCCACCACCCAAAGGACATCCAGCCAACATAGGCCAGCATCCCTGTGGAACGCTTTCGACAATTTTAGAGTCCATGCCCCTACGAGTTGGGAAATTAACTTGGTATTGCTGCTTCCACATTCTCCACAACTAAGCCACACAGGAACACATACAGGGCCTTCAGAAAGTATTTACATGTTGTTGTGCTACAGCCGGAATTTAAAATGGATTCAATTCAGATTTTGTCACTGGACTACATACAATACGCGAAAATGTCAAAGTAGAATTATGTTTTCGAAATGTTTCCAAATTCAAATTTGTTTTCCATTGCAAAGCGCTTTGCTACGGTGTGCCCTAATGAACATGGTGCGGTCTCAGATAGTTGAGGGACTGCACAGACAGATGTTATAACCACCCTGTGAGAGGGTGTCCATCTTGAGAAGGAGAGTGTGAGAGATGCATCCTCAAGAGGAAGAGAAAGTGAGGGATGGGGAGAGAAAGAGGGAGGGAGAGATTTGTCCTTAGAGGGAGAGTGAAGCATAAACACAGCTATTGGAGCTTAATAAAGAGCACTTGAGAAAGCCCTCAACTGTAGCCAGTGAAAGAGGTGTGTGTGTGTGAATGGGAGTGTGAGAGAGAGGTTCTGTGCATGTGTGTGCATACAGTCGTATGAAAAAGTTTGGGCACCCCTGACAATTTCCATGATTTCCATTTATAAATAATTGGGTGTTTGGATCAGCAATTTCATTTTGATCTATCAAATAACTGATGGACACAGTAATATTTCAGTAGTGAAATGAGGTTTATTGGATTAACAGAAAATGTGCAATATGCATCAAAACAAAATTAGACTGGTGCATAAATTTGGGCACCCCAATAGAAAAATCACTTCAATATTTAGTAGAGCCTCCTTTTGCTAAAATAACAGCCTCTAGACGCTTCCTATAGCCTCTAATGAGTGTCTGGATTCTGGATGAAGGTATTTTGGACCATTCCTCCTTACAAAATATCTCCAGTTCAGTTAGGTTTGATGGTTGCCGAGCATGGACAGCCCGCTTCAAATCATCCCACAGATTCTCCATGATATTCAGGTCTGGGGACTGGGATGGCCATTCCAGAACATTGTACTTGTTCCTCTGCATAAATGCCCGGGTAGATTTTGAGCAGTGTTTTGGGTCGTTGTCTTGTTGAAATATCCAGCCCCGGCGTAACTTCAACTTTGTGACTGATTCTTCAACATTATTCCCAAGAATCTGCTGATATTGAGTGGAATCCATGCGACCCTCAACTTTAACAAGATTCCCAGCACCGGCACTGGCCACACAGCCCCACAGCATGATGGAACCCCCACCAAATTTTACTGTGGGTAGCAAGTGTTTTTCTTGGAACGCTGTGTTCTTTTGCCGCCATGCATAACGTCCCTTGTTATGACCAAATAACTCAATCTTTGTTTCATCAGTCCACAGCACCTTATTCCAAAATGAAGCTGGCTTGTCCAAATGTGCGTTTGCATACCTCAAGCGACTCTGTTTGTGGCGTGTGTGCAGAAAAGGCTTCTTCTGCATCACTCTCCCATAGAGCTTCTCCTTGTGCAAAGTGCGCTGAATTGTTGAACGATGCACAGTGACACCATCTGCAGCAAGATGATGTTGTAGGTCTTTGGAAGCGGTATGTGGGCTGTTTTTGACCGTTCTCACCATCCTTCGCCTTTGCCTCTCTGATATTTTACTTGGCCTGCCACTTCTGGCCTTAACAAGAACTGTGCCTGTGGTCTTCCATTTCCTCACTATGTTCCTCACAATGGACACTGACAGCTTAAATCTCTGCGATAGCTTTTTGTAGCCTTCCTCTAAACCATAATGTTGAACAATCTTTGTTTTCAGGTCATTTGAGAGTTGTTTTGAGGCCCCCATGTTGCCACTCTTCAGAGGAGAGTCAAAGAGAACAACAACTTGCAATTGGCCACCTTAAATACCTTTTCTCATGATTGGATGCACTTGTCAATGAAGTTCAAGGCTTAATGAGCTCACCAAACCAATTGTGTGTTCCAATTAATCAGTGCTAAGTAGTTACAGGTATTCAAATCAACAGAATGACAAGGGTGCCCAAATTTTTGCATAGCCTGTTTTTCACATCTGATTTAATTTCATACAACTTAATATTGCTACACTAAAAAACTTTGTCTGGACAATACACCAGCACTCAGCTTTTATTAGAAAATGAATGGCATGCCACTGTGATCATTTTCTGTGACGACAGAGTAAATTATTATGCAGCCTCAGAGGGGTGCCCAAACTTTTTCATACGACTGTATATGTACGTTTCAGCGCACATGCGTGTGTGTGTACGTGTGTAGGTAGAGCAGAGTGCGGGCCCACCACTGAATGACTCTCTGACCTAACCTGGAGGCGTCCTCAGCCTCGCACCAGATCATCAGCAAACAGTAGACATTTGACTTCAGATTCTAGAAGGGTGAGGCCGGATGCTGCAGACTGTTCTAGTACCCTGGCCAATTTCAGGCTGTATCACTGTAAAAAGCCTCTGTCCACCACTGGGTTAGAAAACTAACACCCTCTCCTCTTCTCTCTCTCATCCTCCCTCCCTCCATCCATCTTCTCCTCCTGCACAGAACCAACTTGGACTCTGCTCTTCACACGAGTGCCATGAACCCCCAGGAACCCTTTCACATAAACCAGCAGATGGGCCGAGGGCCCCCTCAGTGCACCGGTGAGAACACACACAGCATCTGCACACATACAACCATCTACACACACGCTGTATTCAGAAAGTATTCACAGCCCTTGACTTTTTTCACATTTTGTTGTTACAGCCTGAATTTAAAATGGATTACATTTAGATTTTGTGTCACTGGCCATAATGTGAAAGTAGAATTGTGTTTTAAGAAATGTTAACAAATTAATTGAAAATGGAAAGCTGAAATGTCTTCAGTCAATAAGTATTCAACCCCTCTGTTATGGCAAGCCTAAATAAGTTCAGGAGTAAACATTGTCTTAACAAGTCACATAATAAGTTGCATGGACTCTGTGTGAGAAATTGTGTTTAATATGATTTTTTATAATGACTACCCCATCTCTGTATAATTATCTGTAAGGTCCCTCAGTTGAGCAGTGAATTTCAAACAGATTCAACCACAAAGACCAGGGAGGTTTTCCAATGCCTTGCAAAGAAGGGCACCTATTGGTAGATGGGTAAACAAAAACAAAAAAAGAAGACATTGTGAATATCTTTTTGAGCATGAAGTTATTAATTACACTTTGGATGGTGTTACTACCAAGATACAGGCGTCCTTCCTAACTCAGTTGACGGAGAGGAAGGAAACCGTCACCATGAGGCAAATAGTGACTTTAAAACAGTTAGAGTTTAATGGCTGTGATAGGAGAAAACTGAAGATGGAACAACATTGTAGTTACTTCACAATACTAACCTAAATGACAGAGTGAAAAGAAGAAAGCCTGTACAGAACACAAATATTCCAAAATATTTGTATTCTGTTTGCAATATGGGACTAAAAAGTAAAACTGCAAAAAAAAATTGCAACGAAATGAACTTTATGTCCTGAATGTTTGGTGCAAATCCAGCACAACACATCACTGAGTACCACTCTTCATATTTTCAAGCAAGATGGTGGCTGCATCATGTTCTGGGTATGCTTGTCATCAGCAAGTACTAGGGAGTTTTTTAGGATAAAAACTAAACTGAATAGAGCTAAGCACAGGCAAAATCCTACAAGAAAACCTGGCTAAGTCTGCTTACCAACAGATATCGGGAGACAAATTCACCTTTCAGCAGGACAATAACATAAAACACAAGGCCACATCTACACTGGAGTTGCTTACCAAGACAACATGGAATGTTTCTGATTCAAAAAACAATTTGACAGAGCTTGAAGAATTTAGAAAACAATTATGGGAAAATATTGTACAATGCAGGTGTGCAATGCTCTTACAGACTTAACCAGAAAGACTCACAGCTGATTCTAACATGTATTGACCCAGGGGTGGGAATACTTATGGAAATGAGACATTTCTGTATTTAATTTTCAATACATTTGCTAAAATTACTAAAAACCCGTTTTCACTTTGTCATTGTGGGGTAATGTGTGTAGATGGGTTAAAAAAACAAATATTTAATCAATTTTGAATTCAGGTTGTAACAACTAAATGTGGAATAAGTCAAGTGGTACGAATACCTCCTTTGGCACTGTATATTGTTTTAAACCATTACATTACTATGTGGTGATTGTGGACATCCTCTAAGCATCTGTATGCAGACTTGTTTACGTGCTGCAGTGTGTTTTGTTGCCGACCTTACTTTGCTACCTGACAACTTTCCGGTTTTTACTTTTTAATTACCGTTTATATTTTTAGTTTTTCCCTCACTCAACTTTTTTTCATTCAACTTTTTCACTCCGGACGTTTTATCTGGACATGGTTCGTCAGGACCTCCAACAGCCGAAGCTAAGTAACATTAACATGATGCCTTCTAATTGCAGTCGCTGTACTCATAATATACAGGAGAACGATCGCCTTACGGCGAGGATAGCTGTGCTGCAAGCCCAGCTTCAGACGCAATCGCTAGGCAAGGGTAATTTCAGTGTAGGAAAGGATGAAACAGCATCTGTGCCACCAGTAAGTACAGATAGTAACGTTAGTATAAATCCCCTCGCACGGTCCCCGCAGCCGGACAACTTTCTCATGGCTTCTGGAGGGAAATGCTGTAGGAATGCTCAACCGGTGTCGCTCATTCAGCCGACAGAAACTTTCAACCGGTTCTCCCCATTAAGCAGCGAGTCGGAGTCAGAGGCCAAGCCTTCTCTGGTCTCTACTCCTACCGTTCCGGGGTCTGAGACGCCGAAGCCTCCCACCATTAGCTCTGACAAATTGAAAACCCTAGTCATTGGCGACTCCATTACCCGCAGTATTAGACTTAAAACGAACCATTCAGCGATCATACAATGTTTACCAGGGGGCAGGGCTACCAACGTTAAGACTAACCTGAAGATGGTGCTGGCTAAAGCTAAAACTGGCGAGTGTAGAGTATAGAGATATTGTTATCCACGTCTGCACCAACGATGTTAGGATGAAACAGTCAGAGGTCACCAAGCGCAACATAGCTTCAGAGTGTAAATCAGCTAGAAAGATGTGTCGGCATCGATTAATTGTCTCTGGCACCCTCCCAGTTAGGGGGAGTGATGAGTTCAACAGCAGTCTCACAACTCAATCGCTGGTTGAAAACTGTTTTCTGCCCCTCCCAAAAGATAGAATTTGTAGATAATTGGCCCTCTTTCTGGGACTGACCCACAAACAGGACCAAGCCTGGCCTGCTGAGGAGTGACGGACTCCATCCTAGCTGGAGGGGTGCTCTCATCTTATCTACGAACATAGACAGGGCTCTAACTCCTCTAGCTCCACAATGAAATAGGGTGCAGGCCAGGCAGCAGGCTGTTAGCCAGCCTGCTAGCTTAGTGGAGTCTGCCACTAGCACAGTCAGTGTAGTCAGCTCAGCTATCCCCATTGAGACCGTGTCTGTGCCTCGACCTAGGTTGGGAAAAACTAAACATGGCGGTGTTCGCCTTAGCAATCTCACTAGAATAAAGACCTCCTCCATTCCTGCCATTATTGAAAGAGATCGTGATACCTCACATCTCAAAATAGGGCTACTTAATGTTAGATCCCTCACTTCGAAGGCAGTTATAGTCAATTAACTAATCACTGATCATAATCTTGATATGATTGGCCTGACTGAAACATGGCTTAAGCCTGATGAATTTACTGTGTTAAGAGGCCTCACCTCCTGGTTACACTAGTTACCATATCCCCCGCGTATCCCGCAAAGGCGGAGCTGTTGCTAACATTTACGATAGCAAATTTCAATTTACAAAATAAACCCGACGTTTTCGTCTTTTGAGCTTCTAGTCATGAAATCTATGCAGCCTACTCAATCACATTTTATAGCTACTGTTTACAGGCCTCCTGGGCCATATACAGCGTTCCTCACTGAGTTCCCTGAATTCCTATCGGACATTGTAGTCACAGCAGATAATATTCAAATTTTTGGTGACTTTAATATTCACATGGAAAAGTCCACAGACCCACTCCAAAAGGCTTTCGGAGCCATCATCGACTAAGTGGGTTTTGTCCAACATGTCTCTGGACCTACTCACTGCCACAGTCTGGACCTAGTTTTGTCCCGTGGAATAAATGTTGTGGATCTTAATGTTTTTCCTCATAATCCTGGACTATCGGACCACCATTTTATTACGTTTGCAATCGCAACAAATAATCTGCTCAGACCCCAACCAAGGAGCATCAAAAGTTGTGCTATAAATTCTCAGACAACCCAAAGATTCCTTAATGCCCTTCCAGACTCCCTCTGCCTACCCAATGACATCAGAGGACAAAAATCAGTTAACCTGTCTGGGCTAGGGGGCAGTATTTTCACGGCCGGATGAAAAACGTACCCAATTTAAACAGGTTACTACTTTGGCTCAGAAACTAGAATATGCATATTATTAGTAGATTTGGATAGAAAACACTCTGAAGTTTCTAAAACTGTTTGAATGGTGTCTGTGAGTATAACAGAACTCCTATGGCAGGCAAAAACCTGAGAAAAAATCCAACCAGGAAGTGGATTGTAGTTTTTCAAGACTGGGCCTATTCAGTATGCAGTGACTTAGGGTTCAATTTGCACTTCCTAAGGCTTCCACTAGATGTCAACAGTCTTTAGAACGTGTTTCAGGCTTTTGCAGTCAACAGAGAGCGAACAAGACCTCCTGGAGTCTGATGACCGAGAGAATGACAGGCCACAATTACGCGCGTTCACATGAGGAGGAAGCTGTGTTCCATAATGTTTTTCAAGACATTGGAATCGTCCGGTTGGAATATTACTGAAGTTTTACGTTAAAAAGGCCCTAAAGATTGATGTTTTACAACGTTTGACATGTTTCAACGAACGTAAATATAACTTTTTGTCGTGAAATTTTCGGCGCACTTCCTACATTTGGAGTAGCTTACTGAACGCACAAACAACGAGTTATTTGGACTTTATCGAACAAAACAACATTTATTGTGGACCTGGGATTCCTGGAAGTGCCAACTGATGAAGATCATCAAAGGTAAGTGAATATTTCTAATGCTATTTATGATTTTAGATGACTCCAAAATGGCGGGTATCTGTATTGCCTGGTGTATTTTTCTGAGCGCAGTACTCAGATTATTGAAAAGTGTGCTTTCCCCGTGAAGCTTTTTTGAAATCTGTCACAGCGGTTGCATAAAGGAGATGTTCATCTATAATTCTTTGAATAACAGTTTAATATTTTATCAACGTTTATGATGAGTATTTTTGTAAATTGTTGTGCTGATTCACCATTGGAGGCAAAATATTTTCTGAACATCACGCGCCAATGTAAAATGCTGTTTTTGGATATAAATATGAACTTTATCGAACAAAACATAAATGTATTGTGAACATAATGTCCTGAAGATCGTCAAAGGTTAGTGCTTCATTTCGCTGTGTTTTGGGTTTTATTGACACATGTCCTTGCTTGGAAAATGGCTGTGTGATTATTTTTGTCTATGTACTCTCCTAACATAATCTAATGGTTTGCTTTCGCTGTAAAGCCTTTTTGAAATCGGACAATGTGGTTACATCAAGGAGACGTATATCTTTAAAATGGTGTAAAATAGTCATATGTTTCAGAAAGTTGAATTATGACATTTTGTTGTTTTTGAATTTGCCGCCCTGATATTTCACTGGCTGCGTCCCACCTAGCCCATAGAAGTTAACCACCTAACTGAGGAACTCAATTTAACTTTGCGCAATACCCTAGATGCAGTTGCACCCCTAAAAACTAAAAACATTTGTCATAAGAAACTAGCTCCCTGGTATACAGAAAATACACGAGCTCTGAAGCAAGCTTCCAGAAAATTGGAACGGAAATGGCGCCACACCAAACTAGAAGTCTTCCGACTAGCTTGGAAAGACAGTACCGTGCAGTATCGAAGAGCCCTCACTGCTGCTCGATCATCCTATTTTTCCAACTTAATTGAGGAAAATAAGAACAATCCAACATTTATTTTTGATACTGTCGCAAAGCTAACTAAAAAGCAGCATTCCCCAAGAGAGGATGGCTTTCACTTCAGCAGTAATAAATTCATGAACTTCTTTGAGGAAAAGACCATGATCATTAGAAAGCAAATTACGGACTCCTCTTTAAATCTGCGTATTCCTCCAAAGCTCCGTTGTCCTGAGTCTGCACAACCCTGCCAGGACCTAGGATCAAGGGAGACACTAAAGTGTTTTAGTACTATATCTCTTGACACAATGATGAAAATAATCATGGCCTCTAAACCTTAAAGCTGCATACTGGACCCTATTCCAACTAAACTACTGAAAGAGCCGCTTCCTGTGCTTGGCCCTCCTATGTTGAACATAATAAACGGCTCTCTATCCACCGGATGTGTACCAAATTCACTAAAAGTGGCAGTAATAAAGCCTCTCTTGAAAAAGCCAAACCTTGACCCAGAAAATAGTTTTTTTTTTTTAAGTATCGGCCTATATCGAATCTTCCATTCCTCTCAAACATTTTAGAAAAAGCTGTTGCGCAGCAACTCACTGCCTTCCTGAAGACAAACAATGTATACGAAACGCTTCAGTCTGGTTTTAGACCCCATCATAGCACTGAGACTTCACTTGTGAAGGTGGTAAATGACCTTTTAATGATGTCAGACCGAGGCTCTGCATCTGTCCTCGTGCTCCTAGATCTTAGTGCTGCTTTTGATACCATCGATCACCACATTCTTTTGGAGAGATTGGAAACCCAAATTGGTTTTAGGACCACTATTGTTTTCACTATATATTTTACCTCTTGGGGATGTCATTCGAAAACATAATGTTAAATTTCACTGCTATGCGGATGACACACAGCTGTACATTTCAATGAAACATGGTGAAGCCCCAAAATTGCCCTCGCAATAAGCTTGTGTTTCAGACATATAAGGAAGTGGATGGCTGCAAACTTTCTACTTTTAAACTTGGACAAAACTGAGATGCTTGTTCTAGGTCCCAAGAAACAAAGTGATCTTCTGTTAAATCTGACAATTAATCTTGATGGTTGTACAATCGTCTCAAATAAAACTGTGAAGGACCTCGGCGTTACTCTGGACCCTGATCTCTCTTTTGATGAACATATCAAGACTGTTTCAAGGACAGCTTTTTTTCCATCTACGTAACATTGCAAAAATCAGAAACTTTCTGTCCACAAATGATGCAGAAAAATTAATCCATGCTTTTGTTACTTCTAGGTTGGACTACTGCAATGCTCTACTTTCCGGCTACCCGGATAAAGCACTAAATAAACTTCAGTTAGTGCTAAATACGGCTGCTAGAATACTGACTAGAACCCAAAAAATTGATCATATTACTCCAGTGTTAGCCTCACTACACTGGCTTCCTGTTAAGGCAAGGGCTGATTTCAAGGTTTTACTGCTAACCTACAAAGCATTACATGGGCTTGCTCCTACCTATCTTTCTGATTTGGTCCTGCCGTACATACCTACACGTACGCTACAGTCACAAGACGCAGGCCTCCTAATTGTCCCTAGAATTTCTAAGCAAACAGCTGGAGGCAGGGCTTTCTCCTATAGAGCTCAATTTTTATGGAATAGTCTACCTACCCATGTGAGAGATGCAGACTCGGTCTCAACCTTTAAGTCTTTACTGAAGATTCATCTCTTCAGTGGGTCCTATGATTGAGTGTAGTCTGGCCCAGGAGTGTGAAGTTGAACGGAAAGGCTCTGGAGCAACGAACCGCCCTTGCTGTCTCTGCCTGGCCGGTTCCCCTCTCTCCACTGGGATTCTCTGCCTCTAACCCAATTACAGGGGCTGAGTCACTGGCTTATTGGTGTTCTTCCATGCCGTCCCTAGGAGGGGTGCGTCACTTGAGTGGGTTGAGTCACTGACGTGGTCTTCCTGTCTGGGTTGGCGCCCCCCCTTGGGTTGTGCCGTGGCGGAGATCTTTGTGGGCTATACTCGGCCTTGTCTCAGGATGGTAAGTTGGTGGTTGAAGTTGGTGGATATTCCTCTAGTGGTGTGGGGGCTGTGCTTTGGCAAAGTGGGTGGGGTTATATCCTTCCTGTTTGGCCCTGTCCGGGGTATCGTCGGATGGGACCACAGTGTCTCCTGACCCCTCCTGTCTCAGCCTCCAGTATTTATGCTGCAGTAGTTTACGTGTCGGGGGGCTAGGGTCAGTCTGTTATATCTGGAGTATTTCTCCTGTCTTATCCGGTGTCCTGTGTGAATTTAAGTATGCTCTCTCTAATTCTCTCTTTCTTTCTCTCTCGGAGGACCTGAGCCCTAGGACCATGCCTCAGGACTACCTGACATGATGACTCCTTGCTGTCCCCAGTCCACCTGGCCGTGCTGCTGCTCCAGTTTCAACTGTTCTGCCTGCGGCTATGGAACCCTGACCTGTTCACCAGACGTGCTACCTGTCCCAGACCTGCTGTTTTCAACTCTCTAGAGACAGCAGGAGCGGTAGAGATACTCTCAATGATCAGCTATGAAAAGACAACTGACATTTACACTTGAGGTGTTGACTTGTTGCACCCTCGACAACTGTGATTATTATTATTTGACCATGCTGGTCATTTATGAACATTTGAACATCTTGCCCATGTTCTGTTATAATCTCCACCCGGCACAGCCAGAAGAGGACTGGCCACCCCTCATAGCCTGGTTCCTCTCTAGGTTTCTTCTTAGGTTTTGGCCTTTCTAGGGAGTTTTTCCTAGCCACCGTGCTTCTACACCTGCATTGCTTGCTGTTTGGGGATTTAGGCTGGGTTTCTGTACAGCACTTTGAGATATCAGCTGATGTAAGAAGGGCTATATAAATACATTTGATTTGATTTGTATGGTTGGTTACATACTGTATGTATGTACGTGTCTGTGCCTGGTTTCACATGAGTGCACACAGACAAAAGACACATCCCCACACTCCCACAGTACATACATTCACACCCACCTCCAGGCCTTTACTTAACCGTATTGGAGGAAAAGGTTCATGGTCCCTCCCCTTTGAGCTTCTTATCCAATGAGTTTGGAGGAGGAGAAGATGAGAGGAAAGATGAATTGAGAAAAAGCCCCCCCCCCCCCCCCCCCCCCACCCCCCACCCCAAACACACACCTCCTTCAGTCCAGCCTCCCTGGTGATTCCCTATGCCGAGGTGCATCATGGCGGCGGGCAGGTTGCCTGTGCTGCTGCCCCCGCTCAGGTTGGGGTGGTAGCTGCCCCCTCCATGGTGCCCGTCGTCTGGGTCCAGGGGTGTGGGCAGCGGTGAGGGGAAGTGCAGGTTGCTGAGGTCTGGCAGGGAACCGCCCGTGTTCAACGAGCCCTGGTAGTTGGAGAGGCCCGCGTTCTGCTCTGGAGACGGGAATATACTGAGGACAGGAGGGGAGAGAAAACCAATTAAGAAGCGCATTTTAAAAAGGGGAAATTCATTCAAAAGGTTTAATATGCATCTGGATGGGTAGAGGGGAGCAGGTCAGCGCTTTTTGTCATGAATCTTGTTCTGGAAGCAGCTCTGCAGAGCGGTCACTAGATGGCACAGCCACAAAGTAATAAAATCAGATTTTAAACCTAACGCTAACGTTAACCACACCGCTAACCCTAATGCCTAACCTTAACCTTAAATGAATGAATTTTTACAATATAGCCAATTTTGACTTTGAAGCTGGCCTATCTAAGGGAAAACCGCTAAGTTCTGAACAAGACTCTTGACAATAAACAATGTGCTAGAGGGGAGGGAATGTAACATCTGTGACATACTTTTGGGCGGAGTTATGGCCTTTTTTGTTGTGTGGCTAAGGCATTGTATTTTAATTAATTATTTATTTATTTATTTCACCTTTATTTAACCAGGTAGGCTAGCTGAGAACAAGTTCTCATTTACAACAGCGACCTGGCCAAGATAAAGCAAAGCAGTTCGACACAGAGTTACACATGGAATAAACAAACATACAATCAATAATACAGTAGAAAAATCTATAAAGAGCATGTGCAAATGAGGTAGGATAAGAGAGGTAAGGCAATAGGCCATGGTGGCAAAGTAATTACAATATAGCAATTAAACACTGGAATGGTAGGATGTGTAGAAGATGAATGTGCAAGTTGAGATACTGGGGTGCAAAGGAGCAAGAAAATAAATACATAAATACAGTATGGGGATGTGGTAGATTGGATGGGCTATTTACAGATGAGCTACATACAGGTGCAGTAAGTGATCTGTGAGCTGCTCTGACAGCTGGTGCTTAAAGCTAGTGAGGGAGGTAAGAGTCTCCAGCTTCAGATATTTTTGCAGTTCGTTCCAGTCATTGGCAGCAGAGAACTGGAAGGAGAGGCGGCCAAAGGAAGAATTGGCTTTGGGGATGACCAGTGAGATATACCTGCTGGAGCGCGTGCTACGTGTGTGTGCTGCTATGGTGACCAGTGAGCTGAGATAAGGTGGGCTTTACCTAGCAGAGACTTGTAGATGACCTGGACCCAGTGGGTTTGGCGACGAGTATGAAGCGAGGGCCAGCCAACAAGATCATACAGGTCGCAGTGGTGGGTAGTATATGGGGCTTTGGTGACAAAACGGATGGCACTGTGATAGACTGCATCCAATTTGTTGAGTAGAGTGTTGGAGGCTATTTTGTAAATGACATTGCCGAAGTCGAGGATCGGTAGGATGGTCAGTTTTACGAGGGTATGTTTGGCAGCATGAGTGAAGGATGCTTTGTTGCGAAATAGGAAGCCAATTCTAGATTTAACTTTGGATTGGAGATGATTGATGTGAGTCTGGAAGGAGAGTTTACAGTCTAACCAAACACCTAGGTATTTGTAGTTGTCCACATATTCTAAGTGAAATATACTAAATAAATGTTATCAATAATGTTATCAATAATGTTATCAATAATAGCATTGGTGAGAAGTAATGTTTGTGTATGGATTACCATGTTTGTGAGTGGACTTCCCCTTTAAATGTACCAGCAAGTGAACATTTGCATCCCTGTTCATTCAAGCCCTCAGTGAGATAACTGACTCACTGCTCTATAGTAGTGACCAGCAGCCCACTGTACTGCACTGCTAGACCCAACAAACACACACAATGTTGAAAGAATATGTTGATACAGACATCAACAATGTTGACACATACACACACAATGTTGACAGACTATGTTGACACGCACATCCACAATGTTGACACACACACACACACACCATATATGGATCACATCCCAGTCTTTCTCCCTCTCAGACAGCTGTCATTGAGAATCACAAACAACTTGTCTCATAATGATGACTGATTGTTGTTTAAACATAGTGCCCTGTATGAGTGGATGGAAGATGGATCCTGAAGACTCACTTGATTCCAGGCACTTCACAGGATTTGGGCCGTGATGAGAGGGATTGAACCTATAATAGAGAAACAATTAGGTGACTAAACTGATCAAAAGAAAAAAGAGTGATGAATCTCAAAATGACTAATCTAACTACTAGAATATTTAGTCAACAGTCTAAGTGTTATGGTCCTAAAACATGAATGATGTGTATTGGAAGCATGCATTCATTAGTACTGCAGCTTTTCCCATCAGCATTATCTCATCCCAAAAGGCTTCCATGTCTGTCATTATGTCTTAATCAACCCCCCGTCCCGTCCCGTCCCTCTCTCCAACCAATGAGAAATGACACACTCATCATGCACACACACACACTCACCTTCTTGGCCTCCCACAGTTGCTTGGGCAGGGGCTTGCTGACACCCATCAGACCCTCCTCATTAGACAGGGATGGGAAGGAGAACACTGGAGAGAGGAGGAGGGGGAGAGAAAGAGAGAGATTAGAGATAATCAACTCCTCACACACATTTCTAGTTATTCCCACCTATTAAAAGTAGAGGTCGACCGATTAATCGGAATGGCCGATTAATTAGGGCCGATTTCAAGTTTTCATAACAGTCGGTAATCGGTATTTTTGGTCACCAATTTGCCTATTTTTTTATAAATATTTTTTAACTAGGCAAGTCAGTTAAGAACACATTCTTATTTTCAATGACGGCTTAGGAACGGTGGGTTAACTGCCTTGTTCAGGGGCAGAAAGACTGGATTTTTACCTTGTCAGCTTGGGGATTCAATCTTGAAACCTTACGGTTAACTAGTCCAACGCTCTAACCACCTGCTTTACATTGCACTCCACGAGGAGCCTGCCTGTTACGCAAATGCAGTAAGAAGCCAAGGTAAGTTGCTAGCTAGCATTAAACTTATCTTATAAAAAACAATCAATCAATCATAATCACTAGTTAACTACACATGGTTGATGATATTACTAGTTTATCTAACCTGTCCTGCGTTGCATATAATCGATGCGGTGCGCATTCGCGAAAAAGGACTGTCGTTGCTCCAACTTGTACCTAACCATAAAAAGCAATGTCTTTCTTAAAATCAATACACAAGTAAATATTTTTAAACCTGCATATTTAGTTAATATTGCCTGCTAACATGAATTTCTTTTAACTAGGGAAAATGTGTCACCTCTGCAACAGAGTCAGGGTATATGCAGCAGTTTGGGCCGCCTGGCTCGTTGCGAACTGTGTGAATACTATTTCTTCCTAACAAAGACAGCCAACTTCGCCAAACGGAATGATTTAACGAAAGCGCATTTGCGAAAAAAGCACAATCGTTGCACGACTGTACCTAACAATAAACATCAATGCCTTTCTTAAAATCAATACACAGAAGTATATATTTTTAAACCTGCATATTTAACTAAAAGAAATCCAGGTTAGCAGGCAATATTAACCAGGTGAAATTCTGTCACTTCACTCTTCCGTTCATTGCACGCAGTCAGGGTATATGCAACAGTTTGGGCCGCCTGGCTCGTTGCGAACTAATTTGCCAGAATTTTACGTAATTATGACATAACATTGAAGGTTGTGCAATGTAACAGGAATATTTAGACTTATGGATGCCACCCGTTAGATAAAATACGGAACAGTTCCGTATTTCACTGAAAGAATAAACATGATAGTTTCCGGATTCGACCATATTAATGACCTAAGGCTCATGTTTCTGTGTGTTATTATGTTATAATTAAGTCTGTTTTGATAGAGCAGTCTGACTGAGTGATGGTAGGCACCAGCAGGCTCGTAAGCATTCATTCAAAACAGCACTTTCGTGCGTTTTGCCAGCAGCCCTTCGCAATGCATTGTGCTGTTTATGACTTCAAGCCTGTCAACTCCCAAGATTAGGCTGGTGTAACCGATGTGAAATGGTTAGCTAGTTAGCCGGGTGCACGCTAATAGCGTTTCAAACGTCACTCGCTCTGAGACTTGGAGTAGTTGTTTCCCTTGCTCTACATGGGTAATGCTGCTTCGAGGGTGGCTGTTGTCAATGTGTTCCTGGTTTGAGCCCAGGTAGGAGCGAGGAGAGGGACGGAAGCTATACTGTTACACTGGCAATACTAAAGTGCCTATAAGAACATCCATTAATCAAAGGTATATGAAATACAAATCGTATAGAGAGAAATAGTCCTATAATTCCTATAATAACTACAACCTAAAACTTCTTACCTGGGAATATTGAAGACTCATGTTAAAAGGAACCACCAGCTTTCATATGTTCTCATGTTCTGAGTAAGGAACTTAAATGTTAGCTTTTTTACATGGCACATATTGCACTTTTACTTTCTTCTCCAACACTTTGTTTTGCATTATTTAAACCAAATTGAACATGTTTCATAATTTTTTTAGGCTAAATTGATTTTATTGATGTATTATATTAAGTTAAAATAAGTGTTCATTCAGTATTGTTGTAATTGTCATTATTACAAATAAAAAAATAAAAAAAATATATATAAAAACATATTTATTTATAAAAAAATTAAAAAAATGTAATCGCCCGATTAATTGGTATCGCCTTTTTTTGGTCCTCCAATAAATCGGTATCGGTGTTGAACAATCATAATCGGCCGACCTCTAATTGAAAGATCAAACGACTGCAGATCAATCTAGACTAGAGGTTATCAAGTGTTCGGACACAATGGGTGTTTCTTAATATGCATACTACCGTGCTCAACACTCTCATGCTCTGCGTGCATTCTCCGACCACGTTCTCTTGAGTACGTTCTTGTGAGGACGAGTACGGAGAATGCATAACACATTACATTTGATAAGCACTCGCACTCCCCCTACTGTATTACCTCATGCTGCACCTCCCCATTCACTGACCCTTCTTCCAAGATATACACAAAGCAAACGTTTTTCTTCCTAATTACCAGCTAGATATGTGAATCGTAATAATCCAGTTAGAAAGCTAGTTTAACAGGCAAAAATGACCTAAATTCTTCATGGGTTGCTAGCTAACAATTCTTCGTGACTATCTGGCTAGCTAACAGTACTAGTAGCCCCATTGACTTATTATGGGCTTGCGATCCACGGTACGTAGGCAGGTAAACATGCCAAAATTAACACAGCATGTATTTATTAACATATCACGATTAAATATTTTCGTCGGGCAACATATGAGATGTGAATAGGCAACATTTAATTCTGAAGTCGGAGTGTATTTTCTCTCGCTTCAGCTCAAATAATGGCCGACATTCATTTCAAGAAATTTTTTACGTGGTTGCATCATTTTTCTTTGAAGCTTGCATCGATGCATATCATACTTCAACCCTCCCGTGCATGGAGCACGATAGCATGCATTTTGAGACACACCCAATGACTCAGGGGATCTGCATGCAGGATGCCTAGGCAGTGTGTGTCCATTCAGGTATTGGGTTGTAAAGGTCTACGATGCTGTGAATGAAGCACGTCTTGTACGCTGACGCACATCTGTACATATACCAGGCAGCAACACATCCAGTGGCAAGCACCGTCACACACACATTATGGCCAGAAATCTAGGGGTGTGGGAGCTAGGGGGCAGCAGAAGGCCTCTTCTACACTTGTGTTGGGAGAGATGGAATCAGGGATGAGGAAGAGGGGAGAGGAGTTTCAACTCACCATCTCCAGAGCCGTCCACCTCCGCCTCGTTCACACTGGCTGCACTCCGGCCCCCGCAGGAGAGAGAGAGGGAGAGAGAGATCAGATAAAGGAGAGGAGAGAGAGAGAGAGCAAGAGAAAGGAGGGGGAGAGAGGGAAAGGGTGAAGAAAGCAGAGGAACATTAGACAATCACATACTTTCACCAGCTGCTCAGATCCAGCCCATTGTGTTCACTTCACTGACAAAATAATCAACCCTTTGGACATCAGCAGCAGGCATTTTACCTTCAATATGAATATATTACCACTTCTTAAAAAACGGCAGCTGGATTTAGCATAGGAATCATGTTTTATAATATGACTCAAATGGCACCCTATCCCCTATGTAGTGCACTACCTTTGATCAAAGCCCATAATGCTTAGTTTAAAACGAGTGCACTATGTAGGGAATATGGTGCTATTCACGACAAAGAATCATATTATACAGTCTTCTTATTATTGTCCAACATTTCAGGAAGTTGTTGGCAGAACGGGCTTGTGGCAATGACTGGAGCGGAATCAGTGGAATGGTAATAAAATACATCCAACAGATGGTTTCCGGGTGTTTGGTGACATTCCATTTGCGACCATTACTATGAGCCGTTCTCCCCTCAGCAGCCGCCTGTGTCCAACATCAATTCCGGTTGTCTTTTCTACAAAGCTAGACTCACTGGGGTTAAATAAATAAAGTATATATAGTACTGTGTACTGTAGTACGGTAACAACGCGCTGATTTAAGTTATACAAGGTGAACTCCTAGAATGTGTGTTGTGATCTCAGTCCTGGGAAAGAGGGGGGAAAGGCGGGAAAGAGCGGAAGAAAGAGGGTAAAAAAAAAAAATGATTGGCTAAGTGACCACAGTCCCAGTGAGAATAAAGAGAGGACCATTGTTTTTCCCTCGCCACAAAGATCCCACTGAGAACAGAACCTCTTTCTTTTTCCTCACTCTCACTCTCTTACTCTCTCTCTCTTCCGCTCTCCTCACACACTGCAGGCTGGCTGCCAGGCGTCCGATCCTCCCCTCATTCTGTTTACTTCTCTTTTTTTCATAGTTCACTCTGCCTCTCCCTCTTCTAACCCTTCTGCCATATTCTCTCTCAAAGCCTCTAATAACTGTCTCTTTCCCTCTGCCTTCTTGTTCTCTTTACTTTCCTGCATTCTCTCTTCCTCTTTTCCTACCATCGTCCTCCCCCATTCTTTCCCTCTTCTTCTGTCCTTTTGTCTCCCTCTTCCCCTTTCTCAAGAACCTGGACCACGTTCAGTAGACAAACGTTGTGGACCGTTTCAGATAGAAATGTCATGAATAGAGCAGTTAACGTGATTCCTTGTTCACATCAGAGAGGCATGTTTGTTCTACATGGCATATTTCTATTTGAACGGTCCACGACTTTATGCCCAGCTCTCCACTCAGCCAACCGGCAGGGAGAGAAGGCAATGGGCGGGAGTCCAGCGTCCCTTAATTTCCTCTCAAATGTGACCAGTCACAGAGACCTCTTGGAGAGATGCCACGGAGTGAAACGAGACCACTGGGACAAAAAAATGTCTGTCTGCCGTCCCCACTCTTACTGTGGGACAGAATCACTGTAGTAAGGATTTGAGCTCAAGGCTTGTACTGATAGCACAACATAATTAAATATACCAGAAGAAGACAATGAGATGTTGGTTTGGGATCAGTTCTAAGGTGCACAACTCCTGTCCTTTAAGCCCATAGTCCAAGTTTTTCCCCTTCTGATTGGATGGCTAGTGCACAAATACGTGTTCCCAGGTCTAAACCAATCAGTGACTTAAAGCAGCATACCCTCTGCATCCACTGCAGACTGGAGTTGTGCCCTTGTCGTGGGTCGTGTTCATTAGGGCATAGCGTAGCCTAATGAACGCAACTACTGAACGTTCCCATACATAGCCCTGACTCACGTCTGTCTGCCTGCCGGGATGGACGTTGGGATTGGTAATCAGACTGGCCCGTTTAATCAGACACTGGCTTAGCACCTCTCAGAGTCTCACTGTAACCCTCCTGACAGGTGACAAGCCCTCTGGGCCTGATAGGACACTGTACGCTGCAACGTACCACCCTTCACTCACCTGCAGCAGTGAGCTGCTATGGTTTGCAGCAGTACATTTTACATTTTAGTCATTTAGCAGACACTCTTATCCAGAGCGACTTACAGTAGTGAATGCATACATTTCATCATTTTTTTCCCTCCGTACTGGTCCCCCGTGGGAATCGAACCCACAACCCTGGCGTTGCAAACACCATGCTCTACCAACTGAGCCACACGGGACCGACCGAACCAGTAGTTCCCAAGTATTTGCATTTTACCATTTACCACACTATTTTTTGTCAGGCGCTGTTATCCAGAGCGACTTACAGTCAGTGCATTTAGTGCAGTGACCCTCTCTCTTATTCTTAAGCCTCAACCCCATGGGAATAGTGGGAATACTGGCGACATATGGCTGACTGCCTGCAACCCAAAAGTGTATCTCAACCAACTCCGGTATTAGACAAACACTGCTCTAGTACTATAGAAAGGCCTGTCTCTACTTGCTCTGTAGTCAGTTACACTCCATCTGTCCTACGCTCTCTGCTGCGTCTTCACATGGCATGGACACACAAACGTAGGCCTATGCATCTTCACACACACACGTCATGATATTCCTTCACAACAAATGGTCCCATACACTCCTCCTTATTTATTTGGGCAACAAAGCTAAAACTTTTAATTTGTCTCCATACTCCAGTATTTTGGATTTGAGATCAAATGTTTTATGAGACGACAGTACATAATGTCACCTTTTATTTGAGGGTATTTTCATACATATCCGTTTTATTGTTTGGAAATAAAAGCACTTTATATGCATCTAGTCCCTTCATTTCAAGGTGTCATGCATATTTGGACTAGGGTTGGGTGGTATCCAAATTTTCATGGAGTCCTACCGGCCTTCTCTAATCCCTGGAGTTACGATATTATCGGTTTAGAACACAAGGGGGCTTAAAAAAAATGCCTATTGGGCATTTATCACCAGAATGCTAACAAAATTAGCACACGTAATAGCGAATTTCCACAGAAGCTGCTAGCTAAATATGCTAACGAGCGCAAACGAAAATAAACAAATTGCAAAGACAGGCAATCCAGCTAATAAAGCTATACATAAATAGGTAGGAGCTACCGAATGTCATGTCATTTTTGGTGAGTTTGGACATTTACAAGTAAAGGTGAACGAGACACATTGTGCAAATGAGCAAAGTTTTGACACATGCTTGTCTGAAGGAAGAACAGTACTGGCTCTGGAGCAGCATGTGTACACGCTGTGTCTGTGTGGAGTCTGAAGTCGCTAGGGCAATGGGCCTACCTGCTCTGCTCTGAGAAAAGGGGTGAGGAGCATACAGGCCAAGAACGGAGAGGACAAAAAAACGCAAGGAAATCAAGCACTGGCAGCTGTACAGATAACTCATCCAAAGGGCTTTGACTTCTCAAACACAGCAGAAAGCAAACACTATATGATGTCCAGTGATCTTATTAATTAAGCCATTTGCTTAGATAGGGGATCGCGCTAAGTTTAACTTACAAGTTAACGCAGAATGCAGTGTTTTTCACGAAGGAAAAAAATGATAATGTGCATAAGAAATCTTGCTGCCAGATCTAAAATATTTATTGTAATTTCTGCTTGGCATCAGACAAATTTTATGCTTCAGTTGCTCTTCTCCACTCAGATGAGAATTCACGAACGGGCATTCTATCAGCAGACAGCGCTCTGACTGATGTGGAACTACTGTTCTCCATCATTCTATCAGCAGACAGCACTCTGACTGATGTGGAGCTACTGTTCTCCATCATTCTATCAGCAGACAGCACTCTGACTGATGTGGAGCTACTGTTCTCCATCATTCTATCAGCAGACAGCACTCTGACTGATGTGGAGCTACTGTTCTCCATCATTCTATCAGCAGACAGCACTCTGACTGATGTGGAGCTACTGTTCTCCATCATTCTATCAGCAGACAGCGCTCTGACTGATGTGTAGCTACTTTTCTCCCTTACTTCTCTTGGTGTAGCCAGCCTACTTTTCTTCTGGAAAATTAAAGGTTAACTTTAAGCAAAACATTAAGAAATGCAGCTGGCTACATTCTTTCTATGATAAACATTAATAACATGATGGCCATGCATAGTTGAAAAATAACGTTTTTGTTTTATTTTTTATTGTAAGCTCATTTACTCGTGTCGCTGCCAGACAAAAAGCGTTGCACTCTGTTGTCATCTGATGAAAATGAAGCAATTTTCTGTTGAATGTTTTGCACTAATGTATTTTCCGTGAAGGAAAACTATAGTTGCACATCCCTGATAACTCTATTGAAGTAAAAAAAAACACTTGCCTTTCAATATAAAACACCACCTCTGTCAATACACAGCTGGACTCACCTGCCAATATCCTGTTTAAACTTGTTGGCTAAACAAATAGAGTGGTAATCCATTCTGGGACCGTAGGAGCCTATCCAAGTCTCTCTCTCTCTCCAACATTAAGACATCACTCGCTGAGAATGCATTAACACAACACATTCCACTGTCTGAGTGTCTGTCACTCTTAACAGAGAGGGGTAAGGGGAGGAATGGATGGAAGGGAAAACATTTTAAACACACACACACACAGACGAGAGAGGAATGGAGGGAGGGAGGAATGGAGGGAGTGATGGAGGGATAGAAAGAGAGGGGAGAGATGATAGAAAGACAAGAGAAGGAGAGAGAATGGAAAGAAAAGACTCAGACAGAGGAAAGTGAAGGAGGGTAAAGAGAAAGAAGAGAGGATGAGATAGAATAAGTAGCGATGTGAAGGTAAAGGGGAACAACTAAAGATGCAGACACAGAGGAGAGAGGAATGGAGGAAAGGAAGACAGGAGTGAAAGAGAGGAGTCTCTACAGGCCCAGGACTGTCCCAACCAACCATACATAAGCTCTTCTTAGATATTTTAATAAGGCACACTGACAGTGTAGACAGGAAATCATTTCATATCTTTCTACAATGTCTCAGTAAGGTTTCAAATGTTTTATAAACCTTAGATGTTGTAGAAAGATTAAATTATTTCCTACCTACACCATCTGTTTACATTGATTACAATTAATGTTATCGCACAACCTCTCCTCAAGAACCTCCAACCAGTTCCACATATTTGATACATTCCAGAACTTGCACAATGCCCATAGAAAGTGGATATGCATGGATGGGCGTCACAATGGTAAAATGTAAACAACATAATTTTGGGAGAGATGGTATCGACACGGCAGCACTACTGTAGCTAGTAGAATAGTGTAAAAGCCATTGGTAACTGTAAACCATTTTACCAGTCTAGCTAATCATCGTGGCTAACTGTGGGGTGAAAACAATTCCCTTATTTACTGTTAAATAGCCAAACTCTTAGGGCTCTGTTCAGAAAAAGTGCACTGTGTAGGGAATAGAGTGCCGTTTGATACGTGCTATATTTGTATCCATTCAGGAAATTATTGTCGATGTAGAGGTGTGTGCACACGTGCACAGTAAGAAAGAGGTGTGTGTAGGTGAGGTGTGCGTGTGAGTTAATGTATGCAGGTGTGTGCAAATGGTATGTGTGAGTGTGTGTTTGCGCACGTGCAGATGCAAAGTGTGTGTGTAGATGAGATGTGTATGCATGTGTGTGTGTGCAGATAGTTGTATGTGTGCAGATGCTGTGTGTGTGTGTGTGTGTGTGTTCTCACCGTTGCGCTGGGGGGGCCCTCTGCCCATCTGCTGGTTCATGCCAAAGGGGTCCTGGGGGTTCATGGCACTCGTATGAAGAGCCGAGTCCGAGTTGGTTCTGTGGAGGAGGAGAGAGGGAAGAGGAGAGAGGGAGGAGGGGATGGAGGAGAGTGTTAATTTTGTCCCCAATGTCGTGGTATCCAATTGGTAGTTACAGTTTTGTCTCATCGCTGCAACTCTCGTATGGACACGGGAGAGGTGAAGGTCGAGAGCCGCGCATCCTCCGAAACACAACCCAACCGCACTGCTTCTTGACACAATGCCCACTTAACTCAGAAGCCAGCCGCACCAATGTGTCCGTGAAAACACTGTACACCTGGCGACCGTGTCAGCGTGCACTGCGCCTGGCCCGCCACAGGAGTCGCTAGTGCGCGATGGGACAAGGACATCCCTGCCGGCTAAACCCTCCCCTAACCTGGACGACGCTGGGCCAATTGTGCGCGGCCCGATTGGTCTCCCGGTCGCGACAGAGCCTGGATTTTAACCCAGAATCTCTAGTGGCACAGCTAGCACTGCGATACAGTACCTTAGACCACTGAGCCACTCAGGAGGCAGGGTGTTCATATTCTGAGCCAGTGGTGGACAGAGGCTGAGGATGCCTCGCGGCTAGGTCAGAGAGTCATTCAGTGGTGGACAGAGGATGAGGACGCCTCGCGGCTAGGTCAGAGAGTCATTCAGTGGACAGAGGCTAAGGACGCCTCGCGGCTAGGTCAGAGAGTCATTCAGTGGACAGAGGCTAAGGACGGCTCACGGCTAGGTCAGAGAGTCATTCAGTGGTGAACAGAGGATGAGGATGCCTCGCGGCTAGGTCAGAGAGTCATTCAGTGGACAGAGGCTAAGGACGGCTCACGGCTAGGTCAGAGAGTCATTCAGTGGTGGACAGAGGATAAGGATGCCTCGCGGCTAGGTCAGAGAGTCATTCAGTGGACAGAGGTTAAGGACGGCTCGCGGCTAGGTCAGAGAGTCATTCAGTGGACAGAGGTTAAGGACGCCTCGCGGCTAGGTCAGAGAGTCATTCAGTGGACAGAGGCTAAGGACGCCTCGCGGCTAGGTCAGAGAGTCATTCAGTGGACAGAGGCTGAGGACGCCTCGCGGCTAGGTCAGAGAGTCATTCAGTGGTGGACAGAGGATGAGGACGCCTCGCGGCTAGGTCAGAGAGTCATTCAGTGGTGGACAGAGGCTAAGGACAGCTCGCGGCTAGGTCAGCGAGTCATTCAGTGGTGGACAGAGGCTGAGGATGCCTTGCGGCTAGGTCAGAGAGTCATTCAGTGGTGGACAGAGGATGAGGACGCCTCGCGGCTAGGTCAGAGAGTCATTCAGTGGACAGAGGCTGAGGATGCCTCGCGGCTAAGTCAGAGAGTCATTCAGTGGTGGACAGAGGCTAAGGATGCCTCGCGGCTAGGTCAGAGAGTCATTCAGTGGTGGGTCCGCACTGTGCTCTGCCTACACACTTAATTCGACACACACATTCTCAAATGTACACACACTCACCCCCCCTCTCTCTCAGATGCACGCACGCGCACACACACACACACACACACACCTCTTTCACTGGCTACAGTTGAGGGCTTTCTCAAGTGCTCTTTATTAAGCTCCAATAGCTGTGTTTATGCTTCACTCTCCCTCTAAGGACAAATCTCTCCCTCCCTCTTTCTCTCCCCATCCCTCACTTTCTCTTCCTCTTGAGGATGCATCTCTCACACTCTCCTTCTCAAGATGGACACCCTCTTTCACAGGGTGGTTATAACATCTCTCTGTGCAGTCCCTCAACTATCTGAGACCGCACCATGTTCTTTAGGGCTCACCGTATCAAAGCGCTTTGCAATGGAAAACAAGAAGAAGTGTTTCTTATTGGACAAGTACAGGTAGATTGTAGCTCCCCGTTTCTGAACTTTTCCCTCCCACTGAACACGCCCTAGAGCTCAGTATGGTTCATAACAGAGAGTCAATTCATTCATTAACAGCATATCATCAATAACAATTGACATAACATTGGTGATTTACAACATGTCATTTATATGCAAATAAACATTGTAACATTTGCAATAAACATCGTAACACCAGCATCACATCAGGAAACAGACAGATGGTCCAAAGAAAGACCAAACGATGAATGTGAATAAACTAAATAGTAGTGAATAAATCCACTGTGAGTCAGGAGGCACAGTGTTTGGTAGCGATGGGTGGCAGCAGCAGCGACAGGGTAGGTGGCGACAGCCTTACCCACCCAGTCACACAGTCCTACAGCTGGGTTAGTGACAATGACAGAAGAAAAAGGCTGATTAGTGTTACTAGTATAGCGAGGTAGAGGGAGAGAGAGGGAGGGAGTGAAAGCTAACAGACACAGTAGTCTGTCTTGTGCTCCAACTCTGCGTCTCAAAGCCTTGCTAGAGAGAGACAGATGAACAGATAACAACAAAAAAAGAGTTAAACAAGAGGGTGATTGAGGAGAGGAAGAGGGCATACAAAAGATAGAGCAAGAGAGGACACGAGAGAGCATGAAAGACTGAAATAGAGAGGAGAGAGAGCAGGGGGGTGAGAGAGCAAGAGAGAGGAGGGGTGCTGAGAGAGTAAGTGAGAATGAGAGGAAGGATTAGGCAGTCTACAACAGAGAGAGGAGAGACAGAGCAGTCCGGCAGAGTGGTTGGTCCATGTGAGAGAGAAAGCAAGACAGGAGGCTGAAGAGTTCAAAGGTCACCTGTTGAGCTGTGATATTAATCTAAATCCTGGTCGTTTCTCCTCGGCCCACGGCTGCTGCTCCCTTGGGAGAGGGAAAGAGAGAGAAACATCACGCTCGTTTCGTAGTTTACTTGAGCTCAGAAAAGGCCTGGATGCTGAGAAAGTGGGGGGAGAGAGAGAGAGAGAGAGAGAGAGAGAGAGAGAGAGAGAAAATCAGTTGGAAATTCTAAGGTGAGGAGGGAAATCTGGATGAGGGGGCTGGATACAGATCTACTAAAGTGGACTGACTGCAGGTCTGGAAACAGGCCAACTAAAGTGGACTGACTACAGGTCTGGAAACCGGTCTACAATACTGTCCAACCGTATGGAGTAAGTAAAGGAACCCCCTAAAAAACAAATAATGTCCAGACATTCAACTTTGCTTTGTGGAAAGTAAATATTTTTCAGGCGGAACTGACTACACCTATTTGATTACAGATCCCCAAACAGTTTTTTATTTTTTTATTTACAGACGACAGAAAGTAACTACTTTTGTAAATTATTGGAATTCACATCTGAGAAGCAACTAAATGTAAAACAAATTTAAATACAGATCTCAGGAAGTGACTACTTTTCTAAAATGATTGGATTGGCTGCCTTCAACTAATGACAGGGCTGTATCTGGAACTGCATGTTGAAGATAGAATGAAGAGAGTACACCATTTCCTATACTATTCCAATTTGACAGTCATATTTGATCTAGACAATACATTTCTATCTGAACATTCTGTAAATGTCCGTTGTCCCAGGTGTACATAATCAAGTCAAACCAATTAACCAATTACATTTTGTACAGATAAGTCTTTAAACATGCCACTGAAAACATCGAAAGATGCAAAACATTTTATGATACCTGAAAACCCTGCAGAGTAATTCAAAATCCATTTGCAAACAGCAAGTTGAATGCTTAGCAGAAACAACTTTGAACCTTTTTGTCCATCGGAGGGTAAATCTTCTCGTTTCAAACACACATTATACTATCTTTAAAGGGATAGTTTAAGCAGAATACAAACTAACATGATTTTCAACCTACCTTGGCTGTAGTTGATTCAAGAAGGCTGTTTTGGGATGTTTAGTTTCCTTTTGAAACTTAATAGCCATAAGTGTTACTGAGAATGCTAACAGTAACAAAATAACATGACATTGTTCTTGTGCCTGTGTAATCAAGCTATAATTACTTTGAGCAACATTTCATTAGCATGTTGTTACATAATACTTTGGTAATTGCATTTTAATTGCATAGCAATGAGCTGAGAGTTTAACTACTGTACACAAGAAGAATAGTGACTGTTCCTTATTCCACTTATAACGCCATTATTATGCAATTATAAAGCAGGATAACTGAAACAAAAGGTGATTTCTTGTTTAGAGCCCATTTGGTTGTGCTGTCCAGTAAAACATGTTCACAACTCAAATCTGTTCAGTGTGCTGTTTTTACACTTGCTTTTGGATACTAGTTGTGTCTGCCAAAACAAGTGCATTGATCTAGACACTCACTGTGTGCACAGTGTTCTGGTTTAATTTGCAATAGTTTACCAGACCGTGCCAAGTGTGTGGGTGTAAACAGACCCCTATGAGATTGTGGAGAGCCCAGTGTTAACCGTTTTCAACTGAATCCCCATGTTGGACGACTGGGATTGAACTGGGAGTTGATGCGAAGCAACAAGCAGAGTTAAACTACGGGGGACCAGCCCTACTCACCAGGGATGAAACAGGAGCACTAAACACAAGTATGCCTAACCAGGTGGACTAGCTGTGTCACAGTTCTGTAGATTATACAATCCATCTTCATTGATCCAGACAACAGGGGATTGTGGTTATTCTTGCCGTCCTACACTACTGGCTGGGAGGGAGCAGCACAGGGTGAGGTACAGAGCAGTGCCCCTAGAGCAGGTTAGGGGTTAAGTGCCTTTCTCAAGGGCACATGTGCAGTAGGTGGTGCCTGAGATATTGATGCCAGCCACCCTGCGGTTGCCGCCTCCCTCTCGCCATATCCCTAGAGCACCAGGTACTGTAAGACAACTGTAGATCAAATCAGAACATAAACTAAGTTAAACCAGGAAAAAAACACTTCAACTTTTCATTTGACAAATTAATTGTATCACTATTCCTTACAACCCTTGGGCTACATCCACACTTTTCCACATGGCAGAGACGAACACAAGTATTTGTGAAAATTAGCAAAGAATCAAGTTGAAAACCAATGCAAAATCTCCATCTCTGTAAATAATCCCCATCTGAGGAAACAGACATCTGAAGGCCTCACTGTAGATGACTAGCGAACAGCTGCTGTGACAGTGGAAGACACCAGCTGAAGGAGAATAGAGACACTCTGCAGGAGAAACCCAGTGATTTTCAACCATGACTACATTTAGATTACTGAATTTAGCGATTACATGCTCATCCTGTGACACTCATGGTTGCTACTCTCACACATTGTGGTCTGATAAAGTGTGTAATACAATGATAAGCTCACTGGAAGTGGCCTCTGTGAACCCCAAATCAACCCCTAGCCATAGCCCCTACCCCCCAGTCACTTGTGTAGATCTGAGAGGATCGGAAATGTAAGAAAAATGGTGGTTGTGGGCAATTCCAGTGACAATGATTTTTTAAATGTATCATCTTTGAAATGTATTTCAAACAAAAAGCAATGATTGAAAAGTTAAACAAACCATATATCTCGATGCAAAAAGACAATTTTAACAATTTCCACTGAAGATTGTACAAAAACATTTACTTGAAGAACAGTGCAGATGCAAAGTTTGGTAACAGAATGACTGCACAAAACTTAATTCTGTTACCAAACATTGCATCTGCACTGTTCAAGTAAATGTGTTTTTGTAAAATGTTCTGTAGAAAATGTGAATAGTCCTTGTGCATAGAGTTGTATCGTTTTAACTTTGCAATCATTTATTTTTGTTTGACATACATTGTAATGTGAAAAATCTGAATCTGTGTCACTCTGTTGCAGTGTAATTACCCTTGTGTCAGAGATCCATTTCGCCCTCTGATAGACCAGGGGAATGGTCGGCATATTGTTTACACCTATGCAATCCTCTGAAATCTACGTAAGTACACTGCCTAGGGGCCGTGGGTAGGGTTTGATTTGGGATTCAGGGCCAGAGTAAGGGGGACAGCCAACTTCCCAGTCCAAACATGTTCTTCTTAGATGGGATCCATCCTTGCCAAGGCCAGCAGCTCTCCCATCTGCCTACAGGGGGCGATCTCTGCTTCTCTCCTGAGGGGCGCTTTGCACTGCATCGTCACCTCCCTTCTATTAAAAAGTGTGGGGGGAGGCTAATAAAAATGGTCCACACCAACCTGTCATATCACTAAGCTCCTAGACACACTGGGGGTGCTGTATTTAGACTCACCCAGCAAAGTACACACTCCAGGAAGACGGACTTTGGAGCCAGTGGGATATATACCAAATACTCCACACACCCTGCACTTTCAGCAGGTACACTGCAGCTGGGTGTTCTGCAATGCTATGACAGTACACACGTCTCATGAGCTGCTTTCCCCAGATGACAGCGGCTTTATTACACATTTCCATGTAAAGCTGTGTGTCCCTCCTCCCCCTGTACTGTATTGGGGCTTAGCAGCATGGGCCATATGGAGTTGGAACAGCCACACATGCCTTCCCCTGCCCTTCTCTCATTCCCTTTCTCTCGGTCTCTGTCCATCTCTCCCTTTCTCTCAGTCTCTTTCCATCGCTCCCTTTCTCTCCGTCTCTATCCATCGCTCCCTTTCTCTCCGTCTCTATCCATCGCTCCCTTTCTCTCTGTCTCTATCCATCGCTCCCTTTCTCTCTGTCTCTATCCATCGCTCCCTTTCTCTCTGTCTCTATCCATCGCTCCCTTTCTCTCTGTCTCTATCCATCGCTCCCTTTCTCTCTCTCTATCCATCGCTCCCTTTCTCTCTGTCTCTATCCATCGCTCCCTTTCTCTGTCTCTATCCATCGCTCCCTTTCTCTCTGTCTCTATCCATCGCTCCCTTTCTCTCTGTCTCTATCCATCGCTCCCTTTCTCTCTGTCTCTATCCATCGCTCCCTTTCTCTCTGTCTCTATCCATCGCTCCCTTTCTCTCTGTCTCTATCCATCGCTCCCTTTCTCTCTCTCTCTATCCATCGCTCCCTTTCTCTCTGTCTCTATCCATCGCTCCCTTTCTCTCTGTCTCTATCCATCGCTCCCTTTCTCTCTGTCTCTATCCATCGCTCCCTTTCTCTCTGTCTCTATCCATCGCTCCCTTTCTCTCTGTCTCTATCCATCGCTCCCTTTCTCTCTGTCTCTATCCATCGCTCCCTTTCTCTCTGTCTCTATCCATCGCTCCTTTCTGTCTCTATCCATCGCTCCCTTTCTCTCTGTCTCTATCCATCGCTCCCTTTCTCTCTGTCTCTATCCATCTCTCCCCTTCTCTCTCTCTATCCATCGCTCCCTTTCTCTCTGTCTCTATCCATCGCTCCCTTTCTCTCTGTCTCTATCCATCGCTCCCTTTCTCTCTGTCTCTATCCATCGCTCCCTTTCTCTCTGTCTCTATCCATCGCTCCCTTTCTCTCTGTCTCTATCCATCGCTCCCTTTCTCTCTGTCTCTATCCATCGCTCCCTTTCTCTCTGTCTCTATCCATCGCTCCCTTTCTCTCTGTCTCTATCCATCGCTCCCTTTCTCTCTGTCGCTATTCATCGCTCCCTTTCTCTCTGTCGCTATCCATCTCTCCCTTTGTCTCTGTCTCTATCCATCTCTCCCTTTCTGTCTCTATCCATCTCCCCCTTTGTCTCTGTCGCTATTCATCTCTCCCTTTGTCTCTGTCTCTATTCATCTCTCCCTTTGTCTCTGTCGCTATTCATCTCTCCCTTTGTCTCTGTCGCTATTCATCTCTCCCTTTGTCTCTGTCGCTATTCATCTCTCCCTTTGTCTCTGTCTCTATTCATCTCCCCCTTTGTCTCTGTCTCTATTCATCTCTCCCTTTGTCTCTGTCTCTATTCATCTCTCCCTTTGTCTCTGTCTCTATTCATCTCTCCCTTTGTCTCTGTCTCTATTCATCTCTCCCTTTGTCTCTGTCTCTATTCATCTCTCCCTTTGTCTCTGTCGCTATTCATCTCTCCCTTTGTCTCTGTCGCTATTCATCTCTCCCTTTGTCTCTGTCGCTATTCATCTCTCCCTTTGTCTCTGTCTCTATTCATCTCTCCCTTTGTCTCTGTCGCTATTCATCTCCCCCTTTCTGTCTCCATTCATCTCCCCCTTTCTGTCTCCATTCATCTCCCCCTTTCTGTCTCTATTCATCTCCCCCTTTCTGTCTCTATTCATCTCCCCCTTTCTGTCTCCATTCATCTCTCCCTTTCTGTCTCCATTCATCTCTCCCTTTCTGTCTCCATTCATCTCTCCCTTTCTGTCTCTATTCATCTCTCCCTTTCTCTCGGTCAATTCCTCACCATCCCTGTGCTTCTGTCTTTCTCTCTCCATCCATCCGTCCCAGTTAGCAGGATGGCCGACGGACTCACCGGTACTGGTTTGTCTCCAAGACCATCTTAGGGCAGCTGCCAGTATATTTAATATTCACCCTACAGAATCATGGAGATTACCATCTGAGATCGCAGAAATGCATTTGATATAATTTTCCCAACACAAGAACAGAGTTTGGTAGGAGGGGCTTTAGCTTTGCTGGGCCGTCATTGTGGAACATTTTACAAAAGGATTTAAAACTGGATCTTTTTATTCTGATTGATGATTTTAAATCCCAGATTGGAGGGCTGCTGCATATGTTTTGAAACCTGTTATTTTAAGCTCTCTTATGCATTTTGCACTGTTTTAACTTCCATTTATTGTGTTGTCTCATATGGAACTATATGTATGCTGCTTCTCCAGGGCTCACTTGGAAAAGAGATGTCTCAATGTGTCATCTCTCATTAAATAAAGGATGAATGAATAAAAACACAATATCCTTCTTTCCCCATCCCTCCAGAGGATAGAAAAAAATCTGGAAATTAAAAGACTTGTGATAACAATGCAGCCTGCCAGACAATTAGAGGCTGTACAGAAGACAGAGGAGAATCACAGAATCACACAGATATGAGGATTAGCTGCCACGAATCACACAACCAAAGCGGTCAAATATTGCTCAGAGGATCGCATGCATGGAGCATGCTGCTTTGGCCGTCTGATGCCATTCGTTGTCAACGGTCTTTCGTTAACTACACAACTGTACAGTTACAGCACAGCTGGGCTCATTGATTTATCATGTGCCCCAAATGACAGCCTATTCCCTACATTGGGCACTACTTTTGACCAAAGCCCTATGGACCCTTGTCAAAAGCAGTGCACCTAGGGAATAGGGTGCCATTGAGGGCACACAGAGCTGGTGTGAGAGAGAGGAAGTGATCTTAACATACGTTAACCAAAATAGAGGCTTGTTGTTAATGGGTGGGTGGTGGTAAATAATTAAACAGACCACCTAAGCAGAGGATAAAGGGTCTCTAGAATCAGAAATACATCACACGCTCACACAGAGAGAGCACAGGAATGTCTAAATCCCATCCCCAGGGGGCCTTTTTGTTAGTCTATCCCCGGGGGAGATCAGTATAAGATCCCATTCCCAGGAAGGCCTTTAAGTTGGTCTATCCCTGGGGGAGGTCAGTGTAAGATCCTATCCCTGTGGAGAACAGGCCAGGCTGGGAAGAGAGCAGGGCCATGGAAAGACCGGTGGTGTGTATAGTGCCTTAAGAAAGTATTCACACCACTTGACTTTTTCCACATTTTGTTGTGTTAGAAAGAGGAATTAAAATTGATTTAATTGTTATTTTTTGTCAACTATCTACACAGCATACTCTTTGTCAAAGTGGAAGAAAAAAATTGAATATTTGTAAAACATTTATGGAAAATAAAACACTAATATATCTTGATTAGATAAGTCGTCAACCCCCTGAGTAAATGCATGTTAGAATCGCCTCTGGCAGCAATTACAGCTGTGAGACTTTCTGGGTAAGTCTGTAAGAGCTTTGCACATCTGGATTGTACAATATTTGCACATTATTCTTTTTAAAATGATTCAAGCTCTGTCAAGTTGATCATTGACAGACATTTTCAAGTCTTGCCATAGATTTTCAAGCCAATTTAAGTTAAAACTGTAATCAGGCCACTTAAGATTTGTGTAAACTCCAGTGTAGATTTGACCTTATGTTTTAGGTTATTGTCCTGCTGAAAGGGGAATTTATCTCCCAGTGTCTGTTGGAAAGCAGACTGAACCAGGTTTTCCTCTAGGATTTTGCCTATGCTTAGCTCCATTTAGTTTATTTTTATAATTAAAAAAAACTCCCTAATCTTTGCCGATGACAAGCATACCCATAACATGATGCAGCCACCACAATGCTTGAAAATATGAAGAGCAGGACTCCGTGTTGGATTTGCCCCAAACATAACACTTTTTTACTTTAGTGCCTTATTGCAAACAGGATGCATGTATTGGAATATTTTTATTCTGTACAGGCTTCCTTTCTTTCATTCTGTCAAATTAGGTTAGTATTGTGAAGTAACTACAATGTTGTTGATCCATCCTCAGTTTTCTCCTATCACAACCATTAAACTCTGTAACTGTTAAAAAGGGTGAAATCCCTGAGTGGTTTTCCTCTTCGGCAACTGAGTTCAGAAATACACCTGTATATTTGTAGTGACTGGGTGTATTGATACACCATCAAAAGCGTAATTAATAACTTCACCATGTTCAAATTGGATATTCAATGTCTGCTTTTTTTTTTTTTTACCCATCTACCAATAGGTGCCCTTTGTGAGGCATTGAAAAACCTCCCTGGTCTTTATGGTTGAATCTGTGTTTGAAATTGAATTCCCGACTGAGGGACCTTACAGATAATTGTATGTGTGCGATACTGAGATGAGGTAGTCATTAAAAAATATTATTGCACACAGAGTGAGTCCATGCAACTTGTGTCTTGTTAAGCACATTTTTACCCATGAAAGTATTTAGGCTTGCCATAACAAAGTGGGTTGAATACTTATCAATTAAAGACATTTCAGCTTTTAATTAATTTGTAAAAATGTTAAACATTGTTCAACCTTCACATTATGCGGTATTGTGTGTAGGCCAGTGACACAAAATATAATTCTAATCCAATTTAGATTCGGCTGTACAAAGGGTGTGAATACTTTCTGAAGGCATTGTAGGTGGGGGTGGAGGAGGGCGTGGGACAGGGAGAGAGCCAGAGAGCCTGTGACCCCAGTGACTGACCCTGGTCCAGCTGGGCTCCATAGGGACACATCAGTGCCTCTTGCCCAGGGCCCAAGTCTCCAGACCCAGGGTGCAGGGCCCTAGCCAAGGAACCCCTCTACCCAGACACCAGTGGGACCATGGCTCCCTCTTGGGGAGTAGTGTACTGAGAAACCAGCTCCAAATACACAACCTGACCCCTTCTTCACTGGGGTCACACTGAACACCCACTATAACAGGCCATGAGAAGACGGGGAAGGGAGCAAGCGAAAGAGAGGGGGAGGGAGAAAGGGAGAGCGAGAGATGGAGAGACCAAAAGAAAGGAAAAGAGGGTATTTTGCACCAAATTGATAAACTCCTCCGGAGAGATCTAACAGGTCAGGCAGCCAGCCATATTTAGATGTGAGAGAACCACAACCCTAAAATAACAATCTGAAGGGGGAGATAATGATAAAACCTGTTGTCCCGACAGCTAGTGAGAAAGAGGACAGTGCACTACATAGGGAATAGGGTGCCATTTGGGACATAACCAGGGACTGTATGTGAACGGTGCGGTTCCCTTGCTGCATATCTGTCGTGCTTGCCTGGCCGCGCTGCCAATCCCAAAGCATTGACCCCATTGGTCTCTAAGCCCACTGATCTGAAAGCAGGCTTTAGACAAGCCAGCAGCCTGCAATGCATCTCCGACGCACTGAAGTGGTTTCACAACGTTAGACAGAGCACACACACGTACGTGTAGTATACATACAGACCGCCATACAATACTAATGGTTACAAAACCTCCAAAGAAAAACACAGATATGTACACACACACACACACACACACACACACACACACTTGCTATGTACACTCTGGATCTGCACTTCATCCTCTCGTAATTGTCTGTTTGATGACAGCCGGAGACACTAAGCCTGTGTGTATACAGCCGGCTCTGATCTGCTCTCTGGGGCGCGGACAGAGCTGAAAGGGTTAAGGGGATTTGTGGCCCGTCTCCAGGCAACCTGCCTAGGCGGTAATGCAGTGCAGATGTGGCCGGCGCTGTAAACACTTCCCACTCTGCTATCTCCCCCGAGATGGACCAGCACTGGAGCATCTGTCTCCCAGACCGAATCTCAGCAACAAGACCACAGAGTCAAGCAGAGACACATTAACAAATCAATTAAACTACAAAAACACAGTGACAGATCCAAACTGACAGCCACAAAACAGACACCACCACCACACTACTAACACTACCAGACCCTTATTGACACAGACCTGAAATACTACCAGATCGATACACTCCCAAGAACTACACACTCACAGACCGAATGCTGCCTTCTCATCAGTGTTGATCTGTGTAATAGCATCTGCTTAATGACCAAAATGCCAAATGTATTTTCCATTATCTAGGAAGAACAGACCACCCCACAGCCCAGATCTGCTGCCGCCCACTGAAACACATTCTGACGCTAGTCGAATTCAATACAAAATGTCCCTGTTTATAGCCTGTAGATGAGAACTTCTTAGGTCAAGGACAACAGCTAAAGAGGAAACTACTTCCCATTGGCATTTGAAGAATGTAACATGGCATGGGCACTACTACCCCCACAACACATGTAAGTACACAACCTCAGGGTCAAAAATAGAACAAGGCCTATGTCAAAAAACACCAAGGTTCGGTGGGCTTGAAACTCAGCCATTCAACAGTGGACTGACAGTCAGCAGATGCAAAGCTAACCGCTAAGTAGCTAGTTCTACTTTGTTGGGGTAAGGTGACGTTGCCTCTAGGTGCTGGTCTTGGGTCAGTTTTCTATTTTCCCCATTAATGGTTAAGGTTAGGATTCAGGAAGGTGATCCTAGATCTGTACTTACAGCACTAATGTGGAGGGCATAGGTCTGTGGATCAGAAGCCACTTGTGGCTGATTCCTTCTGGGTCACAGCAGGTTGTTGTGGTTATTCTGTCGGTCACAGAAACGTACACCCCCCGAGCGTCCTTTGTTTTACATGAGAGCCTGCAGCTGATGCAGAAACCCATACACCAAGCTCCGACGCAATACATTCTTGTCAGTGGGTGTCTATTTTCCATGCTAGACTGTGCAATCATGTGTTGCTGGTATTATGCCCACGTGACCTCCGTGTCAGTGTCGATGGCCCCATCTGCCTTGTGCATTCACAGGATGGGACTCACTGAGAATCTCAACTGCATACTCCTCGCATCCTCTCTCCTCACCTTCTCAAAACCCATTGGAAGAAAAGGTCAGAAGGGAGGGACCTCTGGCTTTCTCATCCAATGGGTTTTGAGGTGGCGAGGATAGGGGACGCGAGGAGTATGCAGTTGAGATTCTTCCTCAGTTTAGCACTCCACTTCGCGCTCCCCTAGTTTAAGTGTTTCCCCAATGTTTTTGTGCAGTGACCCAACAAGATTACATGCGACCGACAGAATAACGTCAACAACCTGCTGTGACCCAGAAGGAATCGGCCACAAGTGGCTTCTGATCCACCAATTGAGAAGCAGGGTCCCAGCAGACCTACGCCCTCCACATTAGTGCTGTCGCTCACGATACCAGTATCTACCATACTGCATAACATGAAGCAGACTAAACTATACGGTCCTTTAAAACACCAGATTGGCGCAGCGGTATAAGGCACTGCATCACAGTGCAAGAGGCGTCACTACAGTCCCTGGTTCGAATCCAGGCTGCATCACATCTGGCCGTGATTGGGAGTCCCATACTCAACAAACTGGATGCAGTCTATCACAGTGCCATCCGTTTTGTCACCAAAGCCCCATACACTACCCACCATTGCGACCTATACGCTCTCGTTGGCTGGCCCTCACTTCATACTCGTAGATAACCTGTAGCCAGTGGGTTTGGCGACAAGTCTTTGCTAGGTAAAGCCCCGCCTTATCTCAGCTCGCTGGTCACCATAGCAGCACCCACTCGTAGAGCGCACTCCAGCAGGTATCTCTCACTGGTCACCCCCAAAGCCAATTCCTCCTTTGGTCACCTTTCCTTCCAGTTCTCTGCTGCCAATGACTGGAACGAACTGCAAAAATCTCTGAAGCTGGAGATTCCCATCTCCCTCACTAGCTTTAAGCACCAGCTGTCAGAGCAGCTCACAGATCACCGCACCTGTTCATAGCCCATCTACCTCATCCCCATACTGTATTTATGTATTTATTCTGCTCCTTTTGCACCCCAGTATCTCTACTTGCACATCCATCTTTTGCACATCTACCATTCCAGTGTTTAATTGCTATATTGTAATTACTTTGCCACCATGGCCTATTTATTGCCTTAATTCCCTTATTTTACCTAATTTGCACTCACTGTATATAGACTTTGTTTTCTTTTTTCTACTGTATTATTGACTATGTTTTTCATTCCATGTGTAACTCTGTGTTGTATGTGTCTAACTGCTATGCTTTATCTTGGCCAGGTCGCAGTTGCAAATGAGAACTTGTTCTCAACTGGCCTACCTGGTTAAATAAAAGGTCAAATTAAAAAAAAAAATTAAAAAAAATTAAAAAAGGGCGGTGCACAATTGGCCCAGCATCGTCCGGGGTAGGCTGTCACTGTAAATAAGACTTTGTTCTTAACAGACTTGCCTAGTTAAAGGTTAAATAAAAAAATATTAAAATCCCAGTACAGTCAACATTCTGTATTTCCTGTTTTGTATCATCTTGTACAACAGCTGATGAAAGTAACACTGTTAAAGTGTGAAAAATTGCGATCAGTGTTATTTCCTGATACAGTGTAGTTGCACAATAGTTGCTCATTGAAAACACAATCTACACAGACCTTCACAGAGAGCGGATTCATAGCCAACCTTGGCCTTCTCCATTTCCCTACACCCACAATAACATCTACTAAATAAGTGTATGCAACCAATAACATTTGACTTGATGACAGGGGCTACCAGTGAAAAGCACTTCAAATACAAGACAGACCCAAATTACTCCCAGATCTTCTCACCAATCTAGCTTGAGCTTCACAGTGACTTTGAGAGGGGAATAAATATACTGAACAAAAATATAAATGCAACAATTAAAGATTTTACTGAACTATCAGTCAAATGTAAAAAAATTAAAAAATCATTAGGCCCTAATCTATGGATTTCACATGACTGGGCAGGGATGCAGCCATGGGGAGCCAGGCCCAGCCAATCAGAATGAGTTTCTCCCCACAAAAGGGCTTTATTACAGACAGAAATACTCCCCCCCTTCAGATGATCCCGCAGGTGAGGAAGCTGCTTGTGAAGGTCCTGGGCAGGCGTGGTTACACGTGGTCTGCGTTTGTGAGGACGGTTGGACATAGTGCCAAATTCTCTAAAATGACATTGGAGGCAGCTTATGGTGGAGAAATTAACATTCAATTCTCTGTCAACAGCTATGGTGGACATTCCTGCAGTCAGAATGCCAATTGCACGCTCCTGTGGCATGTGTTGTGACAAAAGTACACATTTTAAAGTGGCCTTTTATTATCCCTAGCACATGGTGCACCTGTGTAATGACCTTGGCAAAGGAAAAATGCTCACTAATAGGGATGTAAACAAATTTGTGCATACGGAACATTTCTGGGATTTTTTTATTTCAGCTCATGAAACATGGAACCAACACTTTACATGTTGCGTTTATATTTTTGTTCAGTGTACAAACTTATGTTATGTTTTCCTTCATCAGTTAACATTAAGTGGTGACATGAGAATCGAGGCCCAGAAAGGATCAAAAACGCACAACCCGGCCAGACTTCCAATCACGCCAAGTTCAGCAGACAGTCAATGTGGTGGAAAACTCCAACAACAACTGAAAAGATGAACTGTAAACAGTGGAGTCACAGATGAACTATAAACAGTGGAGTCACAGATGAACTGTAAACAGTGGAGTCACAGATGAACTGTAAACAGTGGAGTCACAGATGAACTGTAAACAGTGGAGTCACAGATGAACTGTAAACAGTGGAGTCACAGATGAACTGGAACAGATTGAAGAGCTCGCTTCACCCTTTGACCCTACCGAGAGCACCAAAAAACAGAGGGACGGATTTGACCTTAACACACGCGATACACAGTGGTCAGAGCCAACACTGAGGGGAGCATATCCCTGTAACACTGGAGTGGAGCGGGAGGCTAGGATTGGCCAACAGAGCCATGGATGGGTTAGTGCCAATAATGCTGAGTGAGAAAGGAAGATGAAGAGAGAGGAGGGAGAGAGAGACTGAAATAAAATGTTCAATTATGTCATTTATATTTCATGGGGCGAGATACCTTAGAGAGAGAGAGCAAGGAAAGGATAGAGATATGGAGAGATATCTAAAAGAAATACCTAAAAGAGGAGAGAGAAAACAATAGAGAGAGAACGGTATGCTGGCCACACAACTCTGTCCTTGAGGGGTGGAAGTGTGTTAGAGAAGAATGCATGTGTTTAGTACTTGGGTGGACACCAGGGCCTCTGGTCCAGTAGAGAGAAGCCTTAAGACAGGTCATAGACATCAATAACACACAGACATTTAACACTGTGCATCAATACAAAGCATTAACATGTCTTTCAGCAACCACAAAAACAAGAGTCATTCAATCAATCCAAAGAATATGGTGAAAGATCCTTAACATGAGGACCTCAAAGACATTCATCATTAGCTAAGTCACTTTTGCTCATATGATGTATTCTATACTGTGTAGCTAGCATGTCACATAATGCCTAGGATCGCTTGGATTGCTGCAAATCCATTGGGTGGCCTCTGGAAGCACTTGATTACCGGCCATCTGAATGAGGGATGTACACATAAAACACTGGTTACCAAGTCAACACGTTTAACCAGTTCAGGGCAGTAACTGAAGAGGGAGTGGGAAGAGTTGTGTTTGTCTGCCGAGGCTGAATGCTCCAAAACAAATACATCCCTGTTCACTGTCTAAGGGTTAAATATGGTCCTATTTGATCTAACAAGTTAGCCCCAAGGGAGACGTTGAGATTCTTAAAGGAAAACACTGAAGTATAAATACACTGAAATCCTGAATTAATGTCCTAACGCAGTCGGATTCATAATCATAACCTTATTTTTCAACTAAAACATAGGCCCACCTTCTCTGGTTTTATTGTTTATGTGAGTAATTAGCGATGCTTCAGAAATGTCTTTACATAAACAATTTGGTTAAACAGTAATAGAGGCTCTGTCAAAAAGTTTAAAACTTCAACAAACACTTCATCTTGTTCAACCAAACCCAATCAGATTTTATCTAGGCTATCACTATCCCACAACGGGTCAATTGTGATGGAGCCAAGAAGCAGTGTCAATCAATCCCAACCCAAATCCACATAGTAAATCTGTGTGTGTCCGTGTGTTTGTGTAGCACATGCCTGTGTGTATGATGCACATGGCACTCCCTCCCTGCTCTTTCTGGGAACACAAGGTCACAGCAACATCTGTTTGCTCGGTCAGGAGGTTTGTCGTCACAGGCCAACCTGTTTTTGTCTGTCAACAACGACATGAGGGTGTGGACCTGCCGACCTACACACTGATCTTGGGACAGATTTGGATTTCCCCCACTGGTTAAGGTTAGGATTGGGGAGAGGAAACCAGGTTTTATGACACTGTCCTCCAGTACAGTACAGTAAGAGCAAAGATGGAAGCCATGTGTGTCCATGCTGGGCCTCAGTCTGCAGTTCTACGGGGGTGAGAGGAGGCAGCAGGGCGACTGGCAGCCGGCCAAGCCAACATTCAAAACACACAACTGTATAGAGAGAGAGAGAGAGGAAGAGAGAGTGGGAGAGTGAGGGGCTCGGCTAAGCCCTTTATTGCAGGGCTGCAATTCACTGCCTTGTAAACACTGGAGGGAGAGAAAACTGTCCAGTAATTACACTGCTGCCTTCTCTAGGTAGGTAAAAGCAGGCAGGCAGTTTAACTGAGGAAACACACACGCACAAACACGCATGCACACACATGGCAGTAGTACCTAACAAGCATTAATAAGCCATGCCATTATCAAATTTTCAGCAAACGGTGTTGATTTCCCCTTTAAGCTGGAGATACTTAAGCAAAGCACAGTAGGACCGCAAAGACTTGTGGGCCGGATTCACCCTGTGACAGCAATGAGTCACAACAGCGGCAGGTAGAGCATTAGAATGACGGCATCTGACCTTTAAACCAAAAGGCTATCTGTCAGAAGCACCTCTGTAGACGCGTGGCCCACCCGGGTGCCCCACGTGGCGATCTGATCCCTTCACTGAGCATCAATGGCTGCATCTCAGATGGCATCCTATCCCCTATAGAGTCACGAGCCCTGGACCCTGGTCAAAAGTAGTGCCCTATATAGTCACGAGTCCTGGACCCTGGTCAAAAGTAGTGCCCTACATACAGTAGTCACCATTCCTGGTCAAAAGTAGTGCACTATATCGTCCCAAGCCCTGGTAAAAAGTAGTGCACTATATAGTCACAAGCCCTGATCAAAAGTAGTGCCCTATATAGTCACGAGTCCTGGACCCTGGTCAAAAGTAGTGCCCTATATACAGTAGTCACCATTCCTGGTCAAAAGTAGTGCACTATATAGTCACAAACCCTGGTCAAAAGTAGTGCACTATATAGTCTGACGCCTTCACACAAACGTTTCAACTAAAAGCCTTCTTCAGGCCCAGCCAATCAGAATGAGTTTCTCCCCACAAAAGGGCTTTATTACAGACAGAAATACTCCCCCCCTTCAGATGATCCCGCAGGTGAGGAAGCCGCTTGTGAAGGTCCTGGGCAGGCGTGGTTACACGTGGTCTGCGTTTGTGAGGACGGTTGGACATAGTGCCAAATTCTCTAAAATGACATTGGAGGCAGCTTATGGTGGAGAAATTAACATTAAATTCTCTGTCAACAGCTATGGTGGACATTCCTGCAGTCAGAATGCCAATTGCACGCTCCTGTGGCATGTGTTGTGACAAAAGTACACATTTTAAAGTGGCCTTTTATTATCCCCAGCACATGGTGCACCTGTGTAATGACCTTGGCAAAGAAAAAATGCTCACTAATAGGGATGTAAACAAATTTGTGCATACGGAACATTTCTGGGATTTTTTTATTTCAGCTCATGAAACATGGAACCAACACTTTACATGTTGCGTTTATATTTTTGTTCAGTGTACAAACTTATGTTATGTTTTCCTTCATCAGTTAACATTAAGTGGTGACATGAGAATCGAGGCCCAGAAAGGATCAAAAACGCACAAAAGTAGTGCACTATATAGTCACAAACCCTGGTCAAAAGTAGTGCACTATATAGTCCCAAGCCCTGGTCAAAAGCAGTGCACTATATAGTCCCAAGCCCTGGTCAAAAGCAGTGCACTATATAGTCCCAAGCCCTGGTCAAAAGTAGTGCACTATATAGTCCCAAGCCATGATCAAAAGCAGTGCACTATATTGTCACGAGCCCTTGGTCCTGGTCAAAAGTAGTGCACTATATAGTCACGAGCCCTTGGCCCTGGTCAAAAGTAGTGCACCATATAGTCACGAGCCCTTGGCCCTGGTCAAAAGTAGTGCCCTATATAAGGGATAGGGTGCCATTTGGGATGCAACAAATGCTTAATGCAAATCTGTACAAGGGTATTACTGGGCCACTGATTACCACAATCTTGATTCAGAGTACGTTAAAGTAGCTGTCCAGTGTTCCATGTCTATCAATTACAATTATGTTAAAAACAGCTTTATTTTGTTAGTTGTTTTTACACGGCATTACAAATACTAGTATATGTAAAGCCACTCACCTTCTCCAGTTGTTGTCCGGCGGAGGGGACAGGTACACTGTTGCGTACGGGGAGCTCTCCATGTGGGGCTGAGTCAAGGAACTTACAATAATGGAACACAACTCTGCCATAACAAAACATTACATTTATTGCATTTCTAAATAACAGTGGACTACATTTCCTAACAGTAAAACTACTTAATTATTCTATTACTACATTCTAGTCTAATTCCTGGTTTGATTCAAACTGAGTCTGAGATCGCATATTATACCTCGATTAAAGATTTCTCTATACGGGCACACGTGATATGGGACTGTATAAACACATGCAGCAAATACAAATAATTTACACTCAGAAAAATGTTAATTACAAAGCACAGTGGGCGGCTGGTGTGAGGTTCTGTGAACAATATGGCTGCCTGGACTAGTCCCAACCACCGGAGAGGAGTTCCTGACATTGTCTAGAGAGCAGCAGGGAGTGAAGTGCAATGTAGAGTCATAGACTATATATGGCTTTAGACCTTCAGTTAGGCTCATCTCACTCTCATGAAAGTAAGGTAAGAGGGTCTCTGCGTTTTTCATCGAGAAAGGACAAGCGGAACTCACTCAATAGCAAAATAGGACTTGATTCTATCACATGGTTCAAGTGCGGAGACGACGATACCAGACAAATTAGTGCATCTACAAATATGTTCCTCTTGCAGCCAAAATCTCTGGGCTTTTCAAGAAGAAAAGCTATCATTAAGAAGCCTACCAGTAAGCAGAAATGATGCACCATTAGCACACACACTGATTTTCTAAATGTATTTTGAAAATCAAACAGAAACTTAGCTAAATAAATATGTTGGAGTGCCTCCCATCGCTAATAGGGACTTAGACTACTCTCATTACCAGCCATCATTTGTACAGGGTCTGGCTAAATGAAGTCATTTCTACAGAGTGACTGGCTGGCTGGGGCAGATGGAGCCTGGTGCCCTCCTGGCAACCTCTAGCACAGATCTCCTTCTGTGACTCTGGCTCGCTGCAATCAGGAGAAAAGCTACCTAGTTTGAAAACCAAAACACCACACACACACTAAGGGCTGGGCAATATATCACATTCATTTGAATGTATGTTTCCGTGCGATATTCCAAATGCCTGGAAAACGAATGCTCAATTTGTCATGCGCAATACTGCTAGCAGCATTTTAGCCAGACAGTTATACTAGCTGTCTAGTCAGTGTTTCATAAATCAATTATATAACAAATTGGCAACTCATTTTGAGAAATAAGTTAGGTCACTTGATTTCAACATCTGAACAAAGTAGACAGGCTAGCATGCTGTTCAAACAGTTGGAGACGGACAGAAGGGTGTGATCATAACAATTCAACTGTTCTACCTTGTTAGCTAGCAAATAGATCCAGGTAGGCTGAACTTCAATTGTAAAAGATTAGTTGTCTACTCACTAGCACATGGGCTTGTGCTTGAGTGTGTTTATGAGACCGGTGTTAATTATCTAGAATGCCTGCTACAACAAGTTAGTCATTATTAGTGAATGTGCATTATGCATGGTTGTGGTTACATTTGTAACAAAAGTTATTTTTCATAGACAGACTTGAAAGACAGATCAGTGATTATTACAAAAAAAGCAGGTTAAACTATTTTGCTAAAATTATTATTCTGTTTTATGGATGTGCAAGGCTTAGATTTAGGATTAGTATAATTTCACATGTCCTGAATTCATCTGTTTATTGCTGACTGTATGAAATGCAGTGTATTTTAACTTTAATTGTACAACAAAGCTTATTTAGAGATACTGTATATCGTGAATTGCCCATAAATCCAATAAAAAAAAGTATGATTTTTTGGCCATAATCTCAGACCAGTGTATGAGAGGACATAATGGAAGGAGATCCTGTCCCAACAGGTTATTTCAGTCCAGTCTGCATTAAGGCAATCAGAATTGTACTCTAGATCAGTTGTACTCAAACTTTTTAGGGCCAGGAACCCTATTTGTGATAGCAAATTCATCAAGGACCCCCTCAAAAATCAGAAAACTAGTGTAAATTTAAAAAATATATTAAAAGAAATAAAAGCATACAAGGACTTTTACTTCGGCAGTGCATGGCTGGACGAACCAATTCTTTGGCCCTGGGAAAGAACATTTTAAAAGCCTGCCTCTTGGGATCAGAGAACATTTAGCAGTTTAAGTTAATTTACATCAATTCTACACATTTTTGTCATGGGGCAGAGAGATTGTGTTGTTGTTGCAGCCTGAAAAGCTAATATCCTGCAAGTCTACACATTGTGACATGAGGTAAAGAGAAAATGTTGCATTTTAAAGCATTTATGTAAGAAAATAATTAGGGAACAGGGCGGAACAACAGATATTTACCTTGTCAGCTCGGGGATTCGTTCTAGCAACCTTTCGGTTACTGGCCCCCCATCACTCTAAACTCTAACCACTAGGCTACCTGCCACCCCAATACTGCAGTGGATACCAATATCCCTGTGAGCCTCCCAGGCCCATGTTGCCAAGGGCCTGTAATACAATGTATTACATGACATTGTATTACACGCTCTAAAGCTATTCCATTCCTTATCAATAAAAAAATGTTAGTATTATTCATATTAAAAAGTCTGTTTTATTTGTTTTTAAATATTTTGAGATCTGGCCTCTGGAGGTACTGCAGGGGGTCCTCACAATCTCATAATTCTGCAGCGATATGCCATCCCATCTGGCTTGCACTTAGTGGGAGTATCATCTGTTATTCAACAGGCCAATAACCCAAAACACACCTCCAGACTGTGTAAAGGGCTATTTGACTAAGGAGAGTGATTCAGTGCTGTAATCAGATGATCTGGCCACCACAATCACCCGATCTCAACCCAATTGAGATGGTTTGGGATGAGTTCGACAGCAGAGTGAAGGAAAAGCAGCCAACAAGTGCTCAGCATGTGTGGGAACTCCTTCAAGACTATTGGATAAGCATTCTAGGTGACTACCTCATAAAGCTGGTTGAGAGAATGCCAAGAGAGTGCAAAGCTTTCATCAAAGCAAAGGGTGGCTACTTTGAAGAATCTAAATTATATTTTGATTTGTTTAACACTTTTTTGGTTACTACATGATTCCATATGTGTTATTTCATAGTTTTGATGTCTTCACTATTATTCTACAATGTAGAAAACACTAAAAATAAAGAAATACCCTGGAATAAGTAGGTGTCCCCAAACCTTTGACTGGTACTGTGTGTGTGTGTGTGTGTGTGTGTGTGTGTGTGTGTGTGTGTGTGTGTGTGTGTGTGTGTGTGTGTGTGTGTGTGTGTGTATCTGAATTTGAGAATACCTGCTCTAGAGATCAAGGAGAGTAACCCTCTCCCTGGACTGAAATGACTGATACATAATTTAGAGATGACTGCTCTGCTCACTCTCTGTGACCACAAACAAGAACAACTAGGACACAAATATTATTACATTATTATTATATTAAATAGAAATCGCCCATGTGGCTCAGCCGACATTTCAAATCAAAGTTTATTGGTCGCATACACAGATTTCCAGATGTTAATCGCAGGTGCAGCTAAATGCTTGTGCTTCTAGCTCTAACAATGCAGTAATACCCAATAATCCAATACACACAATCCAGACAAATAATAAACATCATGAAAAATCAGAACGAGGAATGTCAGAGACCGGAATATAAATATAATGTATATACATTTATAAACTGGTTGGTTGGAGCCCTGAATGCTGATTGGCTGAAAGCCGTGGTATATCAGACCGTATGAGTATGACAAAACATTTATTTTTACTGCTCTAATTATGTTGGTAACCAGTTTAAAATAGCAATAAGGTACCTTGAGGATTTGTGATATATGGCCAATATACCACGGCTAAGGGCTGTGTCCTAGCACTCCGCGTTGCGTCGTGTATAAGAACAGCCATATACCACTCCCCCTCGGGCCTTATTGCTTAAATATATAATGGTGTGTAAAGACAGTATGGACAGTATATGAATAGAAAAAGGTGTGTACAGTGCAATAAAGTAACCTTTACATAATATATAGGTGTAGATAGATATCACTGAGTGGAAAGCTCTCGCTGCAACGACAGGACATGTGATGATCATAATATGCTGCAAAGCAACTTACAGCAGTGTGTCCATTAATTTTTCATATGTGAAGCCTGGAGCAATTGTCACAGACAGACATTTGTCTTGGTCAGCCTAAGGGTAACGCAGTGCAATTTAAAAAGGGACTAGCATCCTGCCTATCGCCTAACCCTGAAAGCTCTGAAAAACAAGAACACGGAGCAGTCCTCTTAATAGGCCAGCTGACATGGCTGATTAGAAGACGGGGATTAGCAAAACATGTTTTATGTTGATGTGATCAATAAAGTTACATGACAACGCAACGGGGCAACCGGGAGACATTATGACATGCATGTTCCTGGTCCACAAAGCCAGAAGGAACGGATGGATTTCCACTGGGGGGAGATCTGCTCAGGGCTAATAACGCTCGAAGTGGGCTGCTAATGCAGACAGACAGAGACACAGACAGAGAGAGATAAAGAATGGCGAGAAAGGGGAAGGGAGAGCGAGAGAAGAAAGTAAGGTACAAAGAAAGACAGATGGCAAGGTAGAGAAAGAAAGAAAATAGATAGGAAATGGATTGGTAGAGGGAGAAAGAGGTAAAGCGGGAGGAAAAGACTGAAAGCTTTGTCCACCCTCCTCAATACATGTCATTTAGCAGATGCTCTTATCCAGAGTGACTTAAGGAGCAATTAGGGTTAAGTGCCTTGCTCAAGGGTACATCGACAGATTGTTCAACGATATATGGTTTATTTTGCCACAGCTTTGTTTTTTTTATAAAAAAGCACCATTACATTAACTGAATACTTCAGTGTTGTGGTCATCTTCAGCTTTTGAAGGATCCATAAGTAAACAGCCAGCAGGTAGCCTAGCGGTTAAGAGCGTTGGATCGAGCAGACTAGGTGAGGTGCTCTGAGAGTTGCATCACATTAATATATATTTATTCAACCTTTTCTTTTTCCATAAGGAGTTCCTTACTGTTCAAGTCATGTTATGCAGATGTTTCAGTTCTTGCCTTGAAGGCCTGTCCAACTTACATAAAACTGGAGAATTAAAAGAATAGCTGAGAACTTGACTGAACGTGGTAGTTACTGTTGCTAGCAGATCAAGTTCTGGGAAGTTGTCTATTGTTGGTCTTGGAGACAGACGGGTGTGTGTGAGAAAGGGAAAGAGGAGAGAAGGGGGAAAAGAGTGTGTGTGTGAAAGCGAGAGAGTGTGTGTGTGTGTGATCTCCCAGGCTTCAGCAGCAGAGAGAGGAAGTCTTTGATTTGGATGGATATTGAGTTGCATGTTCCATCCCCCATAATTCATCAGGATGACTCCCTGGCAGCCTGTGGCAAACAGGGTGCTGGTAAGTTATTCAGAGTGAGACACGCACACACACATAAAATAAACGCATACACACAAATGATCCCTCTGCTCCAGTATGTCTAGAGAGAAAGGGACCAGAGTACACACAGTAAGTAGTATGTTCTTCTGGACATCACAGTACTTGGGTGCTTGGCATCACCCTGCCAAAGAGTTTAATAGATTAGCTAGTAAACTGACCACAGACCTGATGACTGACTATATATAGAATCATTCCACCTAATTTACAACAGACCAGAAAACTGATACCATCTAATTTACAACAGTACCAGAAAACTGATACCATCTAATTTACAACAGTGAAAATTAAAGAAAATACAGTATGTCTACACACACAGGAGTTTCAAAAACAGCTTACTTCATTTTTAGGGGAATTTTAAAGCGTCAGCACGCTTCAGGCGAACCGAACAAGTGTGCTAGCATACTCCCTTAATAGACCTTCGCTTAAAAAACAAGAAAAAGTGCCAATAGTACTGTTTGTCCCTTTTGAGACAGACACTGTAGCCAGTATACACTTACTCAAAATAGTGATACATTTTATCTTAGATTAATTCTGACAGATTTCTTTAGTTTATGTTTTTGCAGTCGGGCAATTTTTCATCTGACTAGGATGTTTGGTGCAGTATTTCAAGTGAAAGCATGTGCATTAGGACAAGTCGTCTCTCGTTAAATGACAACAGGCACTTCATTGAAGAACCCCTACTGTTGACCAATTGCCGACAAGAGGGTAGACTTCAGCTTGCATCGAGAAAAAAAAAAATGTTGTGCACCCGAACAGAAGTGTTGTGTCTGGGAAGCATGCTGACGCCTTCACACAAACGTTTCAACTAAAAGCCTTCTTCAGTTCATTCAGTTAGTAAACCCACATGGAGTGAAGGGTGTTGAAATAAACGAGAGAAATGGGAGGATAGTCAGAGTGTATACTGTAGTAGTCGGTTAGTAAAACAACTACAGTAAGTCCAACCACTGCTGCTAAAATCTACAGTGCTTCAGAAAACCTTGAGTAAAGAAAGAAGAGGGGATGAAAAGGAGAGGATGTTCAAGAAGAGTGGGCGTAGTCTCCTCGGCTCTCTTTCACCGCCTGTCTGATCTTGGCAGACTCGACCAGTCCGACTCGAGTGAAAAACAAGCTTCGACTGTGAGGGACATCTGGCGTGTAGGGAAAAAAAATAAAAATTGCCTGCCGAGTGAAAACACATTTTGGCTGGAGGACACTCCTCTGCCCCGGCCTCTTCCTTCTCCCAGTGTGAAGATCATATGCTGCAGGGTGTTGCTGACTCAGTATCCAGACCTCAAACACACACACACTGGAGCAACCTCTATTTACACAAACAAAGGGCCTGTTTGCACACACAGAGCCAAAAACCAGGAGAGCCTACTACTATGTGTGTTAGTCTCTTCCTCTCCAGAGATACTGACTCAACACTATAAACGTCAGCTACTACAGCGACTGAAATGACTGCAAAACTTAACAAAAGAGCCGCAGTTTTTTTCAGAAAGGGTGGCAAGGAATAAGTTAGTCCTGAATATTAAAAAAAATGTAAAAGCATTGTATTTGTGACAAATCATTCACTAAACTCTAAACATCAACTAAACCTTGCAATGAATAATGTGGAAATTGAGCATGTTGAGGTGACTAAACTGCTTGGAGGAACCCTGGATTGTAAACAGTCATGGTCAAAACATGTTGATACAACAGTAGCTATGAAGGGGAGAAGTCTGTCTATAATAAAGCATTACTCTACCTTCTTAACAGCACTGTCAACAAGGCAGGTCCTACAGGCCCTAGTGTCGTCACACCTGGACTAGTGTTCAGTGTGGGGTCAGGTGCCACAAAGGGAGGCTTGGGAAAATTACAATGGGATCAGAACAGGGCAGTACGGCTGGCCCTTAGATGTACACGGGGAGCTGAAGTTAATGATATGCATGTCAATCTCTTATGGCTCAAAGTGGAGGAGAGATTGACTTCATCACCACTTGTTTTTGTAAGAAGTGTTGACATGCTGAATGCACCGAGGTGTCCGTTTAAACTACTAGCACACAGCTCGGACACCCATGCATACCCTACAAGACATACCACCAGAGGTCTCTTCACAGTCCCCAAGTCCAGAACAGACTATGGGAGGCGCAAAGTACTACATAGAGCCATGACTACATGGAACTCTATTTCACATCAGGTAACTGATGCAAGCAGTAGAATCAGATAAAAATAAATACAAAAATACACCTTATGAAACAGCAGGGACTGTGAAGAGACACACATACAGGCACAGACACACGCACATTCAAATAACTTATTATACATTTTGTATTGTAGATATGTAGTGGTGTAATAATGTTATACGATATACTGTTTTATCTTATGTGTAATATAAGTGCCTTAATGTGTTTGGAGCCCAGGAAGAGTAGCTGCTACCTTGGCAGCAGCTAATGGGGATCCCTAATAAATACAAATACTGGAGCGGAGGGAATGTGTGTGTGTGTGCACGCTTTTATTTTAAGAGTGTGATGTGTTGAGCGCGCCTCACTCTGAATAACTTATCAACACTCTTTTCTACAGGCTAACAAGGAGTTGTCCAGATGAAATATCCTTCAAAATCAAAGACTTCCTCTCTCTCTGCTGCTGCAACATGGCGAGATCACACACACACACACACACACACACACACACAGAGTGACACGCGAACACACACTCCCCCTTTCTCTCTCTCGCCTTCAAACACACTCTTCCCCCCTCTCACACACTCCCGTCTGTCTCCAAGACAACTTCCCAGAACTTGATCTGCAGGCAACAGTAACTACTACATTCTCAGTCAAGTTCTCAGCCATTCTTTTAATTCTCCAGTTATGCAACTTGGACAAGCCTCCAAGGCAAGAACATCTGCATAACATAAAAACGTGATTCACAGTAAGGAACTCCTATGAAAATGACAAAAGGCTGAATAAAAACATATTAAAAGTGATGCAACTCTCAGAGCAGGGCAGGGGACCAAATATTAGGAGTAGTTGCAGAGTTAAGATTGGGGGAGTAACCTGATCCTAGATCTGTGCCTGCTGGTCATGGCTGCCTGTCCCCTTTAAGGGCGGAAGGGAGCTCCATGGGTCATACAGGGAGATGGTCAGTGTAGCATTACAACTAGCCAGTACGCGTGCATGTGCGTCACAGTGTAGCATTACAACTAGCCAGTACGCGTGCATGTACGTCACAGTGTAGCATTACAACTAGCCAGTACGCGTGCATGTGCGTCACAGTGTAGCATTACAACTAGCCAGTACGTGTGCATGTGCATCACAGTGTAGCATTACAACTAGCCAGTACGCGTGCATGTACGTCACAGTGTAGCATTACAACTAGCCAGTACGCGTGCACGTACGTCACAGTGTAGCATTACAACTAGCCAGTATGAATGAATGTATGTATGTATGAATGTGCGTCACAGTGTAGCATTACAACTAGCCAGTACGCGTGCATGTGCGTCACAGTGTAGCATTACAACTAGCAAATATGCGTGCATGTACGTCACAGTGTAGCATTACAACTAGCCAGTACGTCACAGTGTAGCATTACAACTAACCAGTATGCGTGCATGTGCGTCACAGTGTAGCATTACAACTAGCCAGTATGAATGAATGAATGAATGAATGTACGTCACAGTGTAGCATTACAACTAGCCAGTACGCGTCCATGTACGTCACAGTGTAGCATTACAACTAGCCAGTACGCGTGCATGTGCGTCACAGTGTAGCATTACAACTAGCCAGTACGCATGCATGTACGTCACAGTGTAGCATTACAACTAGCCAGTATGAATGAATGAATGAATGAATGAATGAATGAATGAATGAATGAATGAATGTATGTATGTATGTATGTATGTATGTCACAGTGTAGCATTACAACTAGCCAGTATGTGTGTCACAGTGTAGCATTACAACTAGCCAGTATGTATGTCACAGTGTAGCATTACAACTAGCCAGTATGTATGTCACAGTGTAGCATTACAACTAGCCAGTACGTCACAGTGTAGCATTACAACTAGCCAGTATGCGTGCATGTGCGTCACAGTGTAGCATTACAACTAGCCAGTATGAATGAATGAATGAATGAATGAATGTACGTCACAGTGTAGCATTACAACTAGCCAGTACGCGTGCATGTACGTCACAGTGTAGCATTACAACTAGCCAGTACGCGTGCATGTGCGTCACAGTGTAGCATTACAACTAGCCAGTACGCATGCATGTACGTCACAGTGTAGCATTACAACTAGCCAGTATGAATGAATGAATGAATGAATGAATGAATGAATGAATGAATGTATGTATGTATGAATGTGCGTCACAGTGTAGCATTACAACTAGCCAGTATGTATGCATGTGCATCACAGTGTAGCATTACAACTAGCCTGTATGTATGCATGTCACAGTGTAGCATTACAACTAGCCAGTATGTATGTATGTATGTATGTATGTATGTATGTATGTATGTATGTATGTATGTATGTATGTATGTATGTATGTATGTATGTATGTATGTCACAGTGTAGCATTACAACTAGCCAGTATGTATGTAACAGTGTAGCATTACAACTAGCCTGTCTGTCTGTCTGTCTGTCTGTCTGTCTGTCTGTCTGTCTGTCTGTCTGTCTGTCTGTCTGTCTGTCTGTCTGTCTGTCTGTCTGTCTGTCTGTCTGTCTGTCTGTCTGTCTGTCTGTCTGTCTGTCTGTCTGTCTGTCTGTCTGTCTGTCTGTCTGTCTGTCTGTCTGTATGTATGTATGTATGTCACAGTGTAGCATTACAACCAGCCAGTATGTATGTCACAGTGTCACTAGTGCTTACATAACACTGCAGCCTCAGACACTCTCTGCTCTCTTTTACACGCTCACTGCATGTCCCACTCACACATTCTCTGATACTTGCTCTTCCACATTTTCTTTTTTTACAGGCACAAACACTAATGCATGTAAACACTAACTCTGCCTTACTCCAATACCTAAAATGTGCTTTTTGGTCCACCAGCCACTGCAGATTTTTTTTTTTTTAAATCTACCATCCACTCAGATTTTTTTTACCAGCCGGTGTTGTTTTTGCAAAAAGTACATGAACACCAAATAACTGATGAGCACATTTTGTAATGTTTCTAAAACAAAATGTAAGAATTTCTTTCCTTTTTATGACCCAAGTCTTAACGAAAATATCGCAGATGAGAGAAAATATTTCACCTGCCCCTTTAGGGCGGGTGGTTACCGTGGTAATGTGATGCGAGTCATGTTTGTGCCTGTGAGATTGAGTCCGACTAGTATCCGTGTTGCTTCTCTTCCCTAGTAGTTGAAACTCAACATACCGTACTTTCCGGACTATTAAGCGCATCTGAATATAAGCCGCAGGTGCCTACCGGTACATTGAAACAAATGAACTTTACACAGGCTTTAACGAAACACGGCTTGTAACAAAAAATACAAAATTTGCAGTAAGCTTTAGTTGTCTTTTTTCACTGAGTCAATTCCTCACGCTGCTGTTTCCAACGTCTTATCATCGACTCATTAAGACCAAGCTCCCGTGCAGCAGCTCTATTTCCTTTTCCAACAGCCAGATACATCGCCTTCAACTTGAAAGCTGCATCATATGCATTTCTCCGTGTCTTTGCCATGATGAGGGTGACAAAATGACTACCGTAATCAGAATGATGGGAAGTTTGAGAGCGCTCGATTTAATCTAAACAGTAAACAAAAAAGTTGTTTGACCTTAACCCGTTCGGCAATTTCATTGATCTAATGAAAGCTTCATGCCGCCAAAAAAAACTGAGCACGTCACAGAATGTGTTTTTTTGGAGAAAAAAAATTGAAAGCGGGAAAAAAAAAAGAAAAAAAAAAAAAATCGATATATTAGCCGCGTCATTATTTAAGCCGCGAGGCTCAAAGCCTGGGAAAAAAGTTGCGGCTTATAGTCCGGAATTTACGGTAGTTTGTGAACAGACAAATGTAAATAGCCAAGAAACAAAGGACAAAGTCTTACTTGAGACTTTGGTCTCAAGTAAATTAGACCAACTGTTATGCCTGTGCACAGCCCCCAGCCAGGCAGTGTTGCAGTACGACACAGAAATACTTTGAAAACAGCTACTGCAGCATTTATTCTGCTATAAATGTGATAATACTTTACTATTTTTATTCACAAATACGAGTGAAATACTCACACTGTGGAGCCCTGACCACCCACCCACCAATGTGGCTGGTGAAATAGACATCTTACCCACGGGTATTCATTTTAGGCCCTGCTTACTCACTTGCTCTTCCTCCCCAATTACACACAGCCTTTCTTTGCATCCAGCCTTTCTTTGCATCCAGTGTGAAAGAGTGCAACAAGCAAACCACACAGTTGAGTAGAGTATGGGAGAATATACTGGCTCAGAGACAGTTCTTGGAGAAAGGGTTAGTTAAGGTGCTGACTGACAGTTGGTGTTTCCAAAGAAAGACCATCCTTTCTCCTTTCACTACTGAGAATTTGAGCGTTAAGAGCTCGCAGACCCACTCCCAACTCAGTTCTCCTACTAACCTACACAGTTAGAAACCAAATATGTGCAGTTTGAAAGCAATTTCCTGCAATTCTACACATTTTTCCATGGCAAAGAGGCCCAATGATTGTTTCGGATTTTTACATCCTCCCTGACTGTATAGTTTTTATTTTGGTGATTGTTAGTTCTGAAAGATGATCTTATTAAAAAAAATGTGGCTCCATTATCTTTTCTTTATACACTCACTGGCCAGTTTATTAGGTACACCACCCAGTTCTCAAAAATGGTTCGTTCTAACAGACATTGAGTCACGTGGCAGACAGGCATCGAGGCATTCAGTTACTGTTGGATTGAACGTTAGAATAGGCACTTTGAGCATGGTATGATCGTTGGTGCCAGGCTCGCCGGATCCAGTACCTCAGAAACGGCTGCCCTCCTGGGGTTTTCACTCACGACGGTGTCTTGGGTTTATCGAGAATCATAAAAAAAAAAAACATCCAATCAGCAGAAGTCCTGTGGCCGAAAAACAGCTTGTTGATGAGAGGTCGAGGGAGAATGGAAATAATCGTGCAAGCTAACAGGCGGGCCACAAAGAGCCAAATAACCACGCAGTACAACAGTGGTGTGCAGATCAGCATCTTGGAGCGTAGAACTTGTTGAGGATGGGCTATTGCAGCAGATGACCACACCGGGTTCCGCTCCTATGAGCTAAAAACAAGAAGCAGATCCAGTGGGCACATGATCACCACTGGCCAATTGAGGAGTGGAAAAACATTGCCTGGAACATGACAGCGAGTTCAGTTTACTTGAGTGGCCTGCACAATCCCCAGATGGAACAGGCTGTTCGCAGCATGAATGTACCGCCGTTCAATCCGCAGCAACTGTGTGATGCCACCGCGTCAACATGGACCAACATCCCTGTGGAATGTTTCCGACACCTTGTAGAATGCCCCGAAGAATTCAGGCTGTCTGGAGGCAAAGAGGGGTCCGACAGAGCACTAGATGGGTGTACCTAATAAATTGGTTGGTAAGTGTGTCGCTTAAGTTCACTCTGAAAACATTACCATCGAGAAAATTACTTGTATTTTATCAGTGGCGGCAGCCATTTAGCAGCAGTGGCTCGCCTCTGCTAAATTAATATAGGGGAATCACAACATTCACACACACTCTCTCCCATCCAAAATCTCCCACCAATGTCCATGTCCAAAACTGTCAGTGACTAACACAATGCATTACATGTCATGTTTTTATAATGACTAACTGAGCCTTGGGCTTCAACAACACTCTGCCCACACTAGCAAAGGTCAGCGAGCACACACAAATTCACACCACACACAAACCTGCCAAAAGGACTCACGGCAAACACCAACAGTGCAACCATCTTGCTAGCTGCTACAATATTTTACATTGTATTTGATTCCTTGTAAAAGAGACCTTGGTCTCAATGGTGACTCCCTGTTAAAACAAAGGTAAAATAAATGCAATCAATAATTCCATAGATACAGTGGGGCAAAAAAGTATTTAGTCAGCCACCAATTGTGCAAGTTCTCCCACTTAAAAAGATGAGGCCTATAATTTGCAAATAAATTCATTAAAAATCCTACAATGTGATTTTCTGGATTTCTTTTCCTCATTTTGTCTGTCATAGTTGACGTGTACCTATGCTGAAAATTACAGGCCTCTCTAATCTTTTTAAGTGGGAGAACTTGCACAATTGGTGGCTGACTAAATACTTTTTTGCCCACTGTATGCATTTTAAGAGCACATCCCATGCTGGGTAAGCTACACTGTAGTCCAATGGCACAACAAGGGTCGTGCAGCCCTCTGCATAGGCTACAACATTAACCTCTATGCTGAAATTTAGACGTAATGGATTGATTGACAGTTTCACAAATTATGGCATTTATTAGTTGTAAACAGTTGTCATCAGCTTTGTCAACATGCTTGCGAGAATCCTGACAGTTTAGAAGCAAAACACATTTCTGAGGGCCCCAAATGTTGTACTGGTACTAAGTGTGGTAATAGTTGCTACAGGTAAGTTCACTACGTACTACTGGTACTAGTTTATATATGCACGAGTTGCTACTAAATACTACTGGTAACTGGTTCCTACTGGTACTACTTGTGGTTGTGGAAGGATATCTGCCGTCCGTGCTGGTCGATGGGCCGGCGGTGAGGCAAGTTAATGCGTTGGTTGCGATCCCGGTGCACCCGCTCTACCAGGCCATGGTGACGTGTCCCCCTGACACTATCCAAGGCCCCTGGGAAGCCACCCTGAGGAAGAGGGAGAGAGGGGGATGATAATATGAGAGAGGAAGACACACACAAACGAGCCAAAATGTTTTGGCAACTAAATACCTGGTCTCCTGCCACAACCTGAGGGACAGTCCGTAAGCCAAAAAATGCTTCCATACCATTACTATTCCATTATTAGTAATCATGTTACAACTAGTACCAGCATTACTTTTGTTATTATTCTCATTGTGGCTCTTAATATTATTAGAGAGACAAAAAGCGACAGGAGATATATATAGCGAGCGAGAGAGCGAGAGAGACAGGCTGGGGCAGAAAGAGAGAGCGAGAGAGAGGCTAGGGCAGAGAGAGAAAGAAAAGAGAAAAAAAATAACAGCTTTAAATCATGTCTACAGTGTTTAGGTATTACACAACTAACAACCTACTTTTACTCCATGATTTCAGACGGATATCATTCATTAAAACACTCAAACCCTAACCAAAATGAAAACCCTACAGTTACAATGAAGGAGCACTAACAAATGATTAGGATCAAGTGCAGCCAGGTCCATTAAACCTGTACTAGCATCTCTAAGGAGGAAAGAGTCATGTTTTTCTGCTGTGATATCGAGTCTGGTTTCTAGTTCTAAGTCCCAAATGACACCCTATTCCCTTTATTGTGCACTACTTCTGACCAGGGCACATAAGGATCTGGTCTAAAACAGTGCACTATAAAAAGAGAACAGGGTACCATTTGGAATGCAGCCCTAGATCCAGGGATCCCTAATCCCACCCCTCAAAAGAGCCATTCTTCAACACAACAAGGGCACTTTTACCTGGAGCTACTGTATTGTAGCATACACATCTAGGCTAATGTTAGCACTCTATCCTCTGAGGACAAACCGAGTCAGGCAAGCCCACGTGGGCAGCTACAGCGCTATCACATTCACCCACTGTGTGCATTTCTTCTGGGGCTGAATGAGACAGACCAAAGCCAGAACACAGATCTTAGTACTTTGTTGTTGCTTGTCTGGGTAGGATAACATCTGAATTATTTAGTTGGAGTCCTCAAGAGAAGCTTGCTGTTTTGAATTTCTGAAAGTATAGTGCTATACTGTGCAGAGCGCCGTGTGTGTGGGACCATCTAGGGGGTCATTGAGGTCTGGATTTGTTGAGAAGGACATTGTCTCTGTTAGGCAGAATTACAAGGAGAGTCTCCGTTTCCAGAAACTGTCACACATGCTGTAGTTTTTACAATAAATGTGCATCAAACAGTGGTTTTTACAGTAAGTGTACCTAACATACTGTCGTTTTTACTGTAAATGTGTGTTGCTGGGCGAGAGGACAAGGGGGCACAGTTTGGTTGATCTCTTTGCCAAAGCCATGCAAAAGCGTGAGTAGGACTACTCTTCAAAATACATACTCATACCAATCTGGTGGCCCTTCTTGGTTGAACGTCTAGTTGGTGCATATAAATGTATTGGCCATATAAGTAATGACCAAACACGTCAAATGGAGGCCTAGGTATAGCAGATAGCGCAATAACTGGAAGTCTATGGGTAACACTAGTTAACATTGGCTCGCAAAACTACCTCCAACTTCCTTCATACTGGACACAGAAACATACAAATGGTATCCACGAGTTCATCTGACTCTGAGGAAGAAGTTAAGGGGCCTCATTGTCAAAATCCAGAAGTATCCCTTTAAGTCTACAGTAATATTGTTTAAAAAAAAAAAAATTCATTATCTAGCCATTTTATCTGCTACAGCAAGGGACCATGCCCTGTCAGCTTGAAGTCCATACCAAGCAGTGAAAACTTCAGTTGTTTCAATGCGTCTATACTACTGCAATCATAGTAGCACTGTAATCCTGGCAGATAAGGCTGTGAGAGTTACAGTTCTGGTGTTATAGTTGGACTTGGTTGCGTTCGGGAGGGTGCAACGCACTGAAACGATACAGCTAGAAATGTAAAGTCCAACATGGACATTAGACCTTACTGTACTGGACAGGAAAGCATTTCTATCCAAATGTTCCATAACACTGTTGTTCACTAATACTTAGTCTAGCTTGGCAGACTTGTACAATATTGACATTTAAATTACTGACGGGTCATGGTACCCTGTGCCTGAGTTTGGCAGAGGGTGTAACACAGCCAACTAGTCCACATGTTATCCCCACGCCAGAGACCGGAGTTCACTTCCTGGTCCCTCATTGATTATATATGTGTGTACACATAATGTCAAAGGCACCTATTGGTGGATGGGTAAAAATAAAGCAGATATTGAATATCCCTTTGAGCATGGAGAAGTTAATAATGCATCCCATAACATTTTTACATGGAAATAGCTGTTCTATCACTCAGCCTAAAGTAGCAGCCAATGTTAGGCTTGACATTAACCTGTTTATCCAGGAGGTGACTGACAATGTTGTTGTGTTGGATGGAAGAAACAACTTTACAAAATAAAATACATTATTCCCATACCATTACTACAGAGAATCAGACAAATGATGCTACCCTCTGCCTATTGGCTACTTAGCTTATTCAAGCCTGTCTCAAAATACAACACTGCCCCTTTAAGACAAAAATAAGCTCTTTACCTACTCGCTTTTCAAAGATGTCTTCACTCCCCTATTCCTGATTCCAAATTATCTGTACCTGGCCTAACAACTCACTAACTAGCAAACTATATGAACTAAATGTGCACACGTGGCTACATGCAGCTCACTTTGATCTCAACACAAGCGCATCTACTCATGACCACAACTGTAAACACAGTCCAGTTCAAAGTAAATGGCACAGATCCATATATGGCAATGGCCCACTTGCATATAGGCCTACTGCAGCGCTGTTTGGTTATGGGCTGAGTCCTGTGTAATAGAATCCTGTTATTGCCACCAAAAGGTGCTTCTACAAAGTATTGAGTCAGGGGTGTGAATACTTATGTAAATTAGATATTTCTGCATTTCATTTTCAATACATTTGCAAAAATGTCTAAAAACAGGTTTTCAATTTGTCATTATGGGGTATTGTGAGTAGATGGCTGAGATAATAAAAAAAAAGATTTAATCCATTTTGAATTCAGGCTGTACCAACAAAATGTGGAATAAGTCAAGGGGTATGAATACTTTCTGAAGGCACTGAATATAAAACATTTGAGAAAAAAAAAGGGAGCATGATTGTTAAGGAGGGGCTCACCTGGCAGTCAGCGCTAGCGTTGCCGATCTGGTTGACATTGGGCAGGGAGCCTCCATAGTACTGGGCCCTGGTCTGGGTCTGACGTAGCTGTTGGATCTTCTGGAACTGCACCTGTTGGTCAACAACAAAATTGCAGTCGGTAACCAAGGAGCCACAGGGGAAGGAGGAGCAGGATTTATTAGAGGGATGTCCAATAGCGGTCCTGCCTGGAGGTGTCAGGGGAAATCACTGCTCATCCACTATCCCATTAAGGCATCTAGGCATTATTTCCCCTTGCTTCTTGGTTTGCGGGTGGGGGGGGGGGGGGGTGTACAATAGTTGCCATCTGTCTCTCGACATTTGCAAGTTTCAATATTGAAATTCGTTCTCCACTGTCTTATTGAGAAAGTCTCATCCTGACACGTTCAATCTTTTCTCAACCAGTTGAAATCAGCATAATTTTTATGGATATATACAAAGAAATACAAAAACAGGTCAAACGACATGAAATGCAGCTAGTTTGCTGTCCTACCAGCTTCAGTTTGAAGTAATTGCGTTAGCAGTGTAGTTGGTTAGCTTCTACGAACAGTGCCCTGACGAAAGAGCACATTTCCTATGGCGGGCAAAAATAACACATCATTAGTTCATTGTTATGGATGTATCCAAAACAAATGCAATTGCAGCTACTTTGCTGTTATTCTAGCTGCACTGTTTGAGCTGACTGTGTTAGCTGTAGTTTGCTAGCTAGCAAGGGATAAGAGCGTTGCCAGCCAGCACGGCAAAGGAACATTTAGAACGAACAACTGGGTCGCGTCCATAGACATAGAACAAAAAGATTTAACGTATGGGTCGCGTCTCTGGCAACCAAAACGATAGAGTCAACGGCCAGCCGCATTGGCTAGCAACCATACAGTGAGGGAAAAAAGTATTTGATCTCCTGCTGATTTTGTACGTTTGCCCACTGACAAAGAAAGGATCAGTCTATCATTTTAATGGTAGGTTTATTTGAACAGTGAGGGACAGAATAACAAAAAAAATTCAGAAAAACACATGTCAAAAATGTTATAAATTGATTTGCATTTTAGTGAGGGAAATAAGTATTTGACCCTCTCTCAAATCAGAAAGATGTCTGGCTCCCAGGTGTCTTTTATACAGGTAACGAGCTGAGATTAGGAGCACACTCTTAAAGGGAGTGCTCCTAATCTCAGTTTGTTACCTGTATAAAAAGACACCTGTCCACAGAAGCAATCAATCAGATTCCAAACTCTCCACCATGGCCAAGATCAAAGAGCTCTCCAAGGATGTCAGGGACAAGATTGTAGACCTACACAAGGTTGGAATGGGCTACAAGACCATCACCAAGCAGCTTGGTGAGAAGGTGACAACAGTTGGTGCGATTATTTGCAAATGGAAGAAACACAAAAGAACTGTCAATCTCCCTCGGCCTGGGGATCCATGCAAGATCTCACCTCGTGGAGTGGCAATGATCATGAGAGCAATGAGGAATCAGCCCAGAACTACACGGGAGGATCTTGTCAATGATCTCTAGGCAGCTGGGACCATAGTCACCAAGAAAACTATTGGTAACACATTACGCCGTGAAGGACTGAAATCCTGCAGCGCCCGCAAGGTCCCCCTGCTCATGAAAGCACATATATATGCCCGTCTGAAGTTTGCCAATGAACATATGAATGATTCAGAGGACAACTGGGTGAAAGTGTTGTGGTCAGATGAGACCAAAATGGAGCTCTTTGGCATCAACTCAACTCACCGTGTTTGGAGGAGGAGGAATGCTGCCTATGACCCCAAGAACACCATCTCCACCATCAAACATGGAGGTAGAAACATTATGCTTTGGGGGTGTTTTTCTGCTAAGGGGACAGGACAGCTTCACCGCATCAAAGGGACGATGGACGGGGCCATGTACCGTCAAATCTTGGGTGAGAACCTCCTTCCCTCAGCAAGGGCATTGAAAATGGGTCGTGGATGGGTATTCCAGCATGACAATGACCGAAAACACACGGCCAAGGCAACAAAGGAGTGGCTCAAGAAGAAGCCCATTAAGGTCCTGGAGTGGCCTAGCCAGTCTCCAGACCTTAATCCCATAGAAAATCTGTGGAGGGAGCTGAAGGTTCGAGTTGCCAAACGTCAGCCTCGAAAACTTAATGACTTGGAGAAGATCTGCAAAGAGAAGTGGGACAAGAATCCCTCCTGAGATGTGTGCAAACCTGGTGGCCAACTACAAGAAACGTCTGACCTCTGATTGCCAAGAAGGGTTTTGCCACCAAGTACTAAGTCATGTTTTGCAGAGGGGTCAAATACTTATGTCCCTCATTAAAATGCAAATCAATTTATAACATTTTTGACATGCGTTTTTCTGGATTTTTTGTTGTTGTTATTCTGTCTCTCACTGTTCAAATAAACCTACCATTAAAATTATAGACTGATCATTTCTTTGTCAGTGGGCAAACGTACAAAATCAGCAGGGGATAAAATACTTTTTCCCCCTCACTGTAGACGTGTCAGAACTACGCCTATATTTCGTTGAGGGATGAAAGTAGCCTGTGAATAAATGTATCAAAATAACATTTAAAAACATTTATGGTAACCCGTTGTAGAAAAGCTATTGTACACTCGAGGTTGTGCAAAACAACCTTTTTTACTCTGCTCCGCCCTGTACCTATGACCACAGCACAGCCGTGCTAAAAAAAAAGTTGTTTAGCATGCCCTCTAGAGTACAACCGCTTTATTTTGCTCCAGCCCAGCATTGACTCCTCTCCTACTCCTGCCTACATGACTAAGATTTGCCAATGGTCACCCCTGGGCTATAATTGCATCCATTACAATGCCGGTCAACACAGCAGCTGCATGGGCGGAGCATGGGGATAATAAGGGCAAGATATGGACAAGACAGCAAGAGTGACAGAAAGTTGTGCATCAGAAAAATAAGACGCAATGGAAGTTGTTGCTGGTTTCGTTTATTGGCTCAAATCAAACATTGCTGTGAATGTTGGCTGTATGGTTCATATACAAGATATAATACTATCAATTTCTTATGTAATGAAATGACAGAAATCCATTGGGTTTTAGACAAACAATACTAAGGTTACGCTTTTGCTCATGGATGTGGGGAGGTGTGTCATTTCTGTCCAATGACGTAGTCTAGTTCCTGGAGAATACATCTGTCCATTAAAGGGAACTGCCAGAAGCAAACATTTTGTAACCTATCCATTCACCAATTCATAGAAAGGAGTCTGGTATGGCAGCCTGTCTCCACACCGGGGCCCGTATCCATAGTGTCTCAGAGTAGGAGTGGTGATAATGAATAAGAGTAGGCTATATGGACAGATCCTAGAGCAGCACTCCTACTCTGAGACACTTCGTGGATACAGACCCTGTGCTCCTCCAACACAGGACCAACTCAGGGACCCCACAGACCATGGTTTGTTCGGCTAAGGTAAACAGTTCCAATTATCAATTCTGATCAGGAAAAGGCAAATCCGTGGGGCGTTTCTTCCTCACACTAACCAAAGGACAAAATTTGAATCTCAAAGACTGACCTCATTTGATGCAATCAATGGGTTTACACAGAAGAGGAACTCAGAGAAGAGAGGACAGTAAAAGAGTTGACAAGGAGCTAAGCTAGGTTTAATTTAACACTATACAGCCTCAGGGACATTCAGGAGACCTTTAGCTCTTGTTGTGATTAAATGTCATTCAAATTTAACACGTGGCTGGTGCTCCAGGGAAAGCTGTTCTCTCTCTGTGTCTGACAAGCCGGCAACATCCCGCAGGTGTAAGATGAGCCAATGTCTACAAAGTGAGAGAGAACGCCATTGATGTTGGACTAAGGCTGAGCGATATGGCTAAAAATCAGATGGACACCAGTCTCAACATCAACAGTGAAGAGGCAACTCCGGGATGCTGGCCTTCTAGGCAGAGTTGCAAAGAAAAAGCCATACCTCAGACTGGCCAATAAAAAGAAAAGATTAAGATGGGCAAAAGAACACAGACACTGGACAGAGGAACTCTGCCTAGAAGTCCAGCATCCCGGAATCGCCTCTTCACTGTTGACGTTAAGACTAATGTTTTGCGGGTACTATTTAATGAAGCTGCCAGTTGAGGACTTGTGAGGCGTCTGTTTCTCAAACTAGACACTAATGTACTTGTCCTCTTGCTCAGTTGTGCACCGGGGCCTCCCACTCCTCTTTCTATTCTGGTTAGAGCCCGTTTGCGCAGTTCTGTGAAGGGAGTAGTACACAGCGTTGTACGAGATCTTCAGTTTCTTGGCAATTTCTCGCATGGAAGCCTTCATTTCTCAGAACAAGAATAGACTGACGAGTTTCAGAAGAAAGGGCTTTGTTTCTGGACATTTGGAGCCTGTAAATCGAACCCACAAATGCTGATGCTCCAGATACTCAACTAGTCTAGTCTAAAGGACAGTTTTAGTGCTTCTTTAAAATCAGAACAGTTTTCAGCTGTGCTAACATAATTGCAAAAGGGTTTTCTAATGATCAATTAGCCTTTTAAAATGATAAACTTGGATTAGCTAACACAACGTGGTTGCTGATAAATGGGCCTCTGTACGCCTACGTAGATAATCCATAAAAAAATCTGCCGTTTCCAGCTACAATTTCCAACATTAAGTCTACACTGTATTTCTGATCAATTTGATGTTATTTTAATGGATACAAAAAAAATGCTTTTCTTTCAAAAACAAGGACATTTCTAAATGACTCCAAACTTTTGAACGGTAGTGTGTATACACTTACATACACACACACACACACACACACTAGAGAGAGATTTTAACGTTCTCTAAATAAAGCTTTGTTGCACAATTTAAGGTCAAAACACCCCATTTCAAAACAGTCAGGAATAATCTAATGAATTTGGGGCTTGTAAAATTATACCTTGACTAAAAGTATGACTTCCACAACCATAAAGACCTACTAATAATTTCATAATTTTATCAAAATAGTTTCACCTGCATTTTTTTTGCAATAATCATTGATCTGGCTTTCAAGTCTATGAAAATGCAATTGTTAGACATCTTCCTGGAATATGCACATTCAGCAATAGTGCCCAACATCTTGTAGCCGTCATTATAAAATATGAACACAGGTCTCATAAACAATCACTCAAGCCCACCTTCTAGTGGGTAGCCAGCTAATCTTTATAGTTCAAGTTTAGCCAACTTGGGTGTATTTGCTTGCTAACATGGTATAACAGTTGAACTGCTTTGAACACACCCTCCTGTCCATCACCTGTTTGTACAAACTGTTCACTTTGTTTAGATATTGAAATCAAGTGGCCTACCGGGATAAGATGCTTATTACTAAGAATCAGAAGGAGTTGCCAATTTCTTATATAAATTAGGTTTGGGTGATATATTGTTTATATGGTATATTTCTAAATACCGACAGTATGATTTTCTAAACTTTTTGTGTTTTGTTTTTTGGGTTGGGGGCATCCCCCCATCACGGGAGCTTCGCACTACGCCACTGCTTATAACTATAAGAAATCTAAGACTTGTCAAACAAATGACATCCAGCTCAGGGCTCCAGGTAAGCATTTGGTTTGCTAACCCAGTGGCTAGATGTCAAGATCAAGTTTCCTGGTTACAGCAGAGACATACAACCCCCTCCTGGAACAAGATCCCTGTTACATAAATTGTTTTGTGTGTGGTTGTTGAAATAGCACCCCTTGTGTGCACATTCGGTAATACCGTATAGCCCAGTATGGTACAGAAACGGTATGAACATCTGGATACCACCCAACCCTATTATAAATCAGTATTTGTATGCTCACTGCACATGTATTAAAACACAGACCAGACAGCTAGCACATAAGTCTGTTGCTAAAATGCTGCTAGCGGTATTTGGTACCGCAATGCTGCATTAGATTTTCCAAAATCATGTTTATTGATACTCTCATGTTAGTAGGGTCTGCTCTATTCTACATTTTGGGAGTTGAGACATAAAAAAGGTATCGTTAGAAAAGTTCATTATTTAACTGTACGACGTTTCTAAGCGTTTCAGTGTCCATTTGACCGATTCTGTTGGACCAAACCTCAAATGCAAAAAGAGAGTTTAAACTGCTTGTTGTCAGTGAGGAAGAAGTGTTCTTTAGTCTTTGTTGTTTTGAGTGGCAAGGGGAGGGGCTTGGTGTCTCCTGTGAACACAGCACAGAAGGAGACAAGACCAAAAAGACTCATAAAAACTGGAGAGAATTTATTTTGGAACGTCGCACTAAACATACATTGAAAATAATTTGATATCACCCAGCCCTATGTTGGACTGAGCATTTAAAAACCACAATCTCTGTTCTGAATCCAACATCCCCTAAAGATCCACTCGAGAGGGAATTTCCCCTTAATGCATAACAATCTCATTGCCAAATCCAAAACTCCCTCTTTTTCCCAGCTTCCCAGATAGGAAGCCTACCTAACATGGCATAGCCTAACTTGGCATAGACCACACCTTAATATAAATCAAACTATCACAAGACCGTCCCACCAAAGACAAAACGCAGGACTATTTTAAATACTCCCAGCCAATCGGGTAAAACAGTGCTTAACAAATGGGGTTCTGGAGGACGGGACAATGCAACAAGACAACCCCAAAATACATCCATCATAAACAGAACACACATTCCAGCGCCTCAGAGTATCCAATAATGGTATTCATAAAAAAGGCAGAGGGACAAAATGTCAAAGACCTTGCGGTGGCATCATTCCCACGGGTTAAGAGAGGAAATCCAGGCGATTTCCACAACAACTCATAGGAGGGCCTTAGTGACAAACTGCAGATTAACAACATAGGAGAAGGAGAAAGCCTCTGCAGACCATGAAGCACCGGTGTAGACCTTTTTCACAAAGCAGGAAGACACTTTGCTAGTTTACTTTCCTAAAGAGTGTGCAACAACAACAACTTTATAAAGACATGAACACTTTGCTTTCAGTAGAAACAGAAAAATCTGTATAAGACTACCCTATGCATTTATCCACATTAGCTGGCAAACTCCTTGACCATTCAGTGAAATAGCCTAGGTCTACTACGCACAGTGGTGGGAAAGCAGTTTACCCTCAGGTGAAAACAGACTCGTGAGGTGCAAATAATATCTCTAGTTACATAGAGATATTATTTGACAATATCGCAATATGATTTTTGCACTAGTTGGCTGGACCTGCACCAAAACATTTTTCCTTCATTGCTTGTTCTCCATATTTAAAAAAAAAGGAGCCAATTTGTTTTAAGTACTCAATTCCATGACTGATCAAAACTTGTTTTCTCATGGCTCTCTCATCCCTCTGCAGGAGCAATATGTTTGGAACATTAAACTGCAATAAAGTTACGGTATCAAATTGCAATTGTTCTGGCTCTGTACTCTAGTACTTTGGACTTGAAATGCTAAACGAGGTTAAAGTGCAGACATCTATAATTTGAGTGTGTTTTCACCATATCGGGTGAAGCATTTAGAAAATTACAGCACTTTTTGTACATAGTCCCCCTATTTTAAGTGACCAAAAGTATCGTGACAAATTCACTTATGTGTATTAAATCTGGTCCCATATTCGTAGCACACAATGACTTGATCAAGTTTGTCACAAAAAAAAAATTGTTGGATGCATTTGCTGTTTGTTTTGGTTGTGTTTCAGATTATTTTGTGCCTAATAGAATAAATGAATAGTAAATAAAGTATTGTGTAATTTTGGAGTCAATTTTATTGTAAATAAGAATAGAAGTGCTGGAGTACTGAGCCAAAACAAAAAATGTGTCACAGTCCCAATACTTTTGGAGCTCACTGTATAGAATTGCAATTCATATCGGCACCAACATTTCACGACAATATCGTATTGTGAGGTCCCTGGCAATTCCCAGCCCTGAAACAGACCCAAACACAGAGCCACTCGAGCACTTTCAACTCAGCCTGTAGTTGCCTGTTGTGAATGTTGAAACGGTGAGTTTTAATTACAGCCGTTTTCTGGCAGTGTCTCATGGACTCCGACAACTGCAACCCACTCACTGGGCCTCGGTCTCTCATGGGTCATCAACAGTTCATACCTTACAGGCAACATCACTCAGAGTAGCCTACAAACCACATCTCCTTTAACTGGCCATTTCAAACTCTGGCCTCTCATAAAAGAAGACACTGTGAAGCGATGGTATGAAAATAACGTGAATGGAACCTTTACATTTTTTCCCAGGAGATCATGTTAGTTTTCTTGACTGTGCGTGTGTACAGAGTGCCTTCACGTTTCAGAAGGCAGAAAATGAATCAAATCAAGAGATTTCAATTCAGCTTGTGATTGCGTGGAGGTGGGCATTCTTAATAGCTGCCTTTGACCTTGTTCATTAGGGCACAACAAAACGTTTTGAAATGCTTTTCAACAGAAAGTGACAGGGCGTTTCTTTTTTGACAAGTACAGTTAATACCTCCCTGTTTAATTCAGTTCTCTCCTGTTTGGTGCCTAATGAATGCAACCGTTGTCAGCTCCCAATCCACAGTACAGGATAAAATGTAACTGAAGGGTGGAAGAGGAGAGAAGGGGGAATGAATGAGATGTTATTGATATTCTCCACATCTGAAGAAGTAGGTCAATAGGGACATTAGGAGTAATGTTTAGAAGGTCACAGACAACAAGCCTGTTAGACGTCTATAGAAGCATTGGTTTAGCCTAGTCACTAATAGGGATGTAAACAAATTTGGGCACAAAATTGGCGAGAAATAAGCATTATGTGCGTATGGTACATTTCTGGGATCTTTTATTTCAACTCATGAAACCAACAGTTTACATGCGTTTATAATTTTGTGCAGTATATATTTGTTTCTTGAAGAATATATGCTTCATGAGCGGAGTTCAATTGTCATACCCAATCAGAACCCAAAATATAAGCTTGTTTTAATCCTTTGTTTGGGACAGTTTTAGGTTGTTGATTTTGGTCACTGTCAATGAGCATTTCTCCTTTGCCAAGGTAATCAATACACCTGTTAATTTCTCTACCATAAGTCGCCTCCAACATTGTTTTAGAGAATTTGGCAGTACGTTTAATCGGACGCACAACTGCAGACCATGTGTAACCACGCCAGCTCAAGACCTCCACATTCGGCTTCTTCACCTGTGGGATCATCTGAGACCAACCACCCTCACAGCTGATGAAACTGAGGAGTATTTCCTGTCTGTAATAAAGCCCTTTTGTATGGAAAAACTAATTACTATTGGCTGGGCCTGGCTCCCAAGTGGGTGGGCCTATGACCTTCCAGGCCCACCCATGGCTGCGCCCCTGCTCAGTCATGTGAAATCCATAGATTAGGGGCTAATTCATTTATTTCAATTGACTGATTTCCTTACATGAACTGTAACTAAGTAAAATCGTTGTTGCGTTTATATTTTTGTATATACAGTACATTTGGAAAGTATTCAGACTAGAGGTCGACCGATTATGATTTTTCACCGCCGATACCGATTATTGGAGGGCCAAAACCCCGGTACCGATTAATCAGCCGATTATTATTATTATTTTAATAATGACAATTACAACAATACTGAATGAACACTTAATATAATACATCAATAAAATCAATTTAGCCTCAAATAATGAAACATGTTCAATTTGGTTTAAATAATGCAAAACAAAGTGTTGGAGAAGAAAGTAAAAGTGCAATATGTGCCATTTAAGAAAGCTAATGTTTAAGTGCCTTGCTCAGAACATGGGAAGATATGAAAGCTTGTGGTTCCTTTTAACATGAGTCTTCAATATTCCCAGGTAAGAAGTTTTAGGTTGTAGTTATTATATTATTATAGGACTATTTCTCTCTATACGATTTGTATTTCATATACCTTTGACTATTGGATGTTCTTATAGGCACTTTAGTATTGCCAGTGTAACAGTATAGCTTCCGTCCCTCTCCTCGCTCCTACCTAGGCTCAAACCAGGAACACATCGACAACAGCCACCCTCGAAGCAGCGTTACCCATGCAGAGGAAGGGAAAAAACTACTCCAAGTCTCAGAGCGAGTGACGTTTGAAACGCTATTAGCGTGCACCCGGCTAACTAGCTAGCCATTTCACATCGGTTACACCAGCCTAATCTTGGGAGTTGACAGTCTTGAAGGGGTGGGTATAATTTGTGGAACGTTCCAACAGGAATCTGTTCCAAAAAACGTAAAGTAAAAGGTTGCCAACCAACAACGCATACAAAGTAGCAACACATACAAACCTAGCTAACTAGCTGCCGAATAGGCATCAACTCACCACGTAGCTTATTCTTAATATTTGTCCATAGGCAAACAGACATGTGAGGACAGACATTTTTCGGAATAAACGTGATGAGTGAAAAACGCAATGAAATAGACCACTCCCTACCCGCTATCTTATTCTGCCGCTATGCAACTTTGTATGCGTTGTTTTTTGGAAACCTTGTTATTTAGGAAGTTTTTGGAATAGATTCCGGTTGGAACGTTCCACAAATTATACCCACCCAGGTTGAAAATCATAAACAGCGCAATGCTTGAAGCACAGCGAAGTGCTGTTTGAATGAATGCTTACGAGCCTGCTGCTGCCTACCACCGCTCAGACTGCTCTATCAAATCATAGACTTAATTATAATATAATAAACACACAGAAATACGAGCCTTGGGTCATTAATATGGTCGAATCTGGAAACTATCATCTTGAAAACAAAAGTTTTTTCTTTCAGTGACATACGGAACCGTTCCGTATTTTATCTAACGGGTGACTAAGTCTAAATATTCCTGTTAGGCATTGATGTTTATGGTTAGGTACATTGGTGCAACGACAGTACTTTTATCGCAAATGCGCTTGTTAAATCAACACCCGTTTGTCGAAGTAGGCTGTGATTCAATGAAAATTAACAGGCACCGCATCGATCATATGCAACGCAGGACACGTTAGATAAACTAGTAATATCATCAACCATGTGTAGTTAACTAGTGATTATGTTAAGATTGATCGTTTTTTATAAGTCTAATGCTAGCTAGCAACTTACCTTTGCTTCTTGCTGCCCTCGCGTTACAGGTAGTCAGCCTGTTAATCCTTGTGGAGTGCAATGTAAGGCAGATGGTTAGAGCGTTGGACTGGTAACCGAAGGTTGCAAAAACGAATCCCCCCTGAACAAGGCAGTTAACCACCGTTTCTAGGCCGTCATTGTAAATAAGAATGTGTTCTTAATCTGACTTGCCTAGTTAAATAAAGGTGTAAAAAAAAAACAAAAAAAAAAACATACATTGCTCCAAAAAATAAAGGGAACACTTAAACAACACATCCTAGATCTGAATGAAATAAATAATCTTATTAAATACTTTTTTCTTTACATATTTGAATGTGCTGCCAACAAAATCACACACAAAAAAATCTATGGAAATCCAATTTATCAATCCATGGAGGTCTGGATTTGGAGTCGCACTCAAAATTAAAGTGGAAAACCACACTACAGGCTGATCCAACTTTGATGTAATGTCCTTAAAACAAGTCAAAATGAGGCTCAGTAGTGTGTGTGGCCTCCACGTGCCTGTATGACCTCCCTACAACGCCTGGGCATGCTCCTGATGAGGTGGCGGATGGTCTCCTGAGGGATCTCCTCCCAGACCTGGACTAAAGCATCCACCAACTCCTGGACAGTCTGTGGTGCAACGTGGCGTTGGTGGATGGAGCGAGACACGATGTCCCAGATGTGCTCAATTGGATTCATGTCTGGGGAACGGGCGGGCCAGTCCATAGCATCAATGCCTTCCTCTTGCAGGAACTGCTGACACACTCCAGCCACATGAGGTCTAGCAATGTCTTCCATTAGGAGGAACCCAGGGCCAACCGCACCAGCATATGGTCTCACAAGGGGTCTGAGGATCTCATCTCGGTAGCTAATGACAGTCAGGCTACCTCTGGCGAGCACATGGAGGGCTGTGCGGCCCCCCAAAGAAATGCCACCCCATACCATGACTGACCCACCGCCAAACCGGTCATGCTGGAGGATGTTGCAGGCAGCAGAACGTTCTCCACGGCGTCTCCAGACTCTGTCACGTGCTCAGTGTGAACCTGCTTTCATCTGTGAAGAGCACAGGGCGCCAGTGGCGAATTTGCCAATCTTGGTGTTCTCTGGCAAATGCCAAACGTCCTGCACGGTGTTGGGCTCTCATACCACCTTCATGGAGTCTGTTTCTGACCGTTTGAGCAGACACATGCACATTTGTGGCCTGCTGGAGGTCATTTTGCAGGGCTCTGGCAGTGCTCCTCCTGCTCCTCCTTGCACAAAGGCGGAGGTAACGGTCTTGCTGCTGGGTTGTTGCCCTCCTACGCTGCTGCACTACCTGAGCAACTTGTGTGGGTTGTAGACTCCATCTCATGCTACCACTAGAGTGAAAGCACCGCCAGCATTCAAAAGTGACCAAAACATCAGCCAGGAAGCATAGGAACTGAGAATTGGTCTGTGGTCCCCACCTGCAAAACCACTCCTTTATTGGGGGTGTCTTGCTAATTGCCTATAATTTCCACCTGTTGTCTATTCCATTTGCACAACAGCATGTGAAATTTATTGTCAATCCGTGTTGCTTCCTAAGTGGACAGTTTGATTTCACAGAAGTGTGATTGACTTGGAGTTACATTGTGTTGTTTAAGTGCTCCCTTTATTTTTTGAGCAGTGTGTGTGTGTGTGTGTGTGTGTGTGTGTGTGTGTGTGTATGTATGTATGTATGTATGTATGTATGTATGTATGTATGTATGTATGTATGTATGTATGTGTGTATGTATGTATGTATGTATGTATGTATGTATGTATGTATGTATATTAAAAATATCGGCAAATCGGTGGCTAAAAATGCCGATTACCGATTGTTATGAAAACTTGAAATCGGCCCTAATTAAAAATCGGCCATTCCGATTAATCGGTCGACCTCTAATTCAGACCCCTTCACTTTTCCACATTGTTACGTTACATCCTTATTATACAATGAATTTAATGAAATCAATCAATCTACACACAATAGCCCATAATGATGAAGTGAAAACAGTTTAGACATTTTTGCAAATGTGTTAAAAATAAAACACAGAAATACCTTATTTACATAAGTATTCAGACCCTTTGGTATGAGAATCAAAATTGAGCTCAGGTGCTTCCTGTTTCCATTGATCATCCTTGCGATGTTTCTACAACTTGGAGTCCACCTGTTGTAAATTCAATTGATTGGACATGGCTTGGAAAGGCACACACCTGCCTATGTACGGTCCCACAGTTGACAGTGAATGTCAGAGTAAAAACCAAGCCATGAGGTCAAAGGAATTGTCCATAGAGCTCAGAGACAGGATTGTGTCAAGGCACAGATCTGGGGAAGGGCACCAAAAACTGTCTGCAGCATTGAAGGTCCCCAAGAACACAGTGGCCTCCATTCTTAAATGGAAGAAGTTTGGAACCACCAACACTCTTCCTAGAGCTGAGCAATCTGGAGAGAATGGCCTTGGTCGGGGAGGTGACCAAGAGCCTTATGGTTGCTCCGAATTTCCTCTGTGGAGATGGGAGAACCTTCCAGAAGGCCTTTATGGTAGAGTGGCCAGATAGAAGTCACTCCTCAATAAAAGGCACAAGATACTTTTTGGAAAACTCCAAGCGTGCTAACTAAAGGATTCTCAGACCATTAGAAACAGGATTCTCTGGTCTGATGAAACCAAGATCAGATGTTATGCTTGGCATTCAGGTAGAGGAAGCCTGGCACCATCCCTACGGTGAAGCATTGTGGTGGCAGCATTATGCTGTGGGGAAGTTTTTCAGCAGCAGGGACTGGGAGATTTGTCAGAATTGAGGGTAAGATGAACGGAGCAAAGTACAGAAAGATCCTTGATGAAGTCTTGAGCATTCTGGAGCAGGTTATCCGACTGGGGCTAAGGTTCACCTTCCAACAAGACAACACAGGAGTGGCTTCAGGAAAAGTCTGAATGTCCTTGAGTGGCCCAGCAAGAGCACCGACTTCAACCCAATCAAACATCTCTGGAGAGACCTGAAATTAGCTGTGCTGCAATGCTCCCCATCCAACCTGACAGAGCTTGAGAGGATCTGCAGAAAAGAACAGGAGGAACTCCCAAAATACAGGTGTGCCAAGCTTGTAGTGTTATACCCAAGAAGACTGTTGAAGCACCTTTGGCAGCGTTTACAAAGTGCTGAGTAAAAAGGTCTGAATACTTATGTAAATGTAATATCTGTTTCTTTTTTTATTAACTAGCAACATTTTCTAAAAACATTTTTTCTTTGTCATTAGGGTATTGTGTGTAGATCACATCAAACTCGCAATATTGACATGTGCAATATCCACACCACAAGAGACTTATATAGCATGCAATATTCTGAAACACATCTTAGCCACTTAACATTTGCTATAGTTTACTGCATTTTTTTTCTCCTCTTGCAGCTGCATCCCACACACACCAAGTGCCTCCCATAGACATTAAAACCAGTAGATGGTGATAGGAATAAGTGGATGACGTTAGCGCTATGGAAACTCCCGATGGCGCATTAAGCCGGAAGTGTTTGAATTGCCTTAATTCTTAATGACGTGATGAATTCTCCTGCCTGAGAGACAAGTGCATGAGGGCGCGAGCATCCTCGTAGGCTGCCGTGATTGTCACACAGGACCACGTGCTGACAGACAACATATGTAGTAGTCAGAATGGATCACAATTTAATTAAAATATCCTGATTTGTAACTAACTTTATAACAATTCACCATTGGGACTTGATCAAAATAAAAACAATTTAGAGCTCAAAAACAGGCACCTAAATTCTTCTGGTTTGGCCGTTCTGGCGATCGTAATTGACATAGGCTTTCTAGGGCAGACCAGGGCTTTTGGCACCGCTAGGTTGCTATGCAGTAGCCAACCAGCAGAGCTAATGACTTCACGCTCCAGACTGGACACTGGGGACCTTGCGCCGCCCCTGTCACTTTAACTGGCACAGTTCCTTGTCCTCACTGTTAGAGTCACTACAAGTTTGCTTGCTGTTCTGTTAGGTCAAATGCAGTCAACCGATTGTTCCAAACTAGAGGTCGACCGATTTAAATCGGCATGGCCGATTAATTAAGGCCGATTTCAAGTTTGCATAACAATTGGTAATCGCCATTTTTGGACGCCGATTATATTGCATTCCACGAGGAAACTGCGCGGCAGGCTGACCACCTGTTACGCGAGTGCAGCAAGGAGCCAAGGTATGTTGCTAGCTAGCATTAAACGTATCTTATAAAAAAAGAATCAATCTTCACATAATCACTAGTTAACTACACATGGTTGATGATATTACTAGGTTAACTAGCTTGTCCTGCGTTGCATATAATCAATGCGGTGCCTGTTAATTTATCATCGAATCACAGCCTACTTCGCCAAACGTGGGATGATTTAACAAAAGCACATTTGCGAAAAAAAACACAATAGTTGCACGAATGTACCTAACCATAAACATCAATGCCTTTCTTAAAATCAATACACAAAAGTATATATTTTTAAACCTGCATATTTAGTTAAAAGAAATTCATGTTAGCAGGCAAGATTAACTAGGGAAATTGTGTCACTTCTCTTGCATTCATTGCACGCAGAGTCAGGGTATATGCAACAGTTTTGGCTGCCTCGCTTGTTGCGAACTCATATTCCAGAATTTTCCATAAATATGACATAACATTGAAGTTTGTACAATGTAACAGCAATATTAAGACTTAGGGTTGCCACCCGTTCTTTAAAATACGAAACAGTTCTGTATTTCACTGAAATAAATGCTTTGATTTCAAAATGATAGTTTCTTGGTTTGACCATATTAATGACCAAAGGCTCGTATTTCTGTGTTTATTATATTAGAATTAAGTCTATGATTCGACAGAGCAGTCTGAGCGGTGGTAGGCAGCAGCAGGCTCGTAAGCATTCATTCAAATGTTTCTGTGTTTGCCAGCAGCTCTTAGCAATGCTTGATTCACAGCGCTGTTTATGACTTCAAGCCTATCAACTCGAGATTAGGCGGGCAATACTAAAGTGCCTATTAGAACATCCAATAGTCAGAGGTATATGAAATACAAATGGTATTGAGAGAAATAGTCGACGAGTCATAATTCCTATAATAACTACAACCTAAAACTTCTTAACTGGGAATATTGAACCATCAGCTTTCATATGTTCTGAGCAAGGACCTTAAACGTTAGCTTTTTTTACATGGCACACATTGCACTTTTACTTTCTTCTCCAACACTGTTTTTGCAAATGGAGCATATTTCATTATTCATTTGAGACAATAGATTTTATTTATGTATTATATTGAGTTAAAGTGTTCATTGTTCATTCAGTATTGTTGTAATTGTCATTATTACAAATAAATAAAATATATATATCTAAAAATAATTTTAAAAAAATAACTAAATCGGCATCGGCTTTTTTTGGTCCTCCAGTGAATCGGTATCGGCGTTGAAAAATCATAATTGGTCAACCTCTATTCCAAACTAAAACAACGCTGCTTTCCACTCTGCTTCTTAATATAAGTAATTTTACTTCTAGGATTCCAAAAGTTACACCAAGAGTTATGACCTTTGTCAAATCACAATATTTGGTAAAGAACTACATTTAAAAAATGTAAATAGCTCTTGGATTTCTCCCATATAGTGCAGCCCTAATACACATCATTAAAGTCTAAATGAATGTAGCAACTGCAAGAAATGCTACCCTTGTAGATTCCATCTGGGCGGAGTTGTGAGAAGATTGACTAAGTCCCTAAGAGTGTCTCCACATAGCAGCTGTGGTGCTAGTTGTTTGGTATTAAAATAGTCTCAGAAGTAGTCGGCAACAAGAAAAACATGACATTGGATGCAAAGCTGGTACATTTCAGGTGAATCAGACACACAAGAAGTTTCCTTCCTAGCTAGCTGGATACACATGGTGAACTTGTTATGAGTAGTTAGCAGATGAGGCAGGGCTGGTATGTCTACACATGGTTCCCAGCAAGCTTTGGCCATTCATTTTATTTTACACACACATTAAAACACAGTCATGGGAAGTGCAATGAAAACCTCACAAATCACCCAGAAAAACAGTTACATTTCTCAACAAATAAGTCCCCAAAACAAGGATGCCCTTGTCATCTTTATATTCGACCTGCCAACGTTCAACGGTTGCAGGCTACCAACACTGAGCAAAACCAGGCACGAGCCACCCAACACCCCCAATAACTCTGCCTTTTTACTCCATTAAGATACATGCACGAGATAAAGCCCTTGAGGGCTCAATTGAAGATAAGAGCAGCATGACTATGTGTGTGTCCCACTGTAAAGCAATGTGAGAGTTGCTCGTTCACAATAGAGGGGATTGATTTGAGACCTTGATGCTGCCTAACACAGTAAACTGGGCTTGGGTGTTTTAGAATGCAATTGTCCCCACAAATGTGAAGGACTGCCCAATTCAATGTTACCCTAGCTACATTAACATTAGTAGCTGTAAGTTGCTTTAGATAAGAGCGTCTGCTAAATGACTAAAATGTACATTTGATAAACAGTTAAATGGATGAGATCGGCACATAATTAGCGGTTTGGGTCCCATTCAGTGCAGAAGTCAGGCCCGAAGATCTCACTTCTCGGTATAAAAAAAAAAATGCAACAATAGTTTAGACAAATTCTTATGATTAGAAATCAACTTACAAATCAGGGAGTGTTTATTCAAATGGATGATTACAGGGGAATGTAGTTAAGCCACAGTTTATTGTGCAGGCAAAATGAAAGGCGCCATTACAATTGCCATCTATACATCATATGACAACAACACATTGCTGCTAATGGTGACTCATAGAAGAATATGTAGCAGCTGGTTATTAACCAATCATTTCATTCAAAAATAGGCAGACAAGTGCAAGAGTGCGTGGTGCAGAAAACATGTTCACTGGTGATGTTTCTGTTCATATCACATCACATCACACACACAGCAGTGATCAATGCTGACCTGTGTCTAATTAGTGAGTGTGAACTGTCAGCCACTAATCACCCATCGATTGATAGCCCCCCGTTTAGGCGAAATATATTTCCAAACAACCCTGATGAATTTAACTTTGATTTAAGGATTATCCTTGTTGTAAGTATTAAAAACCTTATTGTTAATAACTACAGTCATTGTAGTTATATAGTAAACAATAACCATAGGGTTCTTTTTTTCTAAAGCTAGCCTTATTTCGAAGTAACCTGCCTAACCATAACCTCAATGAATTGTGACACAAGTTTGACAGGTGCCCCGCTGCTTGACAGCAGAGAGCATTCACACCCTGCTGGCTTGCCTGTCCAACTTCCTTGATCAAACCAAACCTGGCATTCCTATCTAGCTTGAGACCACTCATGCGCTAATAAATCACACTTAATAATTCGATATTTATAGACAGGGATCTGCTTACCCTTGAGACAGTGAGATCTGTCATAAGCTGATCGAAGGCCCGCGTCTCCTCTGCTTGTTTCTGGTTGTGCAGCGCTATCTTTTCGCTGAACTTCCTGGGGTTTGAGCCACCCGAGCCCGGGGATCCGGACATGGTGTGGGCCGCACAGTTTCAAAACTTTACTTAAAAAATGTCAAGCGAGTGCTTGGGGCACAAATAAAGATAGTGTGGTTTTGATTGTCAGTACACTTTTAGCGAATCCATCAGTGCTGCTTCAATTCGTCGCGTTGGCAAATCTTCGGTGCTAGCTAACGTTAGCCACATAAGTTAACAATAGTGAACAGTTCAGCTGACAAGTGTTTGTAAACACATTCCAAAATATGTGTTTACAGTGCCAGCAGGTAACGCTTACCGACGTATCCCAACGTATTGACAATGCATGTGAAAACATTTACATTTGTAAATAGTTAGCTAAACTAATAACAAGCCAACAACTTGTTTGAAACTCAATCAGTAGCTAGTTACTGATCGAGTTTAGCTAACTAGCTACCGTGAGAGAGTACCAGTGCTAGCTAGCTACCTGTCACTTCCATTTTCTTCATTAACAATTTAGCTTAAAATAGTAACGTTATTTGAGGACGTATCCAACAATGCATTGTCAATTGAGGCAATACGCGTAGCTAAATAACTAATAAGTACTTCAACCTCTTCAAAGCTATCAAAACTGTCATTTTATGCAGTGTATAAAAATGTTCATCGATAGAAATTACAGCTACGCAGCTAGCTCGTACAGTAGCTACCGCGTAATGCGACACGAACAGCAGAGAAGCGCAACTAACGTTAGCTAAAGATTTGTAAACTATCTAAAACAATATTTGCTAACGTTGCCCTCGGCAGTTAGTTTGAATTACGCCCAAATATAGTTGTTAGCAATGTTTTCATTAGCGAATACTTCCCTTGTGGAGAAGATTTCGAAATGTCATTTCAACAAGTGTCGGAAAGATCTTACAGTAGCAGCGCGAGCGTTATCCAAATCAGCATGTAACATAATCCACTCTCTCGATCTCAAAAACATTGCTTTCGATTCTGGTCCTCTGATTTGGCAGACAGGCAGGTCGACTGTAACAGTTAGAACTATTTTTTTACGGGCTATATTTAGTTAGCATGTAAACATTCAAATCCATGCGGTAAAGTCGAGCTTCCTCTCCTCTTGTCTCCTCCTGTTGCATATCGCTCCATAGTTTGTCGGCTCTTGTTGGTGAGATCCCTTTCCCCACTAATCCTGCCACATAAAAAAAAAAAAACAGCTTGAAACTGTAAAACAACCTTACCGGTTATGTCCACAGGAGGGCAATGAAGAACTCTTAAAGGGGATGTGTACCTGGCCGCATTATCCAACTGAATATGGCAGCATGGAAACACTTCAAAGGAATCCTTTTCACTGCAGCCAGTAACAAGTTTCCATCCCGTTTTTATGCGAGTTAAGTCATACAGTATAAATACAAGGTCAAGACAGCTGTGATAGAAACAGGATGTTTTGGTACAATTTTACAAAAGCCAACAGATAAATTGTTTGTTCGACATGGTGGGATCTTTTTGTTTCGATAAAATAAATGATGCAAGAAATGTCAGTCAAGCACCTTTATGCGCAAACATTTAAATAACAACATTCATATGGAAGTAAACTTGATATGGTGTGTGTGGTCCTCCCACTACGACTCAGGAAACCATGTCGTTTATTTAGCTACAGATGAAATAAATGATGATGAAGTTCACAGGGTGGTGAAAGTGCACAATGATGAGCTTGATGCTTCTTTCCACTATCGCAGGTCTTATTCTGAAGACATGATGATTGATGCTTAACTGCTATTTGACAAATACAAATACTCTCGTTCTTATCCATAATCTTATCATGTAGACTAGCCTACCCACAATGTATCTGTGAGCTGTTGGCTAGAGCACATGAGCCAAGACCACAGTTTTTGTGACAAAACTATTGGTAGAGTTGAAAATGCACTGGAAACACAATGAACTTTAGATTTTTATTCAGGACATGAAAACTTAAGCGAAAAAGTACATTTTGTGTGCACTACGTCATCACACACTGATTTTTATCCACAAGAAGTCAGATTTTCTTTATGCAGATTTTAAAATATTTGTATGAAAATCTGGCATCAATTGGATGGAAACCTAGTTCATAGTAGAGATGGTTGCCAAACTGAGATTATTTGACACTGGGGATCACTTGATACACTGAAATATGACTGTAACCACTTCTGAATATAACCTAGGAATGAAAATATAGCCTTTGTCTGAAAAAAAGTGTTTTTGCGTCATTTTGTACATCATTTAATCATAGCATCCACTAAAATAAGAAACTGCATATTACATCATTGTGTATTTGAAACCATGGGGAACATGTTGCCATTTCTGTTGGTGTTTTGCTTGTGACACCTAGGCCAGGATTTAATCAGATCAGCCTGTCAACAATGGGCCTTTTAAAAGCAATGTTACCATGTTCACATTCTAGGTAAACTCTGCAGATATTTTCATCTCAATTGGAAATCGCCTTTAAATAATAATACAAATTAGGTGGGTGCTTATATTTGTCCAACTTCCGGCCTAGCCTTTATCATACGGTTGTTCAGCCTCATTATTTAGTGAACTGAATGGTAATTGACCTGGATACAAATGTCTACTAAATAAATGACGGAAACATTTAAGTGCTCATAACAATCGTAAATATGTATTTTACCACAGTGGCACACACGTGAAAGTTAATTAGCTTGATTTATTCAGTTCCTTAAATTGTACTTTTCATTCTCAAACCTATCCAATCATCCATGGACATACAGTACCAGGACCTGCTGGCTAGTGTCCACATGGAGAAAAAAATATTGTATATAAAATACATCATACAATGCAAATGAAATTATACTGACATTCTGCAAAACAATACATTTTAACTAATAGGACCAGTTTCCCAGACACAGATTGGGTTAATCCAGGACTAGGCTGGATCTGGTTTTGGGAAACCTTCCCTTAAAGTTAATTTACTATTCATAAATAGTGTGCATAATAATCAATGTGTATTTCACATTTTATAATCATGTGTAAGCATTCTAAGCATTTATTAATTTTAAAAAAGCATCTTAATGTTTTAAAGTGTCACCTTTTTTAATATGTCACAGGTAATATCTCACGAAAAATTGCTTGTGGATGATATAAAAGTGAAATAAATGACATTGCATTATTAAAGCTTTATTAGTTTTAAAACATTCTACGGACTACGGGAAGAACAGCACAGAAAGAGCCTAGGCTCCAAGATAACTATATCCTGGTTAGGCCCAGTGGAGATTAACTTCAATACAAGGGTACACAGGTTAAAAAACAAAAACAATTCAAATCAATTCTGACAGGGCAGTACTGTATATCACGCTTTCCAGTCTTCTGAAATGGAGCCGATTGTCATAAGGATTCTGTGCTGAGACGGTTTGTTTAGTGTACAGTGAGTGACATCTACTGGAACCTAAAGCATATCTCTTCATTGTTAAATAATACTGCACTCTAGACTGGAGTGTATGAAAGGTTTCCTTTAGAGTGGTGAAATCAACTGAAGTCACCGTATTTTCAATTAATAGTGAATGTGTACTAAAGAACTATGAAACGTGATTTGTTCTAACACAACTATGCTCCTTAAAAGGAAAATAAAAGAAAGTAACGTAAACTCTACTTGGACTGACAACACAAAGAATAAGGACAGTTTTTGTTTATAAATTTATTTAACACAAAGCATAACACATTTTTCTACATTGATTGTTCAGTCTATTCTTGAAAGGCTATTTCCTATGCCAAAAGTGGATTTGCAAGTTTCTTAAAGCTATACTGTATGACAAAATTGCTTGCGTGATGTCATCAACATGCAACTGTTGAACTGTGTTTCAAATAACTGGAAAACAAGCGCCTGACACAGACAAATCCATATCTTATACCTTTGACAGTCTTACAGTAACACAAAACGCAACAAGCACTCTGGATCCTGACGAGGATACACTTGGAGCATCCAGCAGGCTTCCGGTGGACTTTTCCTTGGCGAATAAGGCACATACCGTACGGTGAATATTCCATCTCAATAAGGCACATACCGTACGGTGAATATTCCATCTCAATAAGGCACATACCGTACGGTGAATATTCCATCTCAATAAGGAACATACCGTACGGTGAATATTCCATCTCAATAAGGCACATACCGTACGGTGAATATTCCATCTCAATAAGGAACATACCGTACGGTGAATATTCCATCTCAATAAGGAACATACCGTACGGTGAATATTCCATCTCAATAAGGAACATACCGTACGGTGAATATTCCATCTCAATAAGGAACATACCGTACGGTGAATATTCCATCTCAATAAGGCACATACCGTACGGTGAATATTCCATCTCAATAAGGAACATACCGTACGGTGAATATTCCATCTCAATAAGGAACATACCGTACGGTGAATATTCCATCTCAATAAGGCACATACCGTACGGTGAATATTCCATCTCAATAAGGAACATACCGTACGGTGAATATTCCATCTCAATAAGGAACATACCGTACGGTGAATATTCCATCTCAATAAGGAACATACCGTACGGTGAATATTCCATCTCAATAAGGCACATACCGTACGGTGAATATTCCATCTCAATAAGGCACATACCGTACGGTGAATATTCCATCTCAATAAGGAACATACCGTACGGTGAATATTCCATCTCAATAAGGAACATACCGTACGGTGAATATTCCATCTCAATAAGGCACATACCGTACGGTGAATATTCCATCTCAATAAGGCACATACCGTACGGTGAATATTCCATCTCAATAAGGAACATACCGTACGGTGAATATTCCATCTCAATAAGGCACATACCGTACGGTGAATATTCCATCTCAATAAGGAACATACCGTACGGTGAATATTCCATCTCAATAAGGCACATACCGTACGGTGAATATTCCATCTCAATAAGGCACATACCGTACGGTGAATATTCCATCTCAATAAGGAACATACCGTACGGTGAATATTCCATCTCAATAAGGCACATACCGTACGGTGAATATTCCATCTCAATAAGGAACATACCGTACGGTGAATATTCCATCTCAATAAGGCACATACCGTACGGTGAATATTCCATCTCAATAAGGAACATACCGTACGGTGAATATTCCATCTCAATAAGGAACATACCGTACGGTGAATATTCCATCTCAATAAGGAACATACCGTACGGTGAATATTCCATCTCAATAAGGAACATACCGTACGGTGAATATTCCATCTCAATAAGGAACATACCGTACGGTGAATATTCCATCTCAATAAGGAACATACCGTACGGTGAATATTCCATCTCAATAAGGCACATACCGTACGGTGAATATTCCATCTCAATAAGGCACATAATGAATACATATACTTAAAGTAGTGCGGAAGAGGGGGAAACCGAGATAAGACAGCATAGAGCCAAGGCCCTCTGTTCGATGTTCTGTTCTCAACAGTGTCTGTAGCCCCCTCTCCTTCTCTTTCCCTCCCTCTCCCCGTCTCATCCATCTATTTTCCGTAAAACTTCTTGTTGAGCAGGAAGATGAGCAGGTTGACATTGATGGTGGCCCTGTCGAAGAGCTTCATCACAGCCACACCCTCGTACTGCAGCTGCAGGAGGTCCTGGGAGAGAGAAGAGAAGGAAGAGATGGAGGGAAGAGTAAGAGAGAGATGAAGAGAGAGATGGAGAGGGGGGAGAGAAAGAGAGGGAGGGAGAGCAGGAGAGGCAGGAAGAGAGCAGAGAAAGGGGAGAGCGAGCGGGATGAGGAGAAATGGAGAAGGAATCATTTGAAAAAGTATTAAAAAAAACAGACAGAAATATCAACAAACCATAAAATCCCATTTGACCACCACCTTCTTTCTCACATCCCAGCATCACTGTACATCATTCATATATGTATACCTGGTATTCCAACTGTAACGTCTCCAAGTGCACTCCCATGAACTTGGCCTTCACATCGAACACTCCAACCGCCTCCGACGGAGAGATCTCGAAGATAACGTTCTTAAACCTGTGTGTGGGGGAGGGGGATGTCACACAATGTACAGTACTAGCTATATGACATACAGTACATTGAGTTTGGTGTGGTCTCTGAACTCAGTCAGGGTTTGTGTGTACGCCACTATGCAGGTATGGGAATTATACGGGCAGGTACAAAGTATGGGTACAGTGCCAAAGTAGTAAGTACTGTAAATGCAAATATGCTTGAGATATCGATATAGGCTACGGCCACACGGATGAAATATTGTAGGTTGTCATTAATTGTTAGTTGTTGACTGTCAAAAGATCAACCAAAGTCAACTATTTTCAATAAAAGTGCGAAATCTGTGAGGTAAAAAAAAAAAAAAAAAAAAAAAAAAAAAGACAAACATCGCCGTCCATCATTCATCAACAGATGACTCCAATTAAAATAAATACTGTCTCAAACCAGATGTTTCAGACACAAATGATCTGTGTGTAGCCACAGACTAAGTACATAATGTTTAGGTTCTTTGTTAACGGCTTGGATACCGAACAACTGTAAACTGGATCTGATGTCTCGGTGCAGTCGATTGTATGACTTAAAATGTTTACGTAAAAGTGTTTTATTTTGACTGATCAGATTTGTCATTGATAGCCTTGGATTGATTGGTTGATTGATTAATATAGGACAGAAAGGGGCACAGCTCCCCTCACACGTTGAGCTAAAACATTAACGTTTGCCTAAAACTAAGGATTTGTGTGATGTCATGAGATGTATCCATATTACATATATATCCCATACAGCTAACATTCAAGACAACATTTAGTAAACAATTATTAACTAAACATCCAAGGTGTATCTTTAACTTACTGGTTTGTTTGCAGGTCTTCAATCTCGATCAGCACACCCTTCTCATGGAGGCGAGCGGCGGTGTACTTCTGAGACACCTGTTTACTCTTCTTGGCCTTGGTGTCACCTGGTTTCTTTGACAGCCTGAGGAGGGAGGGAGAGAAGATAGTGTCCATAACACTGTCACACATCGTAACAGAGGAAATAGCAGTCCATGTAATGACGTTCCCTCAACCTGAGTTGCAGTTGCCTTCTGCTAGAAACTTAACATTTCGGTAGTTCCATTCCATTTCAGGATCGTGTTCACTAGGCATGGAATTAAAACGTAATAAAATGGAGAGGTACTTCCTGGGCGCCACCCAGCCCTCTAATAGGTTCAAACCCTTGATGTCTGCAGTGCAAGTTTCCCCGTCTATCGTATTCACTTACACCCAACAACAGTTCTGTAATAACAATTCAGAGTTGAGCTCGATCCTTTATTCTACTGACATACAAAACATCCTCCGTCAACACTGGGATTCCAACCTGCATCCCTCCGGTCACCGGCCCACCTCTCAAACCTGGAGGCTAGCGTCTTCCCTCTGGTATGAAGAGAAAGGCCACTCACTTGCCCTTGTTGCTGGCCAGGTTGTCCATGCAGGTCTTGATGTACTGATTGTAGTAGTCAATCTGGACGTTGTAGAAGGCGGTCTTGGAGTTGAGGGCGGTGTTGGTCTGTTGGAGCTTCACCAGCTCCGCCTTCCTCCGCTGCCGATACCGCCGCTGGTTTCGGATGTCCTGGAACACACACACACACACACACACACACACACACACACACACACACACACACACACACACACACACACACACACACACACACACACACACACACGTTATATTTAATGTGGCACATCCACAATAACACGTATACTATAAGTACCACACACATCACGTGACAGACACAGAAACAGACACTCTCTCTCACACAGTACCATGGCGATGTCGTTGATGAGGTCCTGGAAGTGGTTCAAGGGGTGGACACACACACACACACAGCTTCAACTAGCGAGCTGTACAGTACCTTGGCGATGTCGTTGATGAGGTCCTGGTAGCGGTTCTCAGGGTGCACCTTGCCCAGCTCTGCCAGGCGCTGCAGGTTGCTCCTGATCTTGTCCTTCTTGCCCTGCAGCGTCAGGCTGTCATCCACCACTGGCTTGGCCTGCTTCATCTTCTCCGGGGTTTTGGCATCACGGATGGCCCGCCGCTGCATAGCACGCTGGTACTCCACTTCCTGGGGGGAAAACAGGGGTGGTGTCGTGTTGCTGTGGCGCTGGGGTGAAGATTCCCCAAGGCACAGATCTAGGATCAGCTTCCCTTCCCCCTATTCTAACCTAAACAGTAGTGGGGGAAAATGCTAAACTGACTCAAGATCAGCGTCTAGGGGCAACTTCACCCTACACTGTCACTGTGCACATAGTTGAATAAAGCCAAGCAAAAGTGATAACTCCCGAACCCAGAGGAAGTCCTACTCAGTTGACTACTTTAAACTGGTGCATGCTATCAGTCTTTGTGATGTGCCCTCTCTGCTTTATTTAACTATGGCACAACGATATAATCAAAAACAAAGAAAGTGTTAGTGGCTAACTAATATTACAGGTTTGCATCCTTCCCTCGCCCTCAATTCAAAGGAATTTATTTGCATGGGAAACATATGTTTACATTGCCAAACCAAATGAAATAGATAATACAGTGTTGTAAAAATTAGTAAATAGTTGAAGTACAAAAGGGAAAATAAATAAACAGTAAATATGGGTTGTATTTACAATGGTATTTGTGCCTCACTGGTTACTCTTTCTTGTGGCAACTGGTCACAAATCTTGCTACTGTGATGTCACACTGTGGTATTTCACCAAACAGAAATGGGAGTTTATCAACATGTGATTTGTTTTCAAATTCTTTGTGGTTCTGTGTAATCTGAGGCAAATATGTGTCTCTAATATGGTCATACATTTGGAAAGAAGTTAGGAAGTGCAGCTCAGTTTCCACCTTGTTTTGCAGTGGTGGAAAAAGTACCCAATTGGTAGTTACAGTCTTGTCCCATCGCGGCAACTCCCGTACGGACTCGGGAGAGGCAAAGGTCGAGAGCCATGCGTCCCCCGAAACACGGCCCTGCCAAGCAGCACTGCTTCTTGACACACTGCTCGCTTAACCCGATGTGTTAAAGGAAACACTTTACAACTGGCGATCGTGTCAACGTGCATGCGCCCAGCCCGCCACAGGAGTCACTAGAGCGCGATGGGACAAGGACATCCAGGCCAAACCCTCCCCTAACCCAGACGACGCTGGGCCAATTGTGCGGCATCACGGGCCTCCCGGTTGTAGCCAGCTGCGACACAGCCTGGGATCGAACCCGGATCTGTAGTGACGCCTCAAGCCCTGCAGTGCCTTACACCGCTGCGCCACTCGTGAGGCGCCTAAAGCCTTTTTGAAATCAACAAAGCATGAGAAGACTTTGCCTTTGTTTTGGTTTTGTTTCTTTGTCAATTAGAGTGTGCTGAGTACGAAAGTTAGGCGCACATGTATCATACCCCAAGACATGCTAACCTCTCACCATTACAATAACAGGGGGTATGATTTATGCCTCTAACTTTCTCATTCATCATTATTCCCGATTCATTCAGGACTACCCGTAATCATGGTAGAATCCACATTAATGTAGAAGTGTTTAGAAACATTCTATTCTTATTTACAATAAAGCGACTTAATTTCTATTGGGCACAAAATAATAGTAAACATAACCAAAACAGCAAATGCATCCAACAAGGTTGTAGAGTCCCAAGCTTGATTTTAATCGTCATTGCATGGTAGGAATGTGGGACCAAATACTAAAGTTGACTACTTTAATAGGTCCCCTAAAAATGGGGGGACTATGTACAAAAAAAGCACAGTAATTTGGATGAAAATACCCTCAAATTAAAAAGCTGACAGTAAGTACTTTAACCTCAGTCATTGTATCATTTCAAATCCAAAGTGCTGGAGTACAGAGCCAAAACAACAACAAAATGTGCCACTGTCCCAATACTTTGAGCTCAATGTACTGTTTAGGCGTTATACTGACAAGTTTCCACCTTCACTATTGCACTGAAACGTTTTGTCCAGGTCTCCCTCTCCCTCCCTACCTCCTCAGTGTCTCACCTGTTCAGGACTGGCAGCACCCTCCAGAATCTCAGTGAGTGTTTCTCCAGGTTGGAACCGGATCACGTCCACGATCAGCCGCTTGGTGCTGGAGAGAGAAAGACAGGGGGAAAGAGACATAGGAGCTATTCTAGGGCGTCGAGACAACAGTAGGTTTTTTTTTAGCTGCTAGACTGTTAGCGTAACTTTTAGCCGGTGTGAGCAGAGCGAAAGCCACTTTATGCTATGGTTCTTGGGTGTGAGCTGTGAGTCGAAATCTTGAAAATACAACCAGAGCGAAAAAAACATTTGAGCAGCGTGAGCCTCCCGCGGAGCCGCGCTCACACCCAGGTTTCATTGAAATGAATTGGAGCGTCTCACGCTCTGCAAAGGTTACGCCTCTGGTGTAGCAGGCCAGAAAGAGGAGGTTCAGCTGGGAACGCACAAACAACTGAGGAGTCTGGGAACTACATTTGGCCTCCTTTTGAACTAACACCTTGGATCTAATTGCTTAAACATCTGTCCTCTCCATCTGCACTGATTGGAAATGAAACAGGTGAAAACAATATGGTGCAGTCGAGAAGGCGAAGAGAGGACTGATTTAGACAATTGAGAAAGAGCCCTAAAGAAGTGTGTATTTTTTATTGTATACAAATATTACTCTTACTTAAGCAGTAGAGTCCTGGCGTCCATCTCGGCATTGGCCTCTCCGGGAACGTCAAACTTGTTGGCGAGGGTGAGGGACACCTCTGTCTTCCCCATCGTCTCCCTGTTGGGGTCCCCTGGGGGGAGGGGGTTCTCACCTGGAGGGAGAACGGGGGACAGTTAGGGGAGAGGAAGTTGGGATTCTACAGTGGACGTGAATGACAAATGAGAATGTGGAGAAGGTGGAAGGAAGCTCTAAGAGGGGAGACCGATGACAGGCGAGACATTTAGAAGACTATGGTTTATTCACTGATGGGGTAGAACAGAGCAGATATACCACGGACACATAGGAAACATTTATTAGACCTGTTCCTTTCTCATCTTGACCCTCTACATTTTACATGTATGAATATATGAACACAGCATACTTTTATCTACGGTACTGACCGATGAGGGACTCTGGCATATCTACGGTACTGACCGATGAGGGACTCTATGGTGGGCACCTCTCCAAGGTCCTCCAGCAGCTCGTGGATGGGGTCGTTGTGCTCAGAGGCGATGGCATCCTGGTGGTCCAACAGCAGCTGGGGGGGGGGAGACGAGCAGGAACATTACAATGTGAAAATCTTTATTGTCCACACAATGTGGACATTTGCCTTTGGCTTCATATGGGAGCAAACACTAAAACACATTATCCCTCTGTGGTACTGGCTATGAGAAAATACACTAGTACTTAGTCACAAATTGTACAAAATAACTCCTACACGTATAATTTCGTTTTTCCACAACAGAGAAAAAGTAAACTCACTGAGATAAGTGTGTAAGAGAGTACTCATTTTTATTTATGAGGGCAGAAATAAGCATGTCTTCCTGTGTGTGTGTGTGTGTGTGTGTGTGTGTGTGTGTGTGTGAGACTGACCGTGTGCGTGTTGATGACCTCCCCTATAGAGATGTAGATGACAGGTTTCTGAAGTGTGACCAGGTCAGAGTACTGATCCACGTTGAACTTGTCCTCCAATGACGGGACGTCACACGCCGCCAAGAAGAAACGCCTGCGGCGGCACAACAGAGATACAAGGAGGGTAAGAAGCTACGCACATGCCCCGCCCACCTCAGGACTTCCTCTTACCAGCCATTACTTCCATGTTTAAGTTGGGTGTAAATTCACGTGTCACAATTTTTGGTGGACGATTTATTTAAAAAAAGAGAAGCAATGCATATTCTAAGTCATTCTTGTACAAAGCACATTTTCATGTTTCTATGATCCTGTAAATCCCCCCGTCAAACACGCGCCAGTCCCCCCCCGTCAAACACGCGCCAGTCCCCCCCCGTCAAACACGCGCCAGTCCCCCCCCGCCAAACACGCGCCAGTCCCCCCCCGCCAAACACGCGCCAGTCCCCCCCCGCCAAACACGCGCCAGTCCCCCCCCCGCCAAACACGCGCCAGTCCCCCCCCGCCAAACACGCGCCAGTCCCCCCCCGCCAAACACGCGCCAGTCCCCGCCAAACACGCGCCAGTCCCCGCCAAACACGCGCTTTGACAGGGACTGGCCCCCGTCAAAGGACCAACAATGGCACGTGTTTTTTGATCTGCATTCATTTCAATGTTGACGCTTAGATGGGGATTAAATGCACCAAGATAATATTTATAGCACAAGAGGTAAAAGTGATAAATGTTTTCCATTTGAACATTTTCCATAGCATGCCCTAATGAACACGACCCATAAAGAATGTCCTCTACTGCACCTGAACTTCTGGTAGGAGCTGCTGAGGTACTCGTTGATGGGGTTGAGGTGGGCGTTGTCCCCCAAGAACATCTTATTGGACGCGGCGTGCTGCAGCATCTTGGCAATGGAGCCCAGGTTCCGCCGTTGGTCTGTGGTCAGCTGACCTCCGGCCGACAGGTCGATGATGTCGAAGGCGTCGGGCGCCACGATGGCCGGATTCATGTAGCGGTAGTACAGCAGGTTACCCACGATCTGAACACACACACCCCCCGTTAGATACAGTACCTCCTGTAGGCATCACAGGCAACACCAAGCCTGGCAAGGGACACCAATGAACAGCGTTTTACTGTTGCTGTGTCCCAGTAGTCTTGGACTTCTTTTCTTTATAGCCAATACATTATAGCCACTAATCTTGGACTTGAAAAAGTTAAGTAATGTTCAGAGATTCACACTTAGTCAGGGAGAAAAGGAGACGAGGGAAGTTTGCAGCGAAGAGGAAGGAAGGTTTTTAACAGAATTGGTATGCAGCCTGGGTGTTTGTAGAGGGGGGGGGGGAACTGTCTCACCTTGTCTCAGCAGGAGTACAGAAAAACATGTTCCAACAGAGGTGAGAAGACAAGGGAGGAGAGCATAGCTGTAGAAAGGGGAGGAAGAGAGAAGGAGAACAAGGGAGAGGAGAGATGGAGTTAAGGAGAGGGAAGAGGAGAAAGAGAAGGAAACCACATTCAGTAAAAGAGTGATACCAAGTCAAGCTCACCAGGATAACAGTGCAAGTAGCACAGTAGAGCAGATCACAGTAGAGCAGAGCACAGTAGAGCAGAGCACAGTAGAGCAGAGCACAGTTCTAGCAGTACAGTGTAACAGTTTACTGTGGTATAAGAATGATAGAATGACACCTTTAGAAGCTCATCCTCTGTAGCGTCGGGGAACTTCTCATGGAGTGTGTCCTTCAGTACCTTGGAGGTGAAACGCATCCCATACCTGACACACACAAAGACCAATTTCTTTCCTTTTCTAGAATGTATTTAGAACTGGTTTATTCCCTATATAAAAGTGACCCCATCTCATAGAAGTGATAAGCGTATAACCCAGAGTAGCTGGTCATGTTCTGTAGAGCAGGAATGAAAAACAGGAAGTCACTCAGGCTACATCTAATGTCTGCTGCTTCTCCTTTACAACATTTAAAACTATCAATTCATGTCACAGATTCCAGGTCTAAATCACCTGTTGATAAAAAGGCAAGGTTGAGAACTAGTAGATGTGGCCCTCGAGGGCCGTAGTAGTTTGGACCGACCCCTATTAGAGAGCAGCATGGAAATATAAATGACTAGAATGGACATTCCCATTCAAGATGACGTTCAGTGACGGGTGGACAGGCAGCCATATTGAGTGTAGCCATGAGTGTTCCAATCAAATCGCTGTGGTCTGAAGGGCTCTGTCACTTCTCGTAATTCCATTGAGAACAGAGCTAGAGACACTTACGGGATTTTGTCCACGGAGACAATGATGGCGGACAGGAACTTGTCTGTGACCATCCTCATGTTCTTGATGGACGCTTCCAGACGAGTGCGCACCTCCTCGTGACTCATAGCCTGCTCTGGTGTTACCTCATAGGGTAGTTTACTGTTGGAGAAGAGAGGGGGAGGAGGGGCAAGAGGTGGTACAGAAAGGGGGGAGGGAAAGAGCGAGAGAAAGGTATACAGTCATACAATTTCACTCAGAAATTGTAACGACAGGTCTAATACTTTCCATCTTTGAACAGTTGATGCCAAACTCCAACTCCTCTCTGACAGTCTCCTCAGAACTCCATTACCCAGACTCCTCCTCCTCTCACCTGGCCTCTCCAGTTTGTGTCTCCATCTGGTTGACCCAGCTCTTGTAGATGTCCACCGGGTCAGTCTTGATGTTCAGCGTCTTGTCGTCCATGATTTCTTTGACGACAGGTGCCAGGATCTGGCGCAGTGCATTCTGGCCTCGGGCGCCGCGGTTGAAGCTCACCACCATCTTGATGACCGTGGGGTTGCCCGTGACGATCTCCTGGATCTGGTCCACTTTGGATCTGAGAACACAAGGTTAGGAACATGCTCAGTTGGTAGAGCATAGCTCTTCGTCGCCAAGGCTCATGTGTTCGATTCCCGCTAGGGCTACCCATATGATATATGCATGACTGTAAGTGGCATATGCTATGTTATAAACTGGGTGGTTCGATCCCTGAATGCCGATTGGCTGACAGCCGTGGTATATCAGACCGTATACCACGGGTATGACAAAATACTTATTTTTACTGCTGTAATTACATTGGTAACCAGTTTATAATAGCAATACAGCACCACGGGGGTTTGTGGTATATGGCCAATATACCATGGCTAAGGGCTGTATCCAGGCGCTCCACGTTGCGTCATGCATAAGAACAGCCCTTGGCCGTGGTATATTAGCCATATACCACACCTCCTCAGGCCTTATTGATGAATCCTATTGTTTCAAGTATTAGCTCCTTACTTGATCTCCTCCTGCAGGGCGGTCTTGAAGAGTTTGAGCAGCAGGTACTCCTCTCTCTGGTTGGAGGCATAGTTATACAGGGTGAAGATCACAGAGTCCATGAACTTAGTGGACTTATTCTGGGGCATCTGGAAGATCAGCTTGGCCAGGTAGGTGGGGTTGGTCTGCAGGGAGGGCAGAAAGGAAACAAGTTAACTATGGTTAGATTGGATGTTTTCCTGTTCCGTTTCTATAGTCTGTCTAGCTTACTGTCACCTACAGTATTTTATGTTTCTCAGCTGTTTGCGAGTGTGATTCTCTTTGCAGTACAGCTTTGCTAACTGTTTGAGGAGATCGATAGATATATGCGTTGACACAGTATCTACAGTACCTGCAGCAGGTAGAAGAGATACTGATAGGCCTCCAGCTTGAGCCTCTTCTCCTTGCTCAGAGCCTTCAGGCCTCCTCTCTGTTTGTTCATCATCATCAGGTTGGACAACTCGCCCTTGTTCTTCTTGGTCAGCTTGTTGCTGTGGGACACCACCTCCTGCAGGGTGATCTTGTTCTTGACCAGCAGGCCGATCTTGATGTCCATCAGGTTCAGGTCATTCTCCAGCTGCTGGTTGGAGCGGATGTTGGTGACCACCTCCTCCCGGAGCCTCATCAAGTCCAGCTCTTCCTGGAAGTCCTGGTCGCTGTGGTCCAGGAGGTGGACGAACTTGCGCACCACCGCCATGGGAGGGTCGTCAGCGTTGACTGTGTGAGAGAGACAGTGAGAGAGAGAGGGATTCAGTCAGGATGGAGTCGTATGTGGCAGAAAAAACAGCTGGGAGACCAGACTCGGTACAGAGACCAGACTCGGTACAGAGACCAGACTCGGTACAGAGACCAGACTCGGTACAGAGACCAGACTCGGTACAGAGAGAAGACGGTGAAAAGAGAAAGCCAGTGGTGAGTGAGGGTTCTCATCATCATCATACTCACTGAGTGTCTTGTAGTCATCTCTGGCTTTGTTGGCTCTGATGAACGCCTGGATCTTCACCACATCATTGATCTGCCACAACAGAGCAAACAGCAGTCACTTCACTGATCAAGAACATGACTGTGTCCCAAATGGCACCCTATTCCCTTAACAGGGCTCTGGTCAAAAGTAGTGCACTAAATAGGGTGCCATTTGGGACGCAGAACATAGTCAGGGTGCAGAGTTAAGTGAGTCAGGGTACAGAGTTAAGTGAGTCAGGGTACAGAGTTAAGTGAGTCAGGGTACAGAGTTAAGTGAGCCATCTAGCCTAGTAGCCTCATTAAGCTGAACGGACATTTAATGTCCAAAATGGCACCTAATTCCCTTTATAGTACACTACTTCTGACCAGGGCCCATAGGGTGGGAATAGGGTGCCATTGGGACGCAGAGGAGAGTAAATGTCAGTGGATGTGTCAGGCGAGGATATAAAGAGTTAGATGTGACGTCATACAGTGATTACAGAAGACTAGAGAACAGACACACCATATAACTACAACTCACCTCAATCAATCACATTTATATAGCGCTTTTCACTAAATTGACAGCGTGCTTCACTGTTACCTGGGCTAGAGTCAAGTAGTAGCATAGTAACAAGGCAACATTCCCTGGGAGCAGGAAACCTCGACAGGAACCAGACTCTACAAGCTACTGGACCTTCTACCTACTTGTCTTTTGTCAAAGATTCATATTCATTTTACAGAAATACCTTCTTTCTTTTTTTTACTTAGAAATTGCACTGTTGGTTAGAGCCTGTAAGTAAGCATTTCACTATAAGATCTACACCTGTTGTATTCGGCGCGTGTGACAAATAAACTGATTTGATTTATAGTAATTCACCCTCAAACTCAACTCTGCACCTAGAAGCCAGTTCCACTGCGTTTTTTCATTGTTCCCCTTTAAATCAGGGACTGATTTAGACCTGGGACACCAGGAATTAATTATCAGGTAGAACAGAAAATCAGCAGGCTCCAGATCTCGTAGGGTAACAGTTGAGTACCCAGGATATATCAAATGGTTAACATTTGTTCAATCTGGGATTCAAACTACCCACTACTAATACATTCAAATGACTTGCCTATCTTGTAAAATAAGGGTTAACTAAATAAATCAACTCACATGGTCCTTGAAGTGCTTCAGGCGGTCTCTGTACTTCTTGCGAGCTTGGTGCATCCTCACCATCGACTGGATCTAAAAAAAATAACAAAACTAGGTCAATACTAAAAAAGCTTTGAAGTTCACCAAAAACCTCAGACTTAAAGGAAAAGCAGCAACACAGCCTCATGTTCATTAAGGCCCAAAAGAAGAAGATGGACTGAAACAGGGAGGGATTATTTGCAAAGCGTTTTAGAACGCTGCATGCCCCAATGAACAGGACCCACCAATCAAGGTCATGTATTGTTGTTTTATTATAAAGAGGGCGACACGTACAGTAGGTGGAGACCTTACCTTTACAGCGTCCTCGCTGTGGTCATTCAGGTACTCCTTCCTCTTTATATAGACCTTCCTCTGCTTGTAGCCTCTAAAATGAGCCTGTAAGATACAGACAAATATACAGGACCAGTGTTAAGAAGCACAGGAGCATTTTTAGGGCCAGATTCACAGACAGTTTGAGTCCTAGACTAAAAATCATGCTCAATGGAGAATCACCGTTGAAAGTGCTCTAAGACAAGGCTTAATCTGGGTCTGGGAAACTGGCCCTTAAAGTTCAACATGGCAATAAAGTGGTAGAATGTTTTCTTTAAAATGTCAGCTGTTCCCACTTGGCCCAAACCCTTCAGTGTTTGCAGAACTGGATAGATGTACTGTTGAAGGCTTAGGGCAAAGGGAATGATTTGAGACTGGCTGTGTAGCACTGGGGTTGTGTATGTTCTATCACATCCAGACATGATTTTTATTTAACTAGGCAAGTCAGTTGAGAACAAATTCTTATTTACAATGACGGTCTAACCCGGCCGACGCTGGGCCAATTGTGCACCGGCCTATGGGACTCCTAATTCTATAAAGGTCACATTTAAAATATATATATATTTTTAAAGTGTGTACTGTGAAATGTGTAATGTCTATGGGTGAATCAATTGTATTTCCTTGATTGCTCGTGCCCCCTCTCCTCGCCTCCTTCTCAAAGCGCATTGGAGGAGAAGATCCAAGGGGAGGAATCTCAAGTCTTCTGCTCCAATGGACTTTGAGAAGGAGAAAGGATGAGGAATCAAGGAAATATTGAGATTCACTCCATGTCCAAAGGAAGGGAAGAGTTTGACCTCTGACCTGTATGGTGGTAATGGCTGGGTCCTGGGATTTCAGGAAGTCTTTTCTCTCCTTCAGGCCTTTCCTCACCAGGTAGCCACGGCATCCGGCCTGCAGCTTGGCAATCAGGCTCTCATTGGCCAGCCACAGCTGCTCCCGGTTGTAGGTGGTGGTCACCCCGGAAACAACAGACTGATTGACAACACAGAGAGCCAGTCACACACAGGCCCACTTACATAATGACATACATACTATCAACAACACAGCTTTAGGGGTGGCAGTGGAAGGTGTGTCTGTTTTTAGCAAAATAAATGGGAGTTAAGTGAGAATGCTAAAGGAAAATCTCACTCAAATGGCAAATTGACCAAATCGTACAGATACCAAGAAAGTAGTCTGTATGGACCATGACAGTATTCACACTTGTGATCCATGCTTGAATGATTTATATTAAAGTCTGAGTTGTGCACAGTGATCTGAACTATACATTCGCCCGCATGAGCATAAACAATGGAAGACTTGAGGTTGTCCGCTTAGCTACAGATGAGTTTAGCGTTAGCATTTTGTTTAAAAACAATGGGAGTGGTAGGAGGAGCGCTGTTAGCATGCTCCAAAAAGCTAAATCACTACACCACCACAGTACTGCGGCCTGTTCAGAAGGGTGCAGCGTCACAGACCGTCCACACAGAAATGCATTTTGTAGAACAGATGAGTCTCATGTAAGAGGGAATCATGCATGTTCTATTCATTACAATTCTATCTGCAAGGTTCTGAATGATTCACCTCAATGAATACAGCCAGAGAGGAAGAGGCAAAGCCCTGTATGGTGTAGGGTGAAATTGCCCCTAGGCACGGTCAGTCTTACATTTTCCCCACTAATGGTTGACGTTATGATTTGGGCAGGAGGAACTGATCCTAGCTCTGTACACAGGGGAAACTTCTCCCCCAGGGTGCCCAGTCTCCATCTTAGCCTACCTGGATGTCCTCCTTGTTGAGCTGGGTGTTGTTCTGCAGGAAGTCTGCCGGTTCAGTCCAGGAGCCCTCTCCTGTCTTCAGGTTGTAGTAGTAGTGGTGTCCTCCCTTCACCCAGTGCTTCATCCAGTTACTGCCATTGTCACCTGGAGCATCAACACAGAGAAAGGACATATTTCTCACCAATTTATTTACAGACTGTACATCTTGATATATCTAGCTCCATCCATCTGTCAGTCAAGGAACCATGGATACCTTGTCTGTTGTACTAAAGCAAGTGATCAAGCTCCTTTATATCTGCCGTTCCTGGGTAAGAAACATATTTTACTATGAACATTAACTTGCTCTGGCTGATGCCATTTAGTCACAACTACTAATGGAACCTATATGTTACTGCACTAACTCCATTGTAGAAGAAACTAATTGCAGGTAATGAACACAAAACAATACAAGTAATGAAAGAAAACTGGCCACAGTGTATGACTGTGGCCCAATGGCACCCAATGCCCTATATAGGGCATATACAGTATATCCCCCTCCATAGGGGTCTGGTCAAAAGTAGTGCACTATGTAGGGAAAAGGGTGCCATTTGGGATGCACCTATGACCATCCTCCTCACCATCCTGGGTCTTGTCCTGTTTGATCTTGGCCAGGTCGTCCTGGTAGTTCTGGGCACACTCAGGGGTGACTCCGTAGAGGCCGGCCCCAGGGGAGCGCAGCGCAGCCAGGGTCTTAGGCGCCTCGCCACTGTCCACCGCTCTGTTGATGGCCTGGATGGCCTGGGAGACTGACGAGGAAACAGGGAGACTAGTCATCATTCTTTTATTAATCAAGGTTTATTTATTAGGTTTTTCAGTATTTCATCATGCTCTACTTACTACAAGAAATAGCTTGGAACCAAACCTGTGTTCAAATAGTATGTGTTCTTTCAAATACCTTAGCTGTGTTTGATTGAGATTGCCTGACACGATGGAACCAATGGAATAGTCCCAAATGTGCTAAGCTTGCCCATCTGGCACTTCAGGCAGTCAAAATGTATTTGAAAGAAAACTGATACTATGTGAACTAGGTCTGCTTGGAACCCTGAGAAAAAGGTGTTTGTGGGACAGCTAGTGTGTGTACTATTCTTACACTGCAAGGCCTCCTGGGTATCCTTATTGGACATCAGTATGGCGTTCTGGATCTCATCCAACCAGAGCACAGCGGAGGGGTCCTGGGTCTCCTGGAAGAACACACAGAGAGGCGGTCAGTCTCACTCCAAAACAGCACCCACCCACTGGGTCTGCAGCATATTTCCTGCCATTCTACTGAATTACCACCGGAGGGCGATCTCCTGCTGAATGAGAGTACTTGGGTCTAAATGGCATCCAACCACAATGGCATGAGACCACAGGAAAGGCAACTCTATAGACTAGTACAGGGTGTCATGCCCACACAACTTACAACAGAATTCCCTATGAAAATCCGTGACATTGGTCATTCCACTTATATCAACAAAAATCCAATTCAATCTCAGGAGATGGAGAACAGAAGTCAATAATGGCTGACGTTATAAACCAAACATCTGATAGCAGTAAACACCTGCTTAGTGCAAAGGCCTACAGAAGGCAGTGAGACACTACATCTTTAGTCTGATATCTAAGTTGCAGAAGTATGCAATACCCTCTCATATCCCTCCACATTCCTGCAACAGCATTTGTGTACACTCTTGACCATCATGGCAAGTCAATTGGATGAGAACATTAGCTAACTGAAACCATGACATGACAGTTTGAAACACTTTGTCAAGTCTCTGCGTTTTAAGTACGCTGTAGCACAGACAGCTAGCTAACTCTCTCTCTGCTAGCTGTGCTGGTTTCCGGAGTGAGCAGGGCTAGCTGCTAATAGGCCAACAGTACAGGCCCCTCTTTGTGCCTCCCCCACCTACCTGCCCCTCCCTCCTCCTGCCGTGTTTCAGGGGAGGGGGGCTGGGGGAGACCGATACCAAAACTCAAGGTAGGTGTGGTTCCTTGTGCAAGTCAGGTAGGCAGGTAGTGGCTGCGCTAGCAACATTCAGGGTGAAGTTGCTCCTAGATGCTGATACAGGGTCAGTTTTGTATTTCCCCCACAAATGGTTAAGGTTAGGATTGGGGTGGGGAAGCAGATCCTAGAGCTGTACCTAAGGGAAGCACTGGCTCTCAATCCGTCAGTGGCAGGATAGCTTTATTGACAGTAAATAAGGGGTTAGTGCTAATTCATATTGGTTTGGAAATAAGCCTTGCAGCTGGTGGCAGGTAAGCGATACACAAAGGGTGTGGTGCCAGAGAGGGGATGGGAGTAGAAGGACGCATCTTATTAACCAGGACTCCTGACAAACACACAACTGCTGGGTTGTGTTCATTAGGCACCAAACGGAAGAAAACAGACTAAAACAGGGAGGGTCTGAAACGCTCAATTTATTACAATTGGTTTTTAAATGTTTTCGTTGTGTGCCCTAATGAATAGAGGAAGTGAAAGCTATATAGGAAGAGGAAGTAAAAGCCGATTGGGTGGTGTTCTTAGCCAGTGAACACTCCATTGCCTCAGTAATGCGGTCTAGTCCCTACATGTCCTTATATAAAGTGTTCCTACAGAGGAACTCCTCTATTCCAGGATGTGGACTGGTATCAGAGTGGAGTCAGTGGTCACAAAGCAGCTTGTGAACGTTTACATAACATAAAAACATCACAACACAGAGAGCACATGCACCCCATGGACACACACACACACACACACACACACACACACACGCTTTAATGATGATGTGAGTGATGAAGCTGGACTAGCACAGAGCACCAGGCTTGTCCCCCCACCGTGTTTACTTTGGCTGTCAAGCTGAACCCTCTGACCACAAGACTGGCACAGAAAGATATCACAGGCTGTACATGGATGTCTGGCATCACATGAACACTCCCTGATGAAACATCAGCGTCTGAGAAAGAAATCTGGGCCGTGTTCAGAAGGCACGACGTGGAGTGAAACAGGGACACACCATCTGAACTTGTCCAATAAGAAACACTCGTTTTCTGTTACAAATGTTTTGCTGCTGCGTGCTCTAATGAATAGGGGCCTATAGTCACACACTATAAACCTAGTTGTGTCTACAAAACTATAATCTTAAACCTATTGCTATATGGTCCACCAAAAGGCTAAAGAATTCCTTAGTGAATCATTGCACAAAAGTATAGATCTACAGTAGGTCTACGTTCTGAAATCAGATTCTATGTATTAACCTGGGGCCTGTTCAGGAGGGCGTGAGGTTACAGAACAGAATAGAACAGATACAGCCAGATATGATCTGAAAGTTCCACCATAATGAATATACCCCTGTGTTCATTCTCCTTCCCATCTGCTACCATCCCCATGCCCCATCAACCCCCTCCACCTGCAGCTGTGGAGCACATGAGCTGCATCAGGCCTTTGAAATCCAGCCGGAACTTCTTGTTTCTAACAACTTCCTGTGTCTGTGCCGTGTGTCTGACTGAGTCATCAAATTCTGAACGCACCGTAGTGGAGTCGCGCCTAGAGCAGGACTTTCAGCCATGGATTTCATCCTTCGGAGACAATGAAGATATTTGACCCCTACCCCTGTGTGTGTGTTTACACACGGAGTATACCAAACACTAGGAACATCTTCCTAATATTGAGTTGCACCCCCCTCCTTTCGCCCTCAGAACAGCCTTAATTCATCGGGGCATGGACTCGAAAGCGTTCCACAGGGATGCTGGCCCATGTTGACTCCAGTGCTGCTCACAGGTGTGTGAAGTTGCCTGGATGTCCATTGGGTGTCGGACCCTTCTTGATGCACATAGGAAACTGTTGAGAGTGAAAACCCAGCAGCGTTGCAGTTCTTGACACAAACCGGTGCGCCTGGCACCTACTACCATATCCTGTTCAAAAGGCACTTAAATATTTTGTCTTGCCCAATCACCCTCTGAATGGCAGACAAACAAGTGATGTCTGAATTGTCTCAAGGCTTTAAAAATCCTTCTTTAACCTGTCTCCTCCCCTTCATCTACACTGATTGAAGTGGATTTAACAAGTGACATCAGTAAGGGATCATAGCTTTCACCTGGATTCACCTGGTCAGTCTGTGTCATGGAAAGAGCAGGTGTCCGTAATGTTTTGTACACTCAGTGTATGTCTGTCGGTCTTGTCCAACACGAACCCACCATAAGGAGAATCGTCCCCTCAGCTAGCAGATCCATGGAGGGGCCACGAGAGCCCAGGTGAAACCAACTAAATGGGTCTACTGTGAAAAGTCCCCTTCTGATGTAGTGTTCAGCTTCGTGCCCTTTTAAGGAAGCAGACAGAGTAGTCCTGGCTTGTTATTTCCTATGCCTGTGAAAAAGATCGCCAGGGAAATGGCTTGCTTTCTTTACCGCCCCCCCACCACTCCCCTCCTTCCTTCCTTCCCCCTTTCCCTAAAAACATGATTTGGAAAAAGGTCTTGGCAAACAAACGTCACATTGCCACGACGGGAAAGCTTGAGATGTGACCGGCCCATTGTTGACAATTAAAACATTCTCCGTACACTGGCTGTGAGAGTACAAGGGCGGAGGCCAAGCTAGTCTATCATCTCACATTGATAAAACACATTTCGTTTTCCATCTATAGGCCAACTTCTAACAGGAAAAACTGAGCGAGAAATAGATACACTGTGGACACTTTATTTAATGCTTCTGGCCTTAAGTTTTAGCAATGACGAGTCATTCTGGTTAAAAACGAGGACAAGCCAGCTTCTGTGGAAAGTGCAGCTCACTGAGCTAAACTAAAGCTTTGGCCCAATAATTACATCAGGATTTCCTAATATGTGACTTCTCTGTGTGGTTCTACATCTACAGTCGTCCCCACAGCAGTTCACATCATCGGCACTTTAGTCTGTGGTAAACCATGGCCCTTACCCTTTTGATCCCACCTGCATCTTCTCCATTCTTGTTAACCTTTCTGTTTCACCAGCAAACAGGAAACACAACTAAATGTGGGACTAGAGCGGTGACATCATATGGGACCATTACATAGATGTGCACATACAAGAACAACGACACTCATCACCCCACCCAGGCAAGATAACGCAGTTAAGTTAGTCAGAGACAGTGTGTGTGTGTGTGTGTGTGTGTGTGTGTGTGTGTGTGTGTGTGTGTGTGTGTGTGTGTGTGTGTGTGTGTCAGGTCTAATGAGTTTATGGCTTATATCTACACTAATCTACTTCCCAGTAACAAGACTGACAGTCTCGGTCAGCCCGTTTGGCTTTGAATTGGGCTATACAGTTTAACTGTTGTACATAAAGGCTATTTTAGTCAGTCCTTTTGTTGTTCAGTTGAAAGAAGAAAGAGAGGGAGTGAGTGAGATGAAAGAAGAGAAAAAGGAGGGAAAGAGAGAGTTCACTTGCAATATTAATGTTTCCCATGCCAATAAAGCCCTTGAATTCAATTCAATTGATAAAGAGAGGGAAAAGAAAGACAGAGGGAAGGAGAGAGTCAAAAAGAGAGAGAATGAAAATGAATGAAAAGACAGACAGGAAGTGAGTGGGAGGGAGGGGTAAGCAGAAAGCATGACATCACTGAGGGGGTTAGTGGGAGTCATGTGGGGATGATCGGGCTGAATCACATGGAGTCAGTCCACCGTCCCTCAGGACATCAGCCAAGAAAACACCACTCAAATTATATTTATACACACTAACAATTATGTTTACACATGACCACAATAATGTTATGGTTGTTTAGCAGACGTGTATATTAAAAGAAATTTACAAAGATAAATGTTTACTTATAGTAGGGAGCCACATCCCACTTCTGACACCAATGTTGCCATACACCATACTTATAAAGCTTAGGTTGGAACAGAGGTCAGGCAGGAAATCTGAAGGTCTGTCTTAGAGACACACTCAACAACCTATTGAAAAGCACCTGTGAACTAACTGTAGATGAGCTATATTTGCATACAGTGCCTCGGGTGTTTGCATAATGCCGACGTAGCATTGTGCACTCCAACACACCCCTGCCTACCTCGGGACCCATCCATCACCAAGCAAACAGACGCTTTGACGAGAAACTGCTTCTCTACTCAATTGTAAACAAAAGTGTCCGTCAGTTGAAAATATCTACAGAACCAAATGATCTGCTTCTATTTTGCATATTAAATGTAAATACTTGGGTTAAGTGTGTTTTTGCACCAAACTTTTTTAATTTTCTGTGATTTTAGGTTAAAAAAACCTAGCAGATGAAAACATCTGCAGGGCTAGCTCTATGCTAGTGTGATTCAAGGGCATCCAACACCGATGCTCAAACTCCCATCAGTCAGTAATGCTCTGAAACCAGACAAAGTCCCATCAGTCAGTAATGCTCTGAAACCAGACAAAGTCCCATCAGTCAGTAATGCTCTGAAACCAGACACTCCCATCAGTCAGTAATGCTCTGAAACCAGACACTCCCATCAGTCAGTAATGCTCTGAAACCAGACAAAGTCCCATCAGTCAGTAATGCTCTGAAACCAGACACTCCCATCAGTCAGTAATGCTCTGAAACCAGAGACTCCATCAGTCAGTAATGCTCTGAAACCAGACACTCCCATCAGTCAGTAATGCTCTGAAACCAGAGACTCCCATCAGTCAGTAATGCTCTGAAACCAGACACTCCCATCAGTCAGTAATGCTCTGAAACCAGACACTCCCATCAGTCAGTAATGCTCTGAAACCAGACACTCCCATCAGTCAGTAATGCTCTGAAACCAGAGACTCCCATCAGTCAGTAATGCTCTGAAACCAGAGACTCCCATCAGTCAGTAATGCTCTGAAACCAGAGACTCCCATCAGTCAGTAATGCTCTGAAACCAGAGACTCCATCAGTCAGTAATGCTCTGAAACCAGAGACTCCCATCAGTCAGTAATGCTCTGAAACCAGAGACTCCCATCAGTCAGTAATGCTCTGAAACCAGAGACTCCCATCAGTCAGTAATGCTCTGAAACCAGACACTCCCATCAGTCAGTAATGCTCCGAAACCAGAGACTCCATCAGTCAGTAATGCTCTGAAACCAGAGACTCCATCAGTCAGTAATGCTCTGAAACCAGAGACAAGCACAGAAGGAGAAAGTGGAGGAGTCTAACACCTACACCCAGGTGACTGGTCCAGTTCATTACAATGAGGTGAGAAAGACACCGTCCCAAGAAGAGCAGAAAGGAGAGGGTGTGTAATGTGTTTGTGTGCTACGTAAAGTGTGTTTAAGGTGTGACATGAGTCAAGCAGCTCTGTGCCAAAACCCACCCAGTCAAGCAGCTCTGTGCCAAAACCCACCCAGTCAAGCAGCTCTGTGCCAAAACCCACCCAGTCAAGCAGCTCTGTGCCAAAAACACACCCATTGTGTGTGTGTGTGTAAATCAATTGGTCCTTACATGTGCCTTCTCCCTGCGGGCCTCAAGCAGTTTGTCGTAGTAGTGCTGGGCGACGGAGGGGTCTACGTCTGTTAGCTTGGCTGCAGAGTGCTGGAGGGCTTCTAGGGTGTTCTGTGGGTCTCCCCCATCCAGAGCTTCATTGATCTGACCGATGGCCACAATACCTACACACACACCAAAGGGTTGATTCAGACAACACATCTTTATTGTTAACAAAGGACAAATCCTTTGAAGCATTTATGAGCACAAGCACAATGGCATACAATACATCACAAGTGACAAACATACGGATTAGCCTGAGACATTGATATGGGAAGATAGAAGGGACAATCTGGTATGTTAGACACTTTAAAACCCTTATGTTAGCATTGTCCATCTATTAGTGGAAGAGTTCTATTTTTAAACTCAGAATTCAGACTGATGAGGAATATCCATAGAGTATGATAGAGGGTGCACTTGGCCCAAAGCCTGTTTAGCACGGGCATCACCGTTGAGTGCTTTCACGGCACTGCCAATGTCACACTAGAGGACATTATAAAGATAGATGAGCTCTCATGTACATCTCTATGGGAATGTCTCAGACTTTCAAACATGTGGAGGAATACTGAGGTCAAGTGATCTTGAACAGTCAAATAAATTAGGTGGAGTGAGTCATTATCAGTGGTCTCCTTCAGACCTATTTTAGGGTTACAAGTCTTGGAAGTAGAGTTCTGCTGTGTGTGTGTGTGTGTGTGTGTGTGTGTGTACATGCATTCTGGCAAGTATGTGCATATGTGTTCCTTGTTAAAACGTGTGTTTGTGTACGTGAGTACGTTTGTACGTGTGCATGCAAGTGTGTGGTCCACTCACGTTCGTGCTCCTCCTGTATGGTCAAGTTGACCTGGTCAACACAGGCCTGGATGTCGTTCCAGGTCAGATAGTCACTGCCTTCCTCCCTGGCCACTGACTTCAGCCTCATCAATTCATCCATATACCTGAGACACCAACACCAGGGTTAATGAGTGCTGATCCTAAATGAACGGGAATTATTCTTACCATCTTATTTCTTCTAATGAACCTCATACTAACCAGTCAACTGAATAAACAATATTAAACCTGGACATTTATTGGAGTGCCAGAAAATGAATTACTGTAGATTACAGACGTACATGTTTACTACAACGTAAATGTAGTTGTCATCAGCAACAACAAAAACATGACAGGCGTTTCCATGATCTGGTTAGCCGGGTAGAAAACACGTTAATACATCATTTATAGTTTCATATCTGAGGTTACTGTAGACGGTGCCCGTCTTTCCCAATGAGGCCTGAAGATGTCTTCAACGGCATACAGCAGGATGTACACAACTAGTGGCAGACAAGTGTTGGTCTCTGTGCGTACCTCTGTGCGTATTCGTCCTCTACGTTACTGAGTCCAGTAACGGCGCTGGCCAGTTGTCTCCACATGGAATTCCGGTCGCCCACGTCCAATGCCCTATTTATCAACACCACCGACGACAACATCTCCACGGCAACCAGTAGCTCCGGATGGGACAGAGAACCCTTGGGGAACACAACCAGAACGTTCAACTAATCCATACCTTTGATGATACATTTATCAATATATTGTACTTAACAGTCATCAATATAGTTGACTTCTAATGCCCAACCATGTTGAACCCTGTGGATTACTGACAGTTTAGCTAACCAATACGTCTTTCTGAAAATATATTTAAAGATGTGTTGTCAATAAGTTTGGTAACATGTACAATCATCAATACAGTTGTAATGCCTGACAACGTCCAACTGAGGCTCACATCGATTGAGACAGTGTGTGTGTGTGCATTAGTGTGTGTGTGTGTGCATTAGTGTGTGTGTGTGTGTGTGTGTGTGTACGTACATCTGGGCTCTGCTGCTGCAGGCTGGTCAGCTCTCTTTGATAGAGGTCGGCAGCGCTGGGGTAGACCTCGGGCAGCTGGGCATCAGGGTTCATCAGCTCTGCTGCCGTGTTCTCGGGCACACCCGCTCTGACGGCCGCGTTTATCCTCTCTACCGCCTGCAACACTACATACACACAGAGAGACAGGGTGAGGAACATGATTCACTACACAACACAGAGAGACAGGGTGAGGAACATGATTCACTAGACAACACAGAGAAACAGGGTGAGGAAGATGATTCACTAGACAACACAGAGAAACAGGGTGAGGAACATGATTCACTAGACAACACAGAGAGCCAGGGTGAGGAACATGATTCACTAGACAACACAGAGAGCCAGGGTGAGGAACATGATTCACTAGACAACACAGAGAGCCAGGGTGAGGAACATGATTCACTAGACAACACACAGAGACAGGGTGAGGAACATGATTCACTACACAACACAGAGAAACAGGGTGAGGAACATGATTCACTACACAACACAGAGAAACAGGGTGAGGAACATGATTCACTACACAACACAGAGAAACAGGGTGAGGAACATGATTCACTACACAACAGAGAAAGAGGGTGAGGAACATGATTCACTAGACAACACACAGAGACAGGGTGAGGAACATGATTCACTACACAACACAGAGAAACAGGGTGAGGAACATGATTCACTACACAACACAGAGAAACAGGGTGAGGAACATGATTCACTACACAACACAGAGAAACAGGGTGAGGAACATGATTCACTACACAACAGAGAAAGAGGGTGAGGAACATGATTCACTACACAACAGAGAAAGAGGGTGAGGAACATGATTCACTACACAACAGAGAAAGAGGGTGAGGAACATGATTCACTACACAAGAGAAAGAGGGTGAGGAACATGATTCACTGCACAACACAGAGAGACAGGAGGACTAACACACTAGACAGAGATACAGGGTGGCAAGTATTTTTTGAGCATGTTCTGTCGCAATACTTGTGGAAACAGATTGAATCAGCAAGTGGTTGTATATAGGGGAAGAGAGGTAGAGGGGAAGTGTAACCCAATCCTTGCGACAGTTGTGAAGTGAAAAACAAGCTAAAACTTCAACAATCAAAAATAAACCTCTTTAAATACACAGCACAAAGAGAGAGCAACAAAGGGTCAAAACCACAAACGGAACAAAGAGTAGGGTTAACAACCATGTGGAAAAGACATGTGATAAGCATACTGCAGATCAGCACAGGAACATAAAACAGCCAGTAATGTGGGTAACTAAAGGGTGAACGGCAGTGTTCTACTGCAGGCCATGTCATCATGAGGATAACGTGAACACCAGTTGGTACTGAGCGAGGAGGGAAGAGTAAGGTAGTTGCCCCTAGATGCTGATCTTGGGTCAGTTTCCCCACTAGTGCAGTCAACAATGTGATTATCCTGTGTTGTCTGTGTGTACTGTGCATTCTGGAAGTATTCAGACCTTTACTTTATCCACAGTTACTTTATAGCCTTATTCTTAAATGGATTACATTGAGTGAAAAAAAAACAATCTACACACAACACCCCATAATGACAAAGCAAAAACTGGTTTTTAGAATAAATGTTTTTTAAATATCACATTTACATAAGTAAATCAGACCCTTTACTCAGTCCTTTGTTGAAGCACCATTGACAGCGATTACAGTATCGAGTCTTCCTGGGTATGACTCTACAAGCTTAGCACACCTGTATTTGGGGAGCTTCTCCCATTCTTCTCTGCAGATCCTCTCAAGCTCTGTCAGGTTGGATGGGGAGCGTTGTTGCACAGCTATTTTCAGGTCTCCCCAGAGATGTTTGATCGGGTTCAAGTCCGGGCTCTGGCTGGGCCACTCAAGGACATTGAGACTTGTCCCGAAGCCACTCCTGCATTGTCTTGGCTGTGTGCTTAGTGTCATTGTCTTGTTGGAAGGTGAGCCTTCACCCCAATCTGAGGTCCTGAGCACTCTGGAGAAGGTTTTCATCAAGGATCTCTGTACTTTGCTCCGTTCATCTTTCCCTCGATCCTGACTAGTCTCCCAATCCCTGCCGCTGAAAAACATCCCGACAGCTTGATGCTGCCACCACCATGCATTACCGTAGGGATGGTGCAAGGTTTCCGCCAGACGTGACGCTTGGCATTTAGCCCAAAGAGTTCAATCAGACCACAGAATCTTGTTTCTCATGGTCCAAGAGTCCTTTAGGTGCCTTTTGGCAAACTCCAAGCGGGGTGTCATCTGCCTTTTACTGAGGAGTGGCTTCTATCTGGCCACTCTTCCATAAAGGCCTGATTGGTAAAGTGCTGCAGAGATGGTTGTCCATCTGGAAGGTTCTCCTATCTCCCCAGAGGAACTCTGTCAGAGTGACCATCGGGTTCTTGGTCACCTCCCTGACCAAGGCCATTCTCCCCTGATTGATCAGTTTGGCCGGGCAGCCAGCTTCTTCCTTTTAAGAATGATGGAGGCCACTGTTCTTGGGGACCTTCAAATGTTGCAGAAATGTTTGAGTCTCATAGCAAAAGGGTCTAAATACTTATGTAAATAAGGCATCTGTTTATTTTTAATACATTTGCAAAAATTTCTAAAAACCTGTTTTCATTCTGTCATTATGGGGTATTGTGTGTAGATAGATTAAATAAAAAACAGTTCTCATAAATTGTAGAAAATGTCTAACGTAACAAAATGTGGACAAAGTCAAGGGGTCTGAAATCACACTTATATTTATGAATATAAAAGTTAAAATAAAAAAATAACCCTTGAATGATTAGGTGTCAAGTTTTGACTGGTACTGTATGTAAAAAAAAATGTTTTTTTTCCTTTATTTGTACTATTTTCTACATTGCAGAACAGTGAAGACATCAAAATTATGAAATAACACATATGGAATCGAGTTGTAACCAAAAAAAAGGGTTAAATCAAAATACATTTTAAATTTCAGATTCTTCAAAGTAGCCACCCTTTGAAGCCACCCTTGAAGACAGCTTTGCACACTCTTGGCATTCTCTCAACTAGCTTCATGAGGTAGTCAACTGGAATGCATTTAAATTAACAGGTGTGCCTTGTTAAAAGTTCATTTGTGGAATTGCTTTCTTCCTTAAAATGATATTAAACCCTGATCTGCCTCAGTGCTACCTGAACTCGCACAGAAAAGTCACAATAGACAAATTGTCTATCGTAATATTTTGTTATCTCAGTGAAAAATGTATAACATTTCTGCTTTGCTCTGTCCTACTCAATACCGCCGGTATGTGAAGTTGAAAATGTAGACTGGATTTGTGCATGTTTACTCTCAGGACTAGGTTTTTGGAAACCTGACACGTTTGAGGTGAATGGTAGGATTTTGGACTGGTGAGGTATTCAGCACCAAGGAGAAACTCCAACCGCCTCAGCCTTGCGATGGTAGTTCACGTCCCAAATGCACCCGGTTCCCTATAAAGTGCACTACTTTTCACCAGAGCCCTATTGGCCCTGGTCAGAAGTAGTGTACTAAATAGGGACACAGCCAGAGTCTGATAATGGAACATTCCAGCTGCATGTAAAATGGATGCTGAGCCTGTTCAGTCCAGAGGCTGTACATCTACTGATCCATGTCCCAGATTGCACCATATTTCCTTTGTAGTGCACAATATAGGGAACAGGGTGCCATTTGGGAAGGGTCCTTGGCCTTTAGAGTCAGGAAGTCAACACTACAGGACTGGGTGACAGGGTGGCAGAGGGGTGGGTAGGAGGTGCTCCAGTCCACGCTAGATGAATGGCTATTGACTACAATGCCTTCTGGCCCCCTCCCCTGGTGCCACACACATGCCAGAACACAGCTCCAACAACATGTTTCTCTCTTTCTCTTTCCCCCCACACAGTTTGTACCTATTCAAGCTGGGTCTAGCCCCTCAGATCCAGGACCTGTATGGCAAGGTGGACTTCACAGGTGAGTGTCCCAATACCACACAGTGTTCAATTTTCTTTCACTCAACTCATTCAGTTTGTCATTGTTCATTTTTTTGTTTTAAAGTCAAACAGTTAACACGACTAACATATGATGTTAAACATGATATGTGGTCCTCTGTGGTTCAGTTGCTAGCCAAGGTTGTGGGTTCAACTCCCGCAGGGATCCCATACACATACTAAACATGGATACATGTACCGTACAGTTAGTGACTTTAGATAAAGTGTCTAAGTGACAAGCAGGCATAGTGTTGGCTCCAGTCCTGAGTTACAGTTCCACAGGGAAGGGGTTTTACCAGGCAGCTAGCAACAATGTGAAAGTCATTAGTGTTTCCTGTTGCTGCTCTGTTCTACTGTGTGCCAAGCGCCTGACCAGGGGGTATGTGTATTACTCTCAGACCAGGACCCATCACCCTCTCCTGTCTGTGTTTAGCCTCTACAGTTAGCCTACTATTTACAGTATGAAGGGTACTTATGTCCATTATGTACAGCGTTTGGCTCCAACCTAGCACTAAAAAGTCTGATTCTACGAATCGCATACTCATCAAGAGATAATTAGTTGAATCTCTCTAGTCTATAATCTACAGTTTGAAGGATACTGTACTCTAGCCAGCGTGGTCCAGTGTGTGCAGGGTGTGGTTCCAACCCAGCACTAAAAATAATCAGATTCTAATGACCTAATCAGATAGGACGTTGAATCATGCATTTGGGCGCAGAGCTGGAACAATAACCTACACACTATCTAGTATTCCAGGACCAGAGCTGGAACAATAACCTACACACTATCTAGTATTCCAGGACCAGAGCTGGAACAATAACCTACACACTATCTAGTATTCCAGGACCAGAGCTGGAACAATAACCTACACACTATCTAGTATTCCAGGACCAGAGTTGGTTGTCACTACCCTGGCCATTACCTTCACCATGCTCCCTCTCCAGACTCTAGCTCCTCTCTCTCCAGACTCTAGCTCCTCCCTCCCTCTCCCTCCAGACTCTAGCTCCTCCCTCCCTCTCCCTCCAGACTCTAGCTCCTCCCTCCCTCTCCCTCCAGACTCTAGCTCCTCCCTCCCTCTCCCTCCAGACTCTAGCTCCTCCCTCCCTCTCCCTCCAGACTCTAGCTCCTCCCTCTCCCTCCAGACTCTAGCTCCTCCCTCTCCCTCCCCTAGCTCCTCCCTCTCCCTCCCCTAGCTCCTCCCTCTCCCTCCCTCTCCAGACTCTAGCTCGCCCCTCTCCAGACTCTAGCTCGCCCCTCTCCAGACTCTAGCTCGCCCCTCTCCAGACTCTAGCTCGCCCCTCTCCAGACTCTAGCTCGCCCCTCTCCAGACTCTAGCTCGCCCCTCTCCAGACTCTAGCTCGCCCCTCTCCAGACTCTAGCTCGCCCCTCTCCAGACTCTAGCTCGCCCCTCTCCAGACTCTAGCTCGCCCCTCTCCAGACTCTAGCTCGCCCCTCTCCAGACTCTAGCTCGCCCCTCTCCAGACTCTAGCTCGCCCCTCTCCAGACTCTAGCTCGCCCCTCTCCAGACTCTAGCTCGCCCCTCTCCAGACTCTAGCTCGCCCCTCTCCAGACTCTAGCTCGCCCCTCTCCAGACTCTAGCTCCCCTCTCTCCCTCCCTCTCCAGACTCTAGCTCCCCTCTCTCCCTCCCTCTCCAGACTCTAGCTCCCCTCTCTCTCCCTCTCCAGACTCTAGCTCCCCTCTCTCTCTCCCTCTCCAGACTCTAGCTCCCCTCTCTCTCTCCCTCTCCAGACTCTAGCTCCCCTCTCTCTCTCCCTCTCCAGACTCTAGCTCCCCAGACTCTAGCTCCCCTCTCTCTCTCCCTCTCCAGACTCTAGCTCCCCTCTCTCTCTCCCTCTCCAGACTCTAGCTCCCCTCTCTCTCCCTCTCCAGACTCTAGCTCCTCTCTCTCTCCCTCTCCAGACTCTAGCTCCTCTCTCTCTCCCTCTCCCTCTCCAGACTCTAGCTCCTCTCTCCAGACTCTCGCTCCTCTCTCTCCAGACTCTCGCTCCTCTCTCTCCAGACTCTCGCTCCTCTCTCTCCAGACTCTCGCTCCTCTCTCTCCAGACTCTCGCTCCTCTCTCTCCAGACTCTCGCTCCTCTCTCTCCAGACTCTCGCTCCTCTCTCTCCAGACTCTCGCTCCTCTCTCTCCAGACTCTCGCTCCTCTCTCTCTCCAGACTCTCGCTCCTCTCTCTCCAGACTCTCGCTCCTCTCTCTCCAGACTCTCGCTCCTCTCTCTCCAGACTCTCGCTCCTCTCTCTCCAGACTCTCGCTCCCCTCTCCAGACTCTCGCTCCCCTCTCCAGACTCTCGCTCCCCTCTCCAGACTCTCGCTCCCCTCTCCAGACTCTCGCTCCCCTCTCCAGACTCTCGCTCCCCTCTCCAGACTCTCGCTCCCCTCTCCAGACTCTCGCTCCCCTCTCCAGACTCTAGCTCCCCTCTCCAGACTCTAGCTCCCCTCTCCAGACTCTAGCTCCCCTCTCCAGACTCTAGCTCCCCTCTCCAGACTCTAGCTCCCCTCTCCAGACTCTAGCTCCCCTCTCCAGACTCTAGCTCCCCTCTCCAGACTCTAGCTCCCCTCTCCAGACTCTAGCCCCTCTCCAGACTCTAGCCCCTCTCCAGACTCTAGCCCCTCTCCAGACTCTAGCCCCTCTCCAGACTCTAGCCCCTCTCCAGACTCTAGCTCCCCTCTCCAGACTCTAGCCCCTCTCCAGACTCTAGCCCCTCTCCAGACTCTAGCCCCTCTCCAGACTCTAGCCCGCCCCTCTCCAGACTCTAGCCCGCCCCTCTCCAGACTCTAGCCCGCCCCTCTCCAGACTCTAGCCCGCCCCTCTCCAGACTCTAGCTCGCCCCCTCTCCAGACTCTAGCTCGCCCCTCTCCAGACTCTAGCTCGCCCCTCTCCAGACTCTAGCTCGCCCCCTCCCTCTCCAGACTCTAGCTCGCCCCCTCCCTCTCCAGACTCTAGCTCGCCCCCTCCCTCTCCAGACTCTAGCTCGCCCCCTCCCTCTCCAGACTCTAGCTCGCCCCCTCCCTCTCCAGACTCTAGCTCGCCCCCTCCCTCTCCAGACTCTAGCTCCCCTCTCTCTCTCTCCCTCTCCAGACTCTAGCTCCCCTCTCTCTCTCCCTCTCCAGACTCTAGCTCCTCTCTCTCTCCCTCTCCAGACTCTAGCTCCTCTCTCTCTCCCTCTCCAGACTCTAGCTCCTCTCTCCCTCCCTCTCCAGACTCTAGCTCCTCTCTCCCTCCCTCTCCAGACTCTAGCTCCTCTCTCCCTCCCTCTCCAGACTCTAGCTCCTCTCTCCGCCCCTCTCCAGACTCTAGCTCGCCCCTCTCCAGACTCTAGCTCGCCCCTCTCCAGACTCTAGCTCGCCCCTCTCCAGACTCTAGCTCGCCCCTCTCCAGACTCTAGCTCGCCCCTCTCCAGACTCTAGCTCCCCTCTCTCCCTCCCTCTCCAGACTCTAGCTCCCCTCTCTCTCCCCCTCTCCAGACTCTAGCTCCCCTCTCTCTCTCCCTCTCCAGACTCTAGCTCCCCTCTCTCTCTCCCTCTCCAGACTCTAGCTCCCCTCTCTCTCTCCCTCTCCAGACTCTAGCTCCTCTCTCCCTCCCTCTCCAGACTCTAGCTCCTCTCTCCAGACTCTAGCTCCTCTCTCTCTCCCTCTCCAGACTCTAGCTCCTCTCTCTCTCCCTCTCCAGACTCTCGCTCCCCTCTCCAGACTCTCGCTCCCCTCTCCAGACTCTCGCTCCCCTCTCCAGACTCTCGCTCCCCTCTCCAGACTCTCGCTCCCCTCTCCAGACTCTCGCTCCCCTCTCCAGACTCTCGCTCCCCTCTCCAGACTCTCGCTCCCCTCTCCAGACTCTCGCTCCCCTCTCCAGACTCTAGCTCCTCGCTCCCCCCTCTCCAGACTCTAGCTCCCCTCTCTCCCCCCCCTCTCCAGACTCTAGCTCCCCTCTCCCCCCTCTCCAGACTCTAGCTCCCCTCTCTCCCCCTCTCCAGACTCTAGCTCCCCTCTCTCCAGACTCTAGCTCCTCTCTCTCCCCCTCTCCAGACTCTAGCTCCTCTCTCTCCCCCTCTCCAGACTCTAGCTCCTCTCTCTCCCCCTCTCCAGACTCTAGCTCCTCTCTCTCCCCCTCTCCAGACTCTAGCTCCTCTCTCTCCCCCTCTCCAGACTCTAGCTCCTCTCTCTCCCTCTCCAGACTCTAGCTCCTCTCTCTCCCTCTCCAGACTCTAGCTCCTCTCTCTCCCTCTCCAGACTCTAGCTCCTCTCTCTCTATCCAGACTCTAGCTCCTCTCTCTCTATCCAGACTCTAGCTCCTCTCTCTCTATCCAGACTCTAGCTCCTCTCTCTCTATCCAGACTCTAGCTCCTCTCTCTCTATCCAGACTCTAGCTCCTCTCTCTCTATCCAGACTCTAGCTCCTCTCTCTCTATCCAGACTCTAGCTCCTCTCTCTCTATCCAGACTCTAGCTCCTCTCTCTCTATCCAGACTCTAGCTCCTCTCTCTCTATCCAGACTCTAGCTCCTCTCTCTCTATCCAGACTCTAGCTCCTCTCTCTCTATCCAGACTCTAGCTCCTCTCTCTCTATCCAGACTCTAGCTCCTCTCTCTCTATCCAGACTCTAGCTCCTCTCTCTCTATCCAGACTCTAGCTCCTCTCTCTCTATCCAGACTCTAGCTCCTCTCTCTCTATCCAGACTCTAGCTCCTCTCTCTCTATCCAGACTCTAGCTCCTCTCTCTCTATCCAGACTCTAGCTCCTCTCTCTCTATCTATCTATCTATGACTATATGAATAATACTGTGAATATTATGATATTGCCCTTTCAGTGTAAGAGCTGTTTGAAAAGACCGTCTGATATTTCAGCTTGTTTTAGTTGGTGGGATGGAGTCTTGGCCTGCCTGGTGACATCACCAATAAGAAAGACAGTTCCAAACCTCTGACAATAAGAGCTAGTTTTTAGTTTCCCCCTCCCTACTCAGACCACTCCCAGACAGTCTCAATTCTTGCTTGAGAAATGGCTCTTTGCTTAGAAGCTATTTTTGTTAATTTGACAATTTTAATAGAACAGTAAGGCACTTAATTTGTTACCAATTAAGAAATGATTTAATTTTGAGTAAAAAAAAACATCTGCATTGGACCTTTAAGGTTAGGATTTGGCGAGGGAAGCACATCCTAGCTCTGTACCTAGGGGACACCTCACCCAGCCCGAGCAGTGACTGCTGCTTACTTTTCTGGTAGCCTGCTGCAATCCCATTGGCTGCATCGACTCCAGTTTGCAACTCATCTTTAGTCAGCGCCTCCCCTGGAGAATTCTGGGAAAGATAAAGAAAGAGGACCTACTCAAAACAGGGTTGTGGAATATTCCGTTTTATTTTCAACAGTGTAAATCTGTGAACAAGCTCACATCTAAGATATGGGGGAGGTGATCAACATCACATAGAAAATCGGGGGGGGGGGGGGGGGCAACCAGGGTTGTGCTCATTAAGCACCAACAGGAAGAAGACTGACTGAAACAGGGAGTGACTACCTTGTCCAATAACACACACACGTTTTTCATTTTCTGTTTCAAAACATTGTCAAATGTCTGTTGCATGCCCTAATAAACACAACCCCACTGTAAGCAATGGTATTCCAGATATCCCAACGTGGGATGAATCAGAAATAACCAGGAATAATTCCACCTACTGTACCTGTTCTTTGTCCTCACGGGCAGCCATCAGCTGTTTGAGGTACCAGCCCTTGTTCTGGGCCTGCAGGCGGTGTAGGCCCAAAGCCTGGGAGCGAAGTGCTTCATACAGCCGGTCTTCATCACCACTCAGCAGGGCCTGCTCGGCTGCACTCAGGGAACTGGTCACTGATGGGGGAGGAAAGCGTTAGAAAAACCTATTACAACACTCTGGGATGAAGTTTTCTAGGTACAAATCGAGGATCAGTTTTAAAACTGACCCCAGATCAGCTAGAAGCAAAACTCACTTCAGTGAATGGAAAAACGAACAACGCAGGGATGTTAGATCTGTGAGTCTGTTGACTACAAACTCAATAAATATTTAAAAACACATGTCTGCATTCTCATGTGAATTAATCAACATAAAGAATAGTGTGTGTGCGTTACTCACAGTTGACCTTGTTGACGTTGCCCTGGATCTCAGCCTGTGTGAGGAGCTCTTCATAGACATCTCTCTCTGCGTCGGAGTTCTCCCCCAGCTACAGTAGGAGGGACAGCCCAACATCAGGGTAGTGTTCAATAGGCATGAAACGGAACAAAACACTCCGAAACCGGGAGGTACCATCTGAACTTGCTCAATAAGATGCACACATTTTAGTTCTGTTGCACATAAATGCATGGATTTGTGACTTAAACATTGTACATTTAAACCAGTGATCCTGAAGCCTGCTCAAGGAGAAACAATGTATTGCAGGTTTTTGTCCTAGCTCAGCAGTGAAACAGCTGATTCAGCTAATCAGGGTGTTGACCATCAGATGAGTATTAAAAAAATCAGGTGTGCTGGCACTTAGCGGAGGCCAAAACACTACTGTTGTCCAGCTCGCCACCAGGAGAAAGATTGAGGGTCACCTCTTTACAGTAACTATACAGCTGGAGAAAGCCAAATACACTTTTCAAAGAAAACACTACAGCAGCCAATATTGGGATGGATTCCAATTCAGTCAATTCAGAAAATGGATTCCAATTCAGTCAATTCAGAAAGTCAACTGAATTAGTGAAAACAATAGGAATTTGACTTTTGGTTTACTTTCTGAATTGATAGAATTGAAATGGAATTGACTCCCCAACCCTGCCACTCATTCTCTATCCCAGTATTTACAGCAAGCTCTCATACCCGTTTGCGTGAGTTGGCCACCTTCTCAGCCTTGGCACTGTGCAGCATGTCCTGGTAGTGCTGGGCAGAGCTGGTGTTCATCTGAAGCAGCATGGCGTTGGGGTTCTGCATGGCAGCCATTGTGCCCTCGGGAACCCCCTGGTCTATGGCCTCATTGATGGCTATCACTGCTGCATGCACTGGAGGAGAGGAGTTAATTAACAGAAATGCGTGTAATATTTTCATAAATGGATATAAAAGGAAAAGAGAAGTTACGCAATATTAAACCATCATTTTCAATTTGTTATAAAGAAGTGTTGAAATCAACCAAAGTCTTAGTCCTGCCACTCAACCAAACAGGCAGTTAGACCCGCCCCTCTGATATCTGATAGGTGCTTACACGCAGCCTCATCCACTGACAGCTCATTGGCCAGGATGCCACCAATCTTGCTGAAGGCGGGCATCTGGATTCCGTACTTCTCCAGTTCACTCTTCATGTTGTTAATCTCCTCCTCTGAGTGGTGGAAAGGAGGGAAAGAGTGAGGTATAAAGGAGGGGAGGGAGAGGAAGAAAGAGTTGGTTAGGCATTAGGTCTATCAACAGTTGTTTGGTGGGAGTACTGATAGAGGGCAGGGGTTGTTCTGTAAACATAATCATGGTACAAAAGGGGAGTGTATTTCTTGCACTTGGAGGGAAATGGTATCAGGCACTGGGGAGTGGGTGTTCCCTGAGATGTAGGTGTCTCTGCATAGCTTGGCTGGACAGAGAGCATGGCTAAGACTGAAGCTAGAGGCTGGACAGAGAGCATGGCTAAGACTGAGGCTAGAGTCTGGAGAGGAGCTAGAGTCTGGAGAGAGAGAGAGAGGAGCTAGAGTCTGGAGAGAGAGAGAGGAGCTAGAGTCTGGAGAGAGAGAGAGAGAGGAGCTAGAGTCTGGAGAGAGAGAGAGAGAGGAGCTAGAGTCTGGAGAGAGAGAGAGAGAAGCTAGAGTCTGGAGAGAGAGAGAAGCTAGAGTCTGGAGAGAGAGAGAGAGAGAAGCTAGAGTCTGGAGAGAGAGAGAGAGAGGAGCTAGAGTCTGGAGAGAGAGAGAGAGGAGCTAGAGTCTGGAGAGAGAGAGAGAGGAGCTAGAGTCTGGAGAGAGAGAGAGAGGAGCTAGAGTCTGGAGAGAGAGAGAGAGGAGCTAGAGTCTGGAGAGAGAGAGAGAGGAGCTAGAGTCTGGAGAGAGAGAGAGAGGAGCTAGAGTCTGGAGAGAGAGAGAGAGGAGCTAGAGTCTGGAGAGAGAGAGAGAGGAGCTAGAGTCTGGAGAGAGAGAGAGAGAGAGAGAGGAGCTAGAGTCTGGAGAGGGAGCATGGTGAAGGTAATGGCCAGGGTAGTGACAACCAACTCTGGTCCTGGAATACTAGATAGTGTGTAGGTTATTGTTCCAGCTCTGGTCCTGGAATACTAGATAGTGTGTAGGTTATTGTTCCAGCTCTGGTCCTGGAATACTAGATAGTGTGTAGGTTATTGTTCCAGCTCTGGTCCTGGAATACTAGATAGTGTGTAGGTTATTGTTCCAGCTCTGGTCCTGGAATACTAGATAGTGTGTAGGTTATTGTTCCAGCTCTGGTCCTGGAATACTAGATAGTGTGTAGGTTATTGTTCCAGCTCTGGTCCTGGAATACTAGATAGTGTGTAGGTTATTGTTCCAGCTCTGGTCCTGGAATACTAGATAGTGTGTAGGTTATTGTTCCAGCTCTGGTCCTGGAATACTAGATAGTGTGTAGGTTATTGTTCCAGCTCTGGTCCTGGAATACTAGATAGTGTGTAGGTTATTGTTCCAGCTCTGGTCCTGGAATACTAGATAGTGTGTAGGTTATTGTTCCAGCTCTGGTCCTGGAATACTAGATAGTGTGTAGGTTATTGTTCCAGCTCTGGTCCTGGAATACTAGATAGTGTGTTGGTTATTGTTCCAGCTCTGCGCCCAAATGCATGATTCAACGTCCTATCTGATTAGGTCATTAGAATCTGATTTTTTTTAGTGCTGGGTTGGAACCACACCCTGCACACACTGGACCACGCTGGCTAGAGTACAGTATCCTTCAAACTGTAGATTATAGACTAGAGAGATTCAACTAATTATCTCTTGATGAGTATGCGATTCGTAGAATCAGACTTTTTAGTGCTAGGTTGGAGCCAAACGCTGTACATAATGGACATAAGTACCCTTCATACTGTAAATAGTAGGCTAACTGTAGAGGCTAAACACAGACAGGAGAGGGTGATGGGTCCTGGTCTGAGAGTAATACACATACCCCCTGGTCAGGCGCTTGGCACACAGTAGAACAGAGCAGCAACAGGAAACACTAATGACTTTCACATTGTTGCTAGCTGCCTGGTAAAACCCCTTCCCTGTGGAACTGTAACTCAGGACTGGAGCCAACACTATGCCTGCTTGTCACTTAGACACTTTATCTAAAGTCACTAACTGTACGGTACATGTATCCATGTTTAGTATGTGTATGGGATCCCTGCGGGAGTTGAACCCACAACCTTGGCTAGCAACTGAACCACAGAGGACCACATATCATGTTTAACATCATATGTTAGTCGTGTTAACTGTTTGACTTTAAAACAAAAAAATGAACAATGACAAACTGAATGAGTTGAGTGAAAGAAAATTGAACACTGTGTGGTATTGGGACACTCACCTGTGAAGTCCACCTTGCCATACAGGTCCTGGATCTGAGGGGCTAGACCCAGCTTGAATAGGTACAAACTGTGTGGGGGGAAAGAGAAAGAGAGAAACATGTTGTTGGAGCTGTGTTCTGGCATGTGTGTGGCACCAGGGGAGGGGGCCAGAAGGCATTGTAGTCAATAGCCATTCATCTAGCGTGGACTGGAGCACCTCCTACCCACCCCTCTGCCACCCTGTCACCCAGTCCTGTAGTGTTGACTTCCTGACTCTAAAGGCCAAGGACCCTTCCCAAATGGCACCCTGTTCCCTATATTGTGCACTACAAAGGAAATATGGTGCAATCTGGGACATGGATCAGTAGATGTACAGCCTCTGGACTGAACAGGCTCAGCATCCATTTTACATGCAGCTGGAATGTTCCATTATCAGACTCTGGCTGTGTCCCTATTAAGTACACTACTTCTGACCAGGGCCAATAGGGCTCTGGTGAAAAGTAGTGCACTTTATAGGGAACCGGGTGCATTTGGGACGTGAACTACCATCGCAAGGCTGAGGCGGTTGGAGTTTCTCCTTGGTGCTGAATACCTCACCAGTCCAAAATCCTACCATTCACCTCAAACGTGTCAGGTTTCCAAAAACCTAGTCCTGAGAGTAAACATGCACAAATCCAGTCTACATTTTCAACTTCACATACCGGCGGTATTGAGTAGGACAGAGCAAAGCAGAAATGTTATACATTTTTCACTGAGATAACAAAATATTACGATAGACAATTTGTCTATTGTGACTTTTCTGTGCGAGTTCAGGTAGCACTGAGGCAGATCAGGGTTTAATATCATTTTAAAACCTCTTAAGGATCTACGGGATCGGTGTCCTTATACCGGGACGGTTGTTGCTAAAGTGCACTAATATGACTAGAATGACGTTGTTAGTAACAGCAACATTTCCAGGACATAGATATGTCTTATATGGACAGAAAGCTTAAATTCATGTTCATCTAACTGCACTGTCCAATTTACAGAAGCTATTATAGTGAAAAAAATAGCATGATATGGTTTGAGAGTGCACAACAAAAACCTTATCCCTTAAACTGGTTTGATACATTCACCTCTGAAGGTAAATAACATGCACTCAGTAATCTTGCTCTGATATGTCATCCTGAGGGCCCCAGCGATAACATGGAACATAGTTTTGCTTGATAAAATACATTTTTATATTCAGATGTAGGAACTGGGTTCTACAGTTTGAACCACTGCTCTCTCTGATTTGTGATAAATGGTTTTCCTAGTATTCAAAATATCTATACAAATTTCATTTCATCGTGTGTGTGTGTGTGTGTGTGTGTGTGTGTGTGTGTGTGTGTGTGTGTGTACCTGAGAGCATGTATGCAGTAGATGCAGCGCGGCATGTTCTTCCTATCATAGATGTCTGTAGTCTCTGGATAGAAGATCTGAGGACAGACGGACATCTTCATTAGGCACGAAACATGCTAAAACGCTAGGAAATTAATTACATATTACCTGGACTTGTCCAATAAGAATGTGAATGTTTCAAAACATCATCTTCCGCTCGTTCCTATTGAACGTGACCCAGGGCTGAGGGTTCAGTAGTCTGGGAGTGGGATCCAGGCAAGCCCCGGCTTGTTACACAGGAGTGGTACGGGGGAAATACGCTTCCCTGGTATTAAGAATACAGTGACTGCTATGTCTGTGTGTGTGTGTGTGTGTGTGTGTGTGTGAGCCCATCACTCACCTTTGGCAGGCCCTTCTCTGTCATGGCGTTGAGCCACTGGATGACGTTGTCTGTATGTCTAAAATGAAGCCCAGTGGCCTGCAGGAATGAAACACAAAACACAGTGAGTTACAATGTGACACACAAACAAACAATTACAGTAACACACATTCATTCCTTCCCCATTGAGTAAATCAAGCCTGACTCAGTGAGTCACAGTAACCTGGGGTCTTATTCAACTAAAACATTTCCAAGGTAAGACTGGAGATGGGGGATTTCTTGCAGTGTAATAACAATGTGTGTTTTTGGTTATTTAACTTAAGACAACCTGTTTTGATAGAATAGGACCATAGATGCATGTCTGTTCCTCGTGGCGTTGATAGGTGCTCCGGGGTGAAGTTTTCCCTAGATACAGATCTAGGATCAGCGTCACCTCCCCCAATCATAACCTTGACTATTATTGGTGAAAAATGCTAAACTGACCCCAGATCAACTTGCCCCTACACCTTGATGGATAGTCCGGTGTGAGTTAGGCGGGTTGGGCAAAAGGGAGTTTGTCTCCTCTGGTAACTGACTGAATAGAAGAACATCTTTGACCCTTTGACCTGCACTTATCTGGAGCGTGTGCGCGCGTGCGTCTGGTTGTGTGTGCATTACAGTCTGCAGTGCATCTCCTCATCCTCACCTTGTAGCGGGTCTGCTCGCGGTCATAGATTTTCTTGATGGAAACGGTTTGTGGGGCGAAGAAGTTCCCGAGTTTGGCCAGGTACACCCCGTTCCTAAGCCCCTCCTCCAGCTCTGTGGTGGGTGGGAGCTCCTCATCCAGACACGCCTCCATCCACCTGGAGGACACAGAGGTTTTATTTAACCTTTATTTATCCAGGTTAGTCTCATTGAGAAAAAAAACACTTTTTCAAGAGAGACCTGGTCCATCCAGGATGGCAGCAGAAGGGAACAATGTTTGAGACAAATAGAGTGTAACAACTTAGACATATGTTTTTTTCAATGTAAACACACATTCATTACAATTCCAGAACCATACAAGGATCACAGATAGATTTTTATCATAAGTAGCACCAGGTAAAGTCCTAATGACTATGTGTCTCAGTAACATGTGAGTCAACCAAACCTTTAAACTCCAAGGAAACAAGATCCCGGGGTTTCAAGCTGGTCTGGAGATGATTCCAAGACCACAGAGCTGGGTAGCTAAAACCCTTTTTCCCATGATCCATTCTGATTTTAGTAACCGTTAAAAGTAAGGAGGAGTGAGACCATAACTGGCATTTATTTTCTGACCTTATCAAAGAATAACAGGTCATTTTTGGGAAAACTGCCACTTACAGATTGCTATACTATGTTTAAGCCTATGTCGAGTCAACGAAGAGCAGCCAACATCGTCACTATAGAGATGCCAGCAGTGTGAAGAGCAGCCAAGATCATCACTAGAGATCACAGCAGTGTGAAGAGCAGCCAACATCACTATAGAGATCCCAGCAGTGTGAAGAGCAGCCAACATCATCACTATAGAGATCCCAGCAGTGTGAAGCGCAGCCAACATCACCACTATAGAGATCCCAGCAGTGTGAAGAGCAGCCAACATCATCACTATAGAGATCCCAGCAGTGTGAAGAGTAGCCAACATCACTATAGAGATCCCAGCAGTGTGAAGAGCAGCCAACATCACTATAGAGATCACAGCAATGTGAAGAGCAGCCAACATCACTATAGAGATCACAGCAGTGTGAAGAGCAGCCAACATCCTCACTATAGAGATCCCAGCAGTGTGAAGAGCAGCCAACATCCTCACTATAGAGATCCCAGCAGTGTGAAGAGCAGCCAACATCCTCACTATAGAGATCCCAGCAGTGTGAAGAGCAGCCAACATCACTATAGAGATCCCAGCAGTGTGAAGAGTAGCCAACATCACTATAGAGATCACAGCAGTGTGAAGTGCAGCCAACATCATCACTATAGAGATCCCAGCAGTGTGAAGAGCAGCCAACATCCTCACTATAGAGATCCCAGCAGTGTGAAGAGCAGCCAACATCCTCACTATAGAGATCACAGCAGTGTGAAGAGCAGCCAACATCACTATAGAGATCACAGCAATGTGAAGAGCAGCCAACATCACTATAGAGATCACAGCAATGTGAAGGGCAGCCAACATCACTATAGAGATCACAGCAATGTGAAGGGCAGCCAACATCACTATAGAGATCACAGCAATGTGAAGGGCAGCCAACATCACTATAGAGATCACAGCAATGTGAAGGGCAGCCAACATCACTATAGAGATCAGTGGTGAGTCAAATGGTTTTGGTTGGTAATAAACCTCAGAGCTGCATGATACACAGAATCTAGTGCCTTCAGAAACACACCAACAGTACTCAAACACACAGTACACAGAAAATAAAGGATTCTAGTTTTACTACCTCATATTTTCATTGTGCGCCTACATTTTGCAACTTAGGAGTACACATGCGCCTTGTATAAAAAGGTCAGCTTAAAGCCCTGACACATGCAGTACACACACACACACACACACACACACACACACACACACACACACTAAACCCAGTGACATTCAACTCCTCTCCCCTCCAGAGTTTGTAAATCTCTGAGAGGACTATTCTTCTCTCCTGTTGCCTCTAGTTACCAGTGTAGCATTTCATTTCCTAGGAGCTGAAAGTATCCATTCTGTTACTGTTAGACAACTGTGTTTAGTACACTACATTTTAACCTAAACACGGTATATCATCAAATCATGTGTTCATATCACCATAGATAAGATGCCACTTAGCAGTCGATTTCATCCAAAGTTAGTGATTGCATAAATGTGTATTAATGTGTACTAATACTAATATGTATCCCTGCAGGAATTGAACCCATGACATTGCTAGTGCCAGGCTCATACCAACAGAACCTCAGAGTTACAGCAGCAAGAACAAGTATGTGAACCCTTTGGAAATACCTGGATTTCTGCATAAATTGGTCATACAATTTGATCTTCATCTAGGTCACAAACAGTCTGCTTAAACTAATAACACGTTTTCATGTCTTTATTGAACACACCGTGTAAACATTCACAGTGTAGGGTGGGAAAAGTATGTGAACCCTTGGATTTAATAACTGGTTGACACTCCTTTTGGCAGTAATAAACTCAACCAAACGTTTTCTGTATTTGCGGATCAGACCTGCACAACGGTCAGGAGGAATTTTGGACCGTTCATCTTTACAAAACTGTTTCAGTTCAGCAATATTCTTGGGAAGTCTGGTGTGAACCTCTCCAGGTCATGACACAGCATTTTAATATTGGGTTGAGGTCAGGACTCTGACTGGGCCACTCCAGAAGGCGTATTTTCTTCTGTTGAAGCCATTCTGTTGTTGATTTACTTCTGTGTTTTGGGTCGTTGTCCTGTTGCATCACCCAACTTCTGTTGAGCTTCAATTGGTGGACAGACATTTTGCAGGAGAATGTAAGGCTGTCTTGATAAACTTGGGAATTCATTTTTCCGTCAATGATAGCAAGCTGTCCAGGCCCTGAGGCAGCAAAGCAGCCCCAAACCATGATGCTTCCTCCACCATACTTTACAGTTGGGATGAGATGTTGATGTTGGTGTGCTGCGCCTTTTTTTCTCCACACATAGTATTGTGTGTTCCTTCCAAACAACTCAACTGTCGTTTCTGCTGTCCACAGAATATTTTGCCAGTAGCGCTGTGGAACATCCAGGTGCACTTTTACAAACTTCAGACGTGCAGCAATGTTTTTTTGGACAGCAGTGGCTTCTTCCGTGTCCATAAACACCTTTCTTGTTTAGTGTTTTACATATCGTAGACTCGTTAACAGAGATGTTAGCATGTTCCAGAGATTTCTGTAAGTCTTTGGCTGACACTAGGATTCTTCTAAACCTCATTGAGCATTCTGCACGGTGCTCTTGCAGTCATCTTTGCAGGACGGCGACCCCTAAGGAGAGTTGCAACAGTGCTGAACTTTCTCCATTTATAGACAATTTGTCTTATCATGGACTGATGAACATGAAGGCTTTTAGAGATACTTTTGTAACCCTTTTCAGCTTTATGCAAGTCAGCCATTCTTAATCTTATGTCTTCTGATATCTCTTTTGTTCTTGGCATGGTTCACATCAGGCATTTGTCATGACGTTGGCCTCTTTGGGTACAGGAAGGACAGTTGACCCCCTCCCCTTTGTACCATCACCCAACCTACCTTCCCCCCAACCCAGGGTTGTAAAAATTCCAAGAGGAGAATCTACTACCACATGTTTCATAGAGAGACAAAGGAAATTCTTCCAACTCATAGAATTGGAGAACCGAGCAACATGTGTGTTCTGGAGAAGATATGGAAGATTGGTGAAGACTCCAGTTACGAACTGGTCCGCTTGGTACAATTTTGTGATACTCAGAAGAGACAATATAGCCATATTACCATAAAACTGTTTATATAATAGCCTCAGCGATGAGACTTGCATCATAATGGTTGTATAAAATGTATTAATAAGGATAAAGCTATTTGTAATACATTGAGATGCTATGTACTGATGTTAATGTGATAGAATTGTATTTCTGTAACCAAGTCTAACTCAGTCATAGGCACGCCCCCAGGGACACAGACAGGACCAGGCGTCATTTGACAAGCCTGTTCTATGGGCACTATAAAACACCCCCTGATTTACATTTCTATAGACCAGGCCTACACTCCATTGCGAGTTGGACCATAGGTTTGACCATCCAAGTACTCTACTGAAAGTGAACTATACCACGTGGTTAACTTTTACTATCGAGACCGACAGAATAAGAACAAGTCTTTGATATTAATTATTAGTCTGCAGCTAAGTAAATTATATCATCGAATGCGAAGACCAACGAAACATCCATTCTATGACAACATTAATGAATGTCACTCTGAAAGATCCATTCTAACCGAGAGAGAGAGATAGAACGCGAAAAAAACTCTCCATCAGAACGACGCTCGAACAAGGATCACGATGACACATGAGCGTAAATATATATTGATTGCAATTGTTCCCGAATGAGTGAGCCTTCAATTGTCAATACTAATGAACTCTGTGCAACTTCTCAGCTGACCGTTTATGACCCATTGTCTAACAGACCAGCCATGCTTGTTAGCCATTAGGGCACATTACTATACCAATCCTTTGTGACGATAATTACTGTTTGTATGTTTTCTGTTAATTACTTAGTGTAGTAAATAAATTATTTTAAGACAATTGATGTATGGATGATTTTAGTAAAGACTGGGTTCGTGCAGATACAACAATTTACGACGTTTGGAATGAGACTGGACGAGAGGTAAAATACACCATTTAAACCAGAAGGTAAATCGGCCTATATTATAATATAGGTTAAGTTATATTAGGAAAATTATAACTTTGTAATCTGAATATTTTTCTTGGTGCCCCGATCTCCTAGTTAATTACAATTAAACGATTAATCGCGTGATAATAATTACAGGGAGTTAATTGATAAACCTCTTCAGTTTAATGGTACCCAAAGACACGACACATTGCTTCTTGTGAATAGCAAACTCAAATTTTGTGTATTTTTTTATATATTTTTTTAAATTGGGCAGGGCAGCTCTAACCAACATCTCCAATCTCGTCTCATTGATTGGACTCCAGGTTAGCTGACTCCAATTAGCTTTTGGAAAAGTCATTAGCCTAGGGGGTTCACATACGTTTTCCAACCTACCCTTTTAATGTTTAAATGATGTATTCAATAGACAAGAAAAATACAATCATTTGTGTGTTAGTTTAAGCACACTGTCTATTGTTGTGACTTCGATGAAGAGCAGATCAAATTTGATGACCAGACTACTCTCACCTCTAACAAACCACACCTAAACATTCTCAGCATTCCTCTTGGCATGTAAATCCCCTGAGGTCAGACCTGAAGACAGATTCTTACAGTGTGTTTGTGTAGTGCTAAGCCACTGAGGAACCATACTGCAGTTCTGGGTACAGGGAACAGAAGAGATGAGAGAAAGCCACTTTATAACTATCGACTATCAACAGCGTGTACGTGACGTGCTCGCCCCCCCCCCCCCCGGTTACAGCGTGTACGTGACGGTGCTCGCCCCCCCCCCCCCCCCCCCCGGTTACAGCGTGTACGTGACGGTGCTCGCCCCCCCCAAGAACCAGAGGGACTGGATACCAACTGCCTCCCAGTAACCCTCCCAGTAGTTCCATGCCTCCCAGTAACCCTCCCAGTAGTTCCATGCCTCCCAGTAACCCTCCCAGTAGTTCCATGCCTCCCAGTAACCCTCCCAATAGTTCCATACCTCCCATTAACCCTCCCCGTAGTTCCATACCTCCCATTAACCCTCCCAGTAGTTCCATACCTCCCATTAACCCTCCCAGTAGTTCCATACCTCCCAGTAACCCTCCCAGTAGTTCCATACCTCCCAGTAACCCTCCCAGTAGTTCCATACCTCCCATTAACCCTCCCAGTAGTTCCATACCTCCCAGTAACCCTCCCAGTAGTTCCATACCTCCCATTAACCCTCCCAGTAGTTCCATACCTCCCAGTAACCCTCCCAGTAGTTCCATACCTCCCAGTAACCCTCCCAGTAGTTCCATACCTCCCAGTAACCCTCCCAGTAGTTCCATACCTCCCAGTAACCCTCCCAGTAGTTCCATACCTCCCAGTAACCCTCCCAGTAGTTCCATACCTCCCAGTAACCCTCCCAATAGTTCCATACCTCCCATTAACCCTCCCAGTAGTTCCATGCCTCCCAGTAGACAACCTTCCCAATAAGTTCCCATTCTAGTAACGTCCCAGTACCCATATCAGTGTGTGTTCTCTGCTGTGAAAGCCCAGAGTCTATCCTTGGGTATAAGCCATGTCACAGTTCCAGGACAAAGTGAGTCAAAAATCAGCTTTGAAGGAAGGAAAACTTTCTTTCTGTACCTCCCTTTTCCAAAAGGGGACCCTCGTGCTCTGCCAGAAGTTTGGTTGGTACGTAAAACGGGTGAATTCAGATAAGCAAAAAGGTGTGAAGGTCAAAAAGATGTAGTATGAAGCTCCCTTACTGAACTCTTCTGTTCTGGTTTGTATTGTTTTCACTGCAGCAGGGATACAGTACACAAACACTTCAGCTTATAGCCTTGTTCAGTGTGGAGGAACCCTTTACTAAAGAAAAGCTACAATCCCACTTTGGCACACAGCTACAAAAAGGGTTAACTACATCCTGTATTAGGCAGGCAGGCAGGCAGGCAGGCAGGCAGGCACACACACACTACTTGCAGTACACAGGCCAACAAACCCAAACCCTCCAGCTGAAACAACTCCTCCCTGCCAGTAAGTCATGACTCTGGGTCTCCCGACACGGGCCCCCTATTCAGCTCAGTGTGGCCAGGCCACAGGTAACGGGTCTCCTATTCAGCTCAGTGTGGCCAGGCCACAGGGTCTCCCGACACGGGCCCCCTATTCAGCTCAGCGTGGCCAGGCCACAGGGTCTCCCGACACGGGCCCCCTATTCAGCTCAGCGTGGCCAGGCCACAGGGTCTCCCGACACGGGCCCCCTATTCAGCTCAGCGTGGCCAGGCCACAGGTAACGGGTCTCCTATTCAGCTCAGCGTGGCCAGGCCACAGGTAACGGGTCTCCTATTCAGCTCAGCGTGGCCAGGCCACAGGTAACGGGTCTCCTATTCAGCTCAGTGTGGCCAGGCCACAGGGTCTCCCGACACGGGCCCCCTATTCAGCTCAGCGTGGCCAGGCCACAGGTAACGGGCCCCCTATTCAGCTCAGCGTGGCCAGGCCACAGGTAACGGGTCTCCTATTCAGCTCAGTGTGGCCAGGCCACAGGGTCTCCCGACACGGGCCCCCTATTCAGCTCAGCGTGGCCAGGCCACAGGGTCTCCCGACACGGGCCCCCTATTCAGCTCAGCGTGGCCAGGCCACAGGGTCTCCCGACACGGGCCCCCTATTCAGCTCAGTGTGGCCAGGCCACAGGTAACGGGTCTCCTATTCAGCTCAGCGTGGCCAGGCCACAGGTAACGGGGCTCCCGACACGGGCCCCCTATTCAGCTCAGTGTGGCCAGGCCACAGGGTCTCCCGACACGGGCCCCCTATTCAGCTCAGCGTGGCCAGGCCCCAGGTAACGGGTCTGTGGTGGGCAGAGGGGAACAACTCCTCCTTTCACTGCTCCACAGTAAAGGCTTCATAAAGGTGCCATACTAATGGGTATTTTATCAGAGACACACAGGGGCCAGCCCAGAGCACAAACACACCCTCCACACCACACACACACACACACCTATGAATGGGACTGCAGAATGTCAATGACAATTGAATTCCGCATGCAGGAGAGATGCCAGAAGAAATGTCAGTTGTGAACATGATACACACAAGCAATTTTCTGGAGATAAAATGACAACCTGAAATGTGGCAGTGTTGTCAGGAATGCAGAGAGATAACATCGGAGGCTAGCCTATTATTAGATCCATACTAGAACTATTTTATCTAGCATATCTTCTCTCAGTCTTCAACAGGGTACTACTGCAACAGTGGAGGCTGGTGTCATTTAAAATCAGACTTTAAATCAGACTAATGGCTGGAATGGATTCAATGGAACGATAAACAAATCATTCATTACAATGAAATGGTCTTTCAATGTCTTCTTCCACCAGCCTCCACTGTACCGAAAACAGTCAGTGTTTCTCCACAAGAGGCATCTGTATGTCTTCCTGAGGAGACCGTCTCTTCCTATTGGATTGATCCCTGACCTCTGTGCTGTGGGAAGCTTCCTGACATACGCTACCAGGAAGTGTGAGAGCAGGGGACTGGACTCTACTGGACACTATGGCACCACTAGCTGTTAACCTAGCCAGCCCTCTTTAATACCATTTTCACACTACAATACTAAAGCTGTGCTGAGCAGAGCTGCATTGTGCTGGCCTGGCTACGCAGCCAACAAAGATGCTGGAACCTTGCTGGAAGAAAGTTACTAGTACCTCCCCCATTTGAATCAGGTGGCAGATACAGTCTGTAGCGCTAGCTGCTGTGGCTATGGAGAATCCCTAGAGCATACTCCCTCCATCCTTCCTCTCTCCCAGGATTAAGTTGCCCCTAGACACTGATCCTGGGACAGTTTAGCATTTTCCCCTCTAATGGTTAAGGTTAGGATTGGGAGACTTGATGATTCTAGAACACAGTATTTATGCTGCAGTAGTTTATGTGTCGGGGGGCTAGGGTCAGTCTGTTACATCTGGAGTATTTCTCTTGTCTTATCCGGTGTCCTGTGTGAATTTAAATATGCTCTCTCTAATTCTCTCTTTCTTCTCTCTCGGAGGACCTGAGCCCTAGGACCATGCCTCAGGACTACCTGGCATGATGACTCCTTGCTGTCCCTAGTCCACCTGGCCGTGCTGCTGCTCCAGTTTCAACTGTTCTGCCTGCGGCTATGGAACCCTGACCTGTTCACCGGACATGCTTGCTGCATCCTCGACAACTACTATGATTATTATTATTTGGCCATGCTGGTCATTTATGAACATTTTAACATCTTGACCATGTTCTGTTATAATATCCACCCGGCACAGCCAGAAGAGGACTGGCCACCCCTCATAGCCTGGTTCCTCTCTAGGTTTCTTCCTAGGTTTTTGGCCTTTCTAGGGAGTTTTTCCTAGGGAGTTTTTCCTAGCCACCGTGCTTCTTTCACATGCATTGCTTGCTGTTTGGGGTTTTAGGCTGGGTTTCTGTACAGCACTTTGAGATATCAGCTGATATATGAAGCAGAGCAGCAGAACACGAGCAGGATGATGATCAGAGCAGCAGAACACAAGCAGGATGATAGCCACTGTGATCAGAGCAGCAGAACACAAGCAGGATGATAGCCACTATGATCAGAGCAGCAGAACACAAGCAGGATGATAGCCACTGATCAGAGCAGGCCGCCGGTGCCATTCCAATACTTCAAAAGTGCATCCTTTCTTCCCTTCTTGCTTTAATTAATGTCTCCCTTTGATCAGATCAGGCTGCAGGTTCAGTTCCAACACCTCGAAGATCCATCCTTCCTTCCATATGATTTGATCAGGCTGTGGACTTAGAATTATGCCACCCCTTGTCTCCTATCTTAATGAAATCACTGATCTGAATGGGTATGATTAGATAAGTGAAGGGAACAGTCCCCTACTCAACTCTGTTAGATGAGGTTTTCCTTCAAAAGGCCCATTCATTGAAAATGACAACTGCTGGCCTTCCGAAACACCAAAAGGAGGCCATGGAGTTGTTAGATATTGTAACAGGCCTTTCAGCGTGAGGGGAGGTAAACACTCACTACTATACAGACATTACACACTGATGTGACCAGTTCCTTTCTGCACAATGTCTAGTCTGTGTGGGCGTGTGTCCGTGTCCTTCGTGTGTGTGTGTGTGTGTGTGTGTGTGTGTGTGTGTGTGTGTGTGTGTGTGGACAGGTATGTTTATAGAGAGCTGAGATGGGAGGAAAAGTCAAATCCATGGTGCTCCTTATCTGGTTACAGAACAATGTTGTGGAGGTCTAGAAACATCTCTATTCACTCTCTCTCCATTCCTCCCAGCTGTCTGTCCTCTCTTCTTCCCCTCTTCCTCCCAGCTGTCTGTCCTCTCTCCTCCCCCTACCAGCTGTCTGTTCTCTCTCCTCCCCCTCTTCCTCCCAGCTGTCTGTCCTCTCTCCTCCCGCTCTTCCTCCCAGCTGTCTGTCCTCTCTCCTCCCGCTCTTCCTCCCAGCTGTCTGTCCTCTCTCCTCCCCCTCTTCCTCCCAGCTGTCTGTCCTCTCTCCTCCCCCTCTTCCTCCCAGCTGTCTGTTCTCTCTTCTCCCCCTCTTCCTCCCAGCTGTCTGTTCTCTCTCCTCCCCCTCTTCCTCCCAGCTGTCTGTCCTCTCTTCTCCCCCTCTCAGCTGTCTGTTCTCTCTTCTCCCCCTCTCAGCTGTCTGTTCTCTCTTCTCCCCCTCTTCCTCCCAGCTGTCTGTTCTCTCTTCTCCCCCTCTTCCTCCCAGCTGTCTGTTCTCTCTCCTCCCCCTCTTCCTCCCAGCTGTCTGTCCTCTCTTCTCCCCCTCTTCCTCCCAGCTGTCTGTCCTCTCTTCTCCCCCTCTTCCTCCCAGCTGTCTGTCCTCTCTCCTCCCCCTCTTCCTCCCAGCTGTCTGTCCTCTCTCCTCCCCCTCTTCCTCCCAGCTGTCTGTCCTCTCTTCTCCCCCTCTTCCTCCCAGCTGTCTGTTCTCTCTTCTCCCCCTCTTCCTCCCAGCTGTCTGTTCTCTCTGCTCCCCCTCTTCCTCCCAGCTGTCTGTTCTCTCTGCTCCCCCTCTTCCTCCCAGCTGTATGTCCTCTCTGCTCCCCCTCTTCCTCCCAGCTGTATGTCCTCTCTCCTCCCCCTCTTCCTCCCAGCTGTATGTCCTCTCTCCTCCCCCTCTTCCTCCCAGCTGTATGTCCTCTCTCCTCCCCCTCTTCCTCCCAGCTGTATGTCCTCTCTCCTCCCCCTCTTCCTCCCAGCTGTATGTCCTCTCTCCTCCCCCTCTTCCTCCCAGCTGTATGTCCTCTCTCCTCCCCCTCTTCCTCCCAGCTGTATGTCCTCTCTCCTCCCCCTCTTCCTCCCAGCTGTATGTCCTCTCTCCTCCCCCTCTTCCTCCCAGCTGTATGTCCTCTCTCCTCCCCCTCTTCCTCCCAGCTGTCTGTCCTCTCTCCTCCCCCTCTTCCTCCCAGCTGTCTGTTCTCTCCTCCCCCTCTTCCTCCCAGCTGTCTGTTCTCTCTCCTCCCCCTCTTCCTCCCAGCTGTCTGTTCTCTCTCCTCCCCCTCTTCCTCCCAGCTGTCTGTCCTCTCTCCTCCCCCTCTTCCTCCCAGCTGTCTGTCCTCTCTTCTCCCCCTCTTCCTCCCAGCTGGCTGTTCTCTCTTCTCCCCCTCTTCCTCCCAGCTGGCTGTTCTCTCTCCTCCCCCTCTTCCTCCCAGCTGGCTGTTCTCTCTCCTCCCCCTCTTCCTCCCAGCTGTCTGTCCTCTCTTCTCCCCCTCTTCCTCCCAGCTGTATGTCCTCTCTCCTCCCCCTCTTCCTCCCAGCTGTCTGTCCTCTCTTCTCCCCCTCTTCCTCCCAGCTGTATGTCCTCTCTCCTCCCCCTCTTCCTCCCAGCTGGCTGTTCTCTCTCCTCCCCCTCTTCCTCCCAGCTGGCTGTTCTCTCTCCTCCCCCTCTTCCTCCCAGCTGGCTGTTCTCTCTCCTCCCCCTCTTCCTCCCAGCTGGCTGTTCTCTCTCCTCCCCCTCTTCCTCCCAGCTGGCTGTTCTCTCTCTTTGTTTTTTGATGGGAAACGGGAGGAGAATATTATTCAATATTGTGCAAATCATTTTACAGTGAGTAACACAATCTCTTCCACTTGGATGGCCCCACACAGTGGGCCTTTATCACCAGGACCCTGTAGTAATTACACAGTGATTCACCAGAGAGCATGAGAGAGAGAAAGCGAGATGGAGAGAGAGAAAGCGAGATGGAGAGAGAGAAAGCGAGATGGAGAGAGCAACCGAGATGGAACGAGAGAGCGCAAAACGAAAGGGAAAGGGGGATACCTAGTCAGTTGTACAACTGAATGCATTCAACTGAAATGTGTCTTCTGCATTTAACCCAACCCCTCTGAATCAGAAATCAACATCCACGTCTTCGGGAACCGGGGAAGCGAGAGATGGAGAAAGAGCTGGAGATGGAAAGAGAGCGAGAGATGGAAAGAGAGCGAGCGAGAGCGAGGGGGAGCGGAAAAGAGGAAGCCAAATAGCCCATTACATGCCTTGCTGCAACACTGGAATCCTTCTGACCTGATGACCTGACTGACCTCCCCTTGTCACAAACTACCAGGAGGAACTGATTCTCTTCTCATCACGGGTGGGGGGGGGGGGGGGGGGGGTCATCTATTCTTGGATTTTCCAGCTGTTGGTTAGGATAGAGAGATGACACCTGACTGACACTCATGGACAATGGAGGCTAGTGACTGGGAAACACATTCAACAACACACATTAAGCCACACATTCAAACGCTTACAACTCTCTCACACACACACACACTCCAGATCAGAGCAGTTCAAAGGGACAAAGCAGTTCTTCTATTCAGTCAGTGTCTCGTCTGAAATCTGCCCTCCACCCAACCTGCCTGACTCACTCCAGACTACCCCATCACTCCAGACCCCCCCCCCATCACTCCAGACCCCCCCCCATCACTCCAGACCCCCCCCCATCACTCCAGACAACCCATCACTCCAGACCCCCCCCCCCCCCCATCACTCCAGACCCCCCCCCATCACTCCAGACCCCCCCCATCACTCCAGACCCCCCCCCATCACTCCAGACTACCCATCAATGCCAAGAGGAATACTACACACAGTTAGTCCTACTCACTTGTTACGTGTGTCAGTGTGTGTGTCTTTTCAGAACGGGGAGGGGGCCAGACCAGGCAAAGCTTGCTGATTAAGCAAGAGGAAGGACAGACCATTCACATCATGAAACCACAGCTCTCCATCACACACACTTTGCAGCAACATCTCTACCCCCCTCTCTCCCACACCTCCCTTCCTGGTCTTATCAACACGTCTTGTTCAAGCGCTGAGGTTTACCCCTGACTGATATCTAAACCGGAAAAGTCACTTCTAGTCTTTGGTTTCATTGACGGGCTGCGGGCGGGCAGCAGCTTTTCAATAGAGCTCTACGGACGGCTGTCTCTTTTCTCCTGCCCTCTGTCCCTTTCTCCCCCTCTCAGTTCCTCTCTCCCTCCATATCTCTCCCTTGGAGGCATATAATGTAGGGTGGACACTGTCAGAACCTGTCATCACGACAGTTAGGCTTTCACCGTTGTTGCCAAGCAACCAGTGACACCCACAGGTGACCAACAGAGGCGGCTCTCCTGCAAGGACAACTTTAAGGGCCAATCAAACAGGACAATATTACCAGGCCAAGTTTAAGGGCCATTGAAAAAGGACTACGTTGCAGCTTCTAATTTATGGGCCAATCGAAAATTACTGTTGTACCTTCAAATTTGACAATAAAAATGAAACTACATGTGGCCATTGTTTAATATTTGTGGTGGCTATATGTACAGACTGCCTTTACTGAACAATGATTAAGGAATTTACCTCAATTTGATTGTCAGAATAATAAAAAAAACTTTTTTTAAGAACAAATTCTTATTTTCAATAACGGCCTAGTTCCTGCCTTGTTCAGGGGCAGAATGACATATTACAGAAGGACAGATTTTTACCTTGTCAGCTCAGAGATTCGATCTTGCAACCTTTCGGTTACTAGTCCAACGCTCTAACCACCAGGCTACCTGCCACCCCATGATATATCACAACAGCAGTCACCTGAGGACATCATCATCATCATCATCATCATCATGGTATTTTAGTAGGATCCCCATTAGCTGTTGCAAAAGCAGCAGCTACTCTTCCTGGGGTCCACACAAAACACAAAACATGAAACAATACAGAACATTAATAGACAACAGCTCAAGGACAGAACTACATCAACTAAAAAATGAATTAAAAAAAAGGACCACCTAGCCTACATATCAACACACACAAACTATCTAGGTCAAACAGGGGAGGTGTTGTTCCATGAGGTGTTGCTTTATCTGGGGGTTTTAACAAACCAGGTTTGCTGTTCATTTGAGCAATATGAGATGGAAGGGAGTTCCATGCAATAATGGCTCTATATAATATTGTTTGTTTTCTTGAATTTGTTCTGGATTTGGGGACTGTGAAAAGACCCCACCAGACATGCCACCAGGGGTAAGTATGTGTGTGTCAGTGCTGTGTGTAAGTTGACTACGCAAACAATTTGGGATTTTCAACACATTAATGTTTCTTAAACAGAAGTGATGCAGTCAGTCTCTCCTCTACTCTTAGCCAAGAGAGACTGGCATGCATAGTATTTATATCAGCCCTCTGATTACAATGAAGAGCAAGACGTGCCGCTCTGTTCTGGGCCAGCTGCAGCTTAACTAGGTATTTCCTTGCAGCACTCGACCACACGACTGGACAATAATCAAGATAAGACAAAACTAGAGCCTGCAGGACTTTCTTTAAAACCATTGAATATATAAACATGCTAGTTTATAATCTAAGGTAAATTACAATCCAAATGTACAATGTACTCTGGCCATGTACTCCTATAATCTCCACCCGACACAGTCAGAAAGGACCGGCCACCCCTCAGAGCCTGGAAGCCATCTAGGTTTATTCCTAGCCACCATGCTTCTACATCGCTTGTTGTTTGGGGTTTTAGGCTGGGTTTCTGTATAGCACTTTGTGGCATCTGCTGATGCAAAAATGACTTTATAAATACATTTATTGATTATGTCATCATGATATCACAACAATCACCTGAGGAGATGTGTCATCATTATGTTATCAAAACAGTTTGATTTCATCAAGGTCCTAGATGTATTTTTCTACTTGCTCTCTGTTGTCTAGAACAGCCCAGCCATTACATCATCCTCTGCTCAGCTGCTCTGTTGTCTAGAACAGCCCAGCCATTACATCATCCTCTACTTGCTCTCTGTTGTCTAGAACAGCCCAGCCATTACATCATCCTCTACGCAGCTGCTCTGTTGTCTAGAACAGCCCAGCCATTACATCATCCTCTACGCAGCTGCTCTGTTGTCTAGAACAGCCCAGCCATTACATCATCCTCTACGCAGCTGCTCTGTTGTCTAGAACAGCCCAGCCATTACATCATCCTCTACACAGCTGCTCTGTTGTCTAGAACAGCCCAGCCATTACATCATCCTCTACACAGCTGCTCTGTTGTCTAGAACAGCCCAGCCATTACATCATCCTCTACGCAGCTGCTCTGTTGTCTAGAACAGCCCAGCCATTACATCATCCTCTACGCAGCTGCTCTGTTGTCTAGAACAGCCCAGCCATTACATCATCCTCTACGCAGCTGCTCTGTTGTCTAGAACAGCCCAGCCATTACATCATCCTCTACACAGCTGCTCTGTTGTCTAGAACAGCCCAGCCATTACATCATCCTCTACGCAGCTGCTCTGTTGTCTAGAACAGCCCAGCCATTACATCATCCTCTACGCAGCTGCTCTGTTGTCTAGAACAGCCCAGCCATTACATCATCCTCTACGCAGCTGCTCTGTTGTCTAGAACAGCCCAGCCATTACATCATCCTCTACGCAGCTGCTCTGTTGTCTAGAACAGCCCAGCCATTACATCATCCTCTACACAGCTGCTCTGTTGTCTAGAACAGCCCAGCCATTACATCATCCTCTACTCAGCTGCTCTGTCTAGAACAGCCCAGCCATTACATCATCCTCTACACAGCTGCTATACTCCAGTGAGCCTGGAAAAGACTGAAACAGGAAATGACTTGAAAATGGCCTCAGTAAAGGGGAACTTGGGTTGACTGAGCAGCACTGGGTCCTGTTCATTTGGGATAGTTCTGACTTAGAATGTGGACAACTTTAAATACCTAGGTGTCTGGCAAGACTGTAAACTCTCCTTCTAGACTCACATTAAGCATCTCCAATCCAAAGTTAAATCTAGTCGGCATCCTATTTTGCAACAAAGCCTCCTTCACTCATGCTGCCAAACATACCCTCGTAAAACTGACCATCCTTGACTTCGGCGATGTCATTTACAAAATTTCCTCCAATACTCTACTCAGCAAACTGGATGCAGTCTATCACAGTGCCATCCTTTGGCACCAAAGCCCCATATACCACCCACCACTGCGACCTGTATGCTCTAGTCAGCTGGCCCTCGCTACATATTCGTCACCAAACCCACTGGCTCCAGGTCATCTATAAGTCTTTGCTAGGTAAAGCTCTGCCTTATCTCAGCTCACTGGTCACCATAGCAACACCCACCCATAGCACGTGCTCCAGCATGTATATTTCACTGGTCATCCCCAAAGCCAATTCCCCCTTTGGCCGCCTTTCCTTCCAGTTCTCTGCTGCCAATGACTGGAATGAATTGCAAATTTTTTATTTTTTATTTTTTTATTTTTTTAAAATCACTGAAGTTGGAGACTTCTCCCTCACTAAATTCAAGCATCGGCTGTCAGAGCAGCTTACCGAGCGCTGCAGCTGTACACAGCCCATCTGTATATAGCCCATCCAACCAACTACCTACCTCATCCCCATATTTTGTATTTTGTTTGCTGCTCTTTTGCACACCGATATTTCTACTTGCACATCCTCATCTGCACATCTATCACTCCAGTGTTAATCTGCTAAATTGTAATTACTTCACCACTATGGCCAATTTATTGCCTTACCTCCTTACTTCATTTGCACACACTGTATATAGACTTTCTATTGTGTGTGAGAAAGTATTGGACATTAAGTACTGTAGACTTCCTTCATGGCAACAGCCAGAGACCTGGGATATTTACTACATTCACTACCTGCATGCAACTATGTTGTGTGTCTTGTTGATTGGTGGTTTAGTACAGCTAAGCTACTGTAGTTCATTCAAATATTCTCATTTGTTTCTCACATGGAAGGATGAAACAAATATACTGCACACAGAGAGAGAAGGGGAATATACTGCACACAGAGAGAGAAGGGGAATATACTGCACACAGAGAGAGAAGGGGAATATACTGCACACAGAGAGAGAAGGGGAATATACTGCACACAGAGAGAGAAGGGGAATATACTGTTCAGAGAGAGAAGGAGGAGAGGTAAATGGGAGGGAGAGCGATAAAATGACTGTACAACTAGAGAGAAGGGAAGGCGGTGTAAAGAGATGGAGGGAGGCATTGAGGGAAGGAATGAGGGCATACGAGCACATTTCTCATGTTGACGGCTGGGGATCCATAACGTGTTGCAACAACTATACTGTAGAACTAGAGAAGATTAGATGGAGAGACGGAGGGCTCTCAAGAAATACAGTAACTCAGTCAGAAATGTATGATTTAACACACATTCACTCTGCATGTCTTCTCTTCCTCTACTGCCACTAAACATCCCTCCATTCACCAATACTTCTCCACATAGCTCTGTCAAACACAGCAGGCTCTAACTACACCGTTAAATACTGTAGTTACAGGCCCTTTCACAGCAGACAGTGGATCTAAAATTAATCTGTTGGTTTACACTAACTCACTAAAACAATTTAAAATATATTCATGAGAGCATAACATGCAGCTTAGTGGTTAGCTGTATGTTCATTACATGTAAACACTGGCAGATGAAACAACATGCTGCTTAGTGGTTAGCTGTATGTTCATTACATGTAAACACTGGCAGATGAAACATAACATGCAGCTTAGTGGTTAGCTGTATGTTCATTATATGTAAACACTGGCAGATGAAACAACATGCTGCTTAGTGGTTAGCTGTATGTTCATTACATGTAAACACTGGCAGATGAAACAACATGCAGCTTAGTGGTTAGCTGCATGTTCATTACATGTAAACACTGGCAGATGAAAGCCAAATAGCAGTAGACAATACAATAGTATGTATTGATGTTCTTGTACATGCCTGCAAGACGGTGCATTTAACCCTCTAAAATCCATAGGGTATCAAAGACCGCTGTACATTGGACTCAGCAGGAGGGCAGTACACAACACACAGATGGGACCTAGCCCCAGCAGAGTTATGGGAAGACATGGATGGTTGGCTGGAGCTGTGTGTGTGTGTGTGTGTGTGTCCCCTGCCCTCGCTCCGCTCTAAAAAGACCCGTTTTGTGTACGAGCACCAGGCACCAATTCTTCACCACTGAGGGGAGGGCAAATACCACAAATAGTAGCGGCTTGAGAGAAATAACACAGAAATAAGGTGGTAAATAAAGTGTGGTTGTGGAGTGATTATACTGTAGTGAAGGGAGGAGGATTTAGACCACTACATGGTTTTAAGGAATGGTCTCTCAGCTGTACTAAGGAATGGTCTCTCTCTCAGTTGTACAGCTCTCTGGTTCAGCGTTGGTCTGTGCTGCTAGGTCAGGTATATACAGGGTAGATCTCCCAGTAGACTCATGTATCATCTATCCATACCTCTCCTTAAATGTTAGAGGTAGGCCCCTCCTCCACTATTACTGCTGATACATGCAGAGGGTGCATGGGTAGGCTAAAAACACACGCACACAAAAAGGGGAAGGGAAACTGGTCCTTATCTTACACATTCTAACAGTCACAAGTACACAACAAAAATGATGAAAGTGTTAGGCTGTCAGTTCACAGGGCCAGCTTGCAGGCTTAAGATGACAGAGGGAAGTTCTTCAATTCAGGGTTAGGAGCTGGTTTACCAAGGTTGTGTTCATTAGGCCACAACAGAAACATTTTTAAACAGAAAACTAAAATGATCGTTTCTTATTGGACAAGTCCATGTTGATCCCGCCCTGTTTCAATACGTTTTCTTCCATTTGGTGCCTAGTGAACACAACCCAATCGCGCTTTGTGCATTTGGATTACTGGACTAAACGCGCAAACAAAAAGGAGGTATTTGGACATAAAGATGAACTTTATCGAACATTTGTCTAACATGGAGACCTGGGAGTGCCATCAGATGAATATCAAAGGTAAGTGATTAATTTTAATGCTATTTCTGACTTTTGTGACACCTCTCCTTGGTTGGAAAATGGCTGTATGGTTTTTGTGGCTAGGCGCTGATCTAACATAATCGCATGGTGTGCTTTAGCCGTAAAGCCTTTTTGAAATCAGACACAGTGGCTGGATTAACAAGAAGTTTATCTTTAAAATGGTTTATAATACTTGTATGTTTGAAGAATTTTAATTATGAGATTTCTGTTGTTTGAATTTGGCCCCCTGCAATTTCACTGGCTGTTGGCGAGGTGGGACGCTCACGTCCCGAACAATCCCAGAGAGATTAAACAAGTCCCCTTTTCAATTAGCTTTGTTTTTGTTCAATGTAGTTTAGTCGTGCTACTGTAGCATGTGTACAGTTGAACTGGAAGTATCTATTTGTCATGTCTATACAGACTAACATAACTAATGATATGGTATTCTGGTCACAGGTTGCCTAGTGGTCAGAGCATTGGTTACCAGCGTTAGGACAGTAACCCAAAAGGTTGTTTGTTTGAATCCCCGAGCCAGCAAGGCCGTTCTGCCCTTGAACAAGGCAGTTAACCACCAACAACCGCCCCCTGGGCGCCGATGACGTGGATGTGGATTAAGGCATCCCGCCACACCTCTCTGATTCAGAGGGGTTAAATGAGGAAGACATTACTGTTAGACATCAGCCTTCTTCTCTTTATATCCAAGGGGAATCCTCTTACAGAGCGTCTTCACCACTTCACCCTAGAAGCTGACTGCTAACTACCCTCTCCAGATGTAGTATCAGATTGAATTGGAGGCAGAGAAAGCTCAGCCAGCCCCTCATGTAAACCAATAAATAACATGCAGGAAAGTCCATTCCCACAGAGAGAGAAAGGGAGAGAATAAGACGACAGAAGTTGAAGAGGAAAAAACAGGTTGACATGGTTGTTGTGTCATAAAGAGAAGAACAAACAGTAGTGCTGTACTCCTGAATCAAAGTCCTGAACAACTCTCCAAAAAACCTGCAACCGTAGACCTATTTCACACAGTACGTCTACATCTATTGGTCAGTTGTCAATGGCCACCTAGGAAATTCCTCAAATAGTCAAATATCTCCTCTGATACCATCATAATCTACAGGCAGAACTGACAGCTATAGAACTAAACACTGCAATGCATGGAAATGACTGGTACCGATAACACAAAGTCCTTATTTGCATATGAGAGAGACAGGAGTGAGAGCGAGACAGAGAGAGTAATTACTCACATGTCCACATACAGTGTGTGCATATCTGTGTACCTGTGTGAGAAGCATCCCATCATACATCACATTCCATGAGCATAAGCTCCAAGCATTCCATGCCTCCAGGCTGAGGTGTTTACAAGCTAATAGTTCTCACCTGGTTGCCTGTCTGCCACTCTCGTACACCTGACACTCACTTTCTCGCTCTCTCTGAGTGTCCCAAATGGCACCATGTTCCCTACATTAGTGCACTACTTTTGACCAGAGCCCTACATAGTGCACTACTTTGACCAGAGCCAGCCTGACACTGTACAACAACAGGCACCTGACTATCAGGAGCTGGATGTATCAATATATATAAACAGAGTAAGTGCAGTCTCTGTCCTGGGAATCAACGCAGGACTTTCTGCACTTCACAGAACATCACAATTCACAGTCACTTAGCAGCGGTGTAATTTCTAACCAATCGCTACAACAAACTATAGTCTTGGTTGAGGAAGGGTGACACCACTTTAATTCTCAGGCAGGGTGACGTCACCGCACAACGCTCATTCTGGTGCTAGGCTAACCAGCTAGCGATACCTCATCTGCTAAAGATACTGTAGGGACGGAACTGCATGAGAACCACAGACAACTTCAGAGGTGTTTGGAAAACGCTGTATGTAGACTTAACATAGGGCCAATGCTAACCATGACAAGGCTCTTCTCACCTCTTCAGCAATATATTTGTCAAGCCATGTTTAGAGAACTACTAGACAGTGGTAAAACACAGGAGAGGAGGAAGATAAGACCATCATACCACTGCCGTTTTATCTTCACAACATACAGTCAAACAAACACTCACAGCGGAACCCGTTGCCATGACGGCCAGGGGTTTCTGTGGCAACAGCGGAAGATACTAAACTCAACAGGGAGTTAGTCACTTCCTGTCTTGTTCACTCCTTCCTCTTCTGAGTGTGAGTCCACTGGGGGACCTAGGGGATGGGTATGTGTGTGTGTGTGTGCGCGTCAGTGCCCTCTCAACCTTGGCCACTAGCGACTTTAGGCATCATTAACCTGTAGGCCTGATCACCACAACAGACAAAACACACTTATTTTCAATACTTCTACGATATCCAACACTTCAAACATCACATGACAGTGAGCAGGTATTAATGAATGAGTACCGCATGTTAGTTCTGGCACCGCATGTTATACAGGGAGAAAGTAAACAGCACATCCAATGCGGAAACTGCAGCATTGCAAGCAGGTTTCAACACACATACAAAAACCTCAACCTCAAGAGGGGTTGCTAATACACATAGCAGAGTGATAATGACCACCAAATAAGACAGTCCAAAAATGATTTAGATAACTAGGGAGCACTATGACTGAAATGGACATAAAAACATGTCTAACCTTACAGAAGTTAACCTTTCATAAAATACTGACATCTGTACTACCAGGTCAGCATAACAGGTATTCAGGTGCTTCATATGGTGGAACGGAACAAGGGTATTCACACACTTTTACCCTGCATGACCGTTCATTAAACCTTGTTTTAATCTACAACACTATTAAGCTTTTCTATTCAAGATCACATTGCCAACCATTGTTGATCTCAGCAGTATGTGAGAATTCCAACCTTCTGTTCCTCAACAAAAGAATAACAAGGCAATTAAAGTCTGAACAGGGAAGTCCGATAGAGACTAGTTCACCCACATGTTATGACACTGATGTAAAGCCCATGCCAGCAATTACAACAAACACCATTGCAATAGCTGAGATGCAACAGTGGAGCTAGAATACGAAACAGGGCCCCTGTTTCCTTATGGGGCCCCAGACTCCCTAAGAACACTTCTGTATTCTCTCACTTTGGAAGTGTGGATCAACGGCAGACTATTTGCATTCTCTGTCCTTCACGGACTGTGGTGAGATCCATTTCCCTTCCTACTGCGGGTTCAAGTCTCCCCAGGTACATATCCGGCAGAATTTGTATTCGTCTGCTTTTATTCATTTTTATACCAGCCAAAAGAAAAGGCAATTACCAACTAATGAAAAACACACTCTTACCGTTTAGCCTCCTCGAGATGACAGAGGTACTCGTAGGCCATGTTCTGCTGCCTCCTCTCGTCCATCTCCTCTGCTGTGAGGCACTCCACACCATCCAGAACGGCTGGAAAACAACACTCACTAGGTGAATACTAGCTCGCTCATAACAGCATAGCTGTACAAGAAACTCAATGTACAAACATACACAGTACACACACTGAGTTGAGTCTAGCTCACTCAGATTTATAGTAAACACACACAAACACAGATTAGCAGACACACAAACAAACACGTAGGGAAGATCAACTAAATAAAATGCAAGAACCTTCAAATGAACAGTGAGACAGAGACTTCTCTCATTCTGCATGTAGGAGGGGTAGAGACTGTCCCATCCATCCTGAATATCACAACTGACATAGTTGTGTTGGCCGCCATCATAAGCACAAAGATGTAAACATTCTAAAGAAATCATGTGTTCATTCATTGACAGGCTGATTCAGCTCAGCTGTCATGTTGAACGGTCCTCAGTGCTTGGCTACTCCATCCCCTCCCAGGATGGTTAGAACTTGGCCTCACCGCCAGCTCCACATAATGACATGATTCAAGGGTTACTGATCAGGGAGGCCAACTTAGCTTTACTCACTCACTACACAGTAGGTAAACGTAGGCTAGGTAAACGTAGGCTAGGTAAACGTAGGCTAGGTAAACGTAGGCTAGGTAAACGTAGGCTAGGTAAACGTAGGCTAGGTAAACGTAGGCTAGCTTATGCAAACTTTGTTTAAACATCTCCAGCGTTTGTTTGACATTTTTTTATTTCTGTGGAAAATGTCTTTATCACTTCAAGTGATCCAGCAAATACACCAAATGAAACGCCTGGGCGTTTTTTCAAAGAACTCGGAAGAGACAGTAATAAATCGAACCTATTCTGCAGGTAAACAAAGCTCGTAGCTCACAGTTCTGTGGTCTAGGCTAGGGCCAAGCCCGCTGGTTCCCAACCTTTTTCGGTTACTCTACCACCAACTGATTTCTCTCTGCCACGAGAACCCCTGAAGTACCCCCTCGGGTGCATTTTACCAGTAGACCTATGGTCTCATGAGTCTACTCAAGTACCCCCTGTGGATAGGCCAAGTACCAGCAGGGGTCTAAGTACCCCTGGTTGGGATCCACTGGCCTAGGCTACAGAGACCTGCCTGGTAATGTTGCTGAAAGTATATTTTTACAGCTGGGAGGGAGAGAAAATAAAGTGAGCACGAGCGCTCGCATGACAAGAGCTAATTGTTTCAGTCTCCTTCTGGTGATGTCTAGGCCTTCTGAATAACAAGCATATCAATTATAACCTAGGCTGTGTGACCATTAGAGAATGGAAAAGTCTAAAAATGGCCACTTATAAAATCCTGGAAATTGTTCTACTGACTATGATTAAAATTATTATTATTGAGCGGCCTTAAATCTCACTTATTAGCCTAGTAAATTTGTCAAACTTGGTAATTTACATTGGCAGTAATCTTGAAAGCATTTGACAAGCCAGCAAGTTCAGTGGTCTGGTTCCCACTTAGGCCAAGACTACTGATTGCCTCAGGAAAGTCTAGTTCACTAATAACAAATTACATTTGTAAAGCACTTCTCATTACAGAATCATTTCAAAGTGCATAAAATCACAAATATAAACCAATACAAAAATTCTATAATTATTTTCTAAAATATATTTGAAAAAGACAATATGTGAATGTAAATGTTTTTATTAAGATCAATGGCTACTAGTTTACATATCAATAGACTATAGCAGGCCATCAATAGATTCCGATGAATCGACCAGGTAAACCACAGATTCCCTATAAGAACACAGTGTAGCGCCTTATCCTTTACTGTGAAAAATGCAAACATGTCAAAATTCAATGAGTTGGTGCTATACGGGATCCTAGCAGACGTCCCTACCTTAAAAACTGAACCCCTACCTTCACCCTTGACTAAACCTAACCGTTTGAAAGTCTATTACTTCAATGACGTCCCAAGGATCCCGGATTGCATTGACCAAATTCAATGCAGGCTCATTTAATTCGATGTAGCCACGTAAAATTGCAATATTGTAGCCGATGTAGATGAAAACGCGGAAGTCAGAGCCTACCTACCACGCTGTCAAAAGCCAAACCAAAGTTAAATATATGAATATAGATAGAAAAAAACCGCCTGTGAAAATGTATGTATTGATTAAAACAATTAACTAAATTGTTAAACTTTTGTAAACGGAGGTAAAATATGATCAAGGTGAGCGAGCAGGAAAAGTTTTTAGATACTCACACCCATATCTCGGCCGAAGCCCGTCTGCCTCGTCTGAGGTTGACATATTCTCAGAATAAGTGTTATAATCCTCACTCCCCGGGTTGACGAGGTCAAGTTATAGTAGTTGAGATGATAGCCTACAGTTCCGTCCAGTTCTCTTTGCGGGCTATATAATTGAAAAAGTCGGGAAGGCGCTCTCGGCCCCCTTGTTGCTCCACTGTACGGTTTGAGTCGAGAGCTGAGACTTTTTTTCTTCTTCAAACCTAACTGATGTCACTGGGGAGTGTTCCTTCCTAAATCCTAAAGTATGCGTTCGAGGAAACACCCATCAGCAGCCACTCGGCGAAACTGCAGGCGCAGCGCCCTCTGCTGCCTACTACAGGCACTGAAATAACCTTCCTAATGGCACGCCACGCTACGATGAAATTGACCCGACACTGATTAAACTCAACAACAAAAAAGAAACGTCCCCTTTTCAGGACCCTGTCTTTCAAAGATAATTTGTAAAAATCCAAATGATTTCACAGATGTTCATTCTAAAGGGTTTAAACACTGTTTCCCATGCTTGTTCAATGAACCATAAACAATTAATGAACATGCACCTGTGGAACGTCATTAAGACACTAACAGCTTACAGACGGTAGGCAATTAAGGTCACAGTTATGAAAACTTAGGACACTAAAGAGGCCTTTCTACTGACTCTGAAAAACACCAAAAGAAAGATGCCCAGGGTCCCTGCCCATCTGCGTGAACGTGCCTTAGGCATGCTGCAAGGAGGCATGAGGACTGCAGATGTGGCCAGGGCAATAAATAGCAATGTCCGTACTGTGAGACGCCTAAGACAACGCTCCAGGGACACAGGACGGACAACAGATCGTCCTCGCAGTGGCAGACCGTGTGTAACAACACCTGCACAGGATCGGTACATCCGAACATCACACCTGCAGACAGGTACAGGATGGCAACAACAACTGCCCGAGTTACACCAGGAACGCACAATCCCTCCATCAGTGCTCAGACTGTCCACAATAGGCTGAGAGAGACTGGACTGAGGGCTTGTAGGCCTGTTGTAAGGCAGGTCCTCACCAGACATCACCGGCAACAACATTGCCTATGGGCACAAACCCACCGTCGCTGGACCAGACAGGACTGGCAAAAAGTGCTCTTCACTGACGAGTCGCGGTTTTGTCTCACCAGGGGTGATGGTCGGATTCGCGTTTATCATCGAAGGAATGAGAGTTACACCGAGGCCTGTACTCTGGAGCAGGATCGATTTGGAGGTGGAGGGTCAGTCATGGTCTGGGGCAGTGTGTCACAGCATCATCGGACTGAGCTTGTTGTCATTGAAGGCAATCTCAATGCTGTGCGTTACAGGGAAGACATCCTCCTCCCTCATGTGGTACCCTTCCTGCAGGCTCATACTGACATGACCCTCCAGCATGACAATGCCACCAGCCATACTGCTCGTTCTGTGCGTGAGTTCCTGCAAGACAGGAATGTCAGTGTTCTGCCATGGCCAGTGAAGAGCCCGGATCTCAATCCCATTGAGCACGTCTGGGACCTGTTGGATCGGAGGGCTAGGGCCATTCCCCCAAGAAATGTCTGGGAACTTGCAGGTGCCTTGGTGGAAGAGTGGGGTAACATCTCACAACAAGAACTGGCCAATCTGGTGCAGTCCATGAGGAGGAGATGCACTGCAGTACTTAATGCAGGTAGTGGCCACACCAGATACTGACTGTTACTTTTGATTTTGACCTCCCCTTTGTTCAGGGACACATTATTCAATTTCTGTTAGTCACACGTCTGTGGAACTTGTTCAGTTTATGTCTCAGTTGTTGAATCTTGTTATGTTCATACAAATATTTACACATGTTAAGTTTGCTGAAAATAAACGCAGTTGACAGTGAGAGGACATTTCTTTTTTTGCTGAGTTTAGAAGGTGAGCGTTTCTTCTGACCGTTCAGTTCTGTGACCCACCTATACTTCTTCACTTTTCTAGTGACCCAGATCCAAGTAAACAAAACCAATATTTCTAGCCAGTACTCCGACGTAAGCTTAGACTCAAACGGTATCAGCCACAGCCTATTTGTCTCTACCCTACATTTGGTAAATGCTGTTCTAAGACTACTGAGTTTTCTACTTGACATTATTCCCTGGGAATACAGTTGAGCAATATGTCTCTACAATGAAAACAAGCAACGAGCTGCAACACAGTTCAAAGGTGGTTATCTACTGCAGAATAGATAAGAGGTCGTTGTTAGATACAGTTGAAGTCGGAAGTTTACATACACCTTAGCCAAATACATTTAAACTCAGTTTTTCACAATTCCTGACATTTAATCCTAGTAAAAATTCCCTGTCTTAGGTCAGTTAGGATCACCACTTCATTTTAAGAATGTGAAATGTCAGAATAATAGTAGAGAGAATGATTTATTTCAGCTTTTATTTCTGTCATCAAATTCCCAGTGGGTCAGAAGTTTACATACACTCAATTAGTATTTGGTAGCATTGCCTTTAAATTGATTAACTTGGGTCAAACGTTTCAGGAAGACTTCCACAAGCTTCCCACAATAAGTTGGGTGAATTTTGTCCCACTCCTCCTGACAGAGCTGGTGTAACTGAGTCAGGTTTGTAGGCCTCCTTCCTCGCACATGCTTTTTCAGTTCTGCCCACACATTTTCTATAGGCTTGAGATCAGGGCTTTGTGATGGCCACTCCAATACCTTGACTTTGTTGTCCTTAAGCCATTTTGCCACAACTTTGGAAGTATGCTTGGGGTGATTGTCTATTTGGAAGACCCATTTGAGACCAAGCTTTAACTTCCTGACTGATGTCTTGAGATGTTGCTTCAATATATCCACATAATTTTCCTTCCTCATGATGCCAACTATTTTGTGAAGTGCACCAGTCCCTCCTGCAGCAAAGCACCCCCACAACATGATGCTGCCACCCCCGTGCTTCATGGTTGGGATGGTGTTCTTCAGCTTGCAAGCGTCCCCCTTTTTCCTCCAAACATAACAATGAATTATGGCCAAATAGTTATATTTTTGTTTCATCAAACCAGAGGAGATTTCTCCAAAAACTATGATCTTTGTCCCCATGCGCAGTTGCAAAACATAGTCTGGCTTTTTTATGGTGGTTTTGGAGCAGTGGCTTCTTCCTTGCTGAGTGGCCTTTCAGGTTATCTCAATATAGGGCTCGTTCTACTGTGGATATAGATACTTTTGTATCTGTTTCCTCCAGCATCATCACAAGGTCCTTTGCTGTTGTTCTGGGATTGATTTGCACTTTTCGCACCAAAGTACGTTCATCTCTAGGCGACAGAGCACGTCTCTTTCCTAAGCGGTATGACGGCTGCGTGGTCCCATGGTGTTTATACTTGCGTACTATTGTTTGTACAGATGAACGTGTTACCTTCAGGCATTTGGAAATTGCTCCCAAGGATGAACCAGACTTGTGGAGGTCTACAATTTTTCTGATGTCTTGGCTGATTTCTTGAGATTTTTTTACCATGATGTCAAGCAAAGAGGCACAGAGTTTGAAGGTAGGCCTTGAAATACATCCACAGGTACACCTCCAATTGACTCAAATGATGGAAATTATCCTATCAGAAGCTTCTAAAGCCATGACATCATTTTCTGGAATTTTCCAAGCTGTTTAAAAGGCACAGTCAACTTAGTGTATGTAAACTTCTGACCCACTGGAATTGTGATACGGTGAATTATAAGTGAAATAATCAGTATGACAACAATTGTTGGAAAAATTAATTGTGACCTGCACAAAGTAGATGCTCTAACCGACTTCCAAAACTATAGTTTGTTAACAAGAAATTTGTGGAGTGGTTGAAAAATGAGTTTTAATGACTCCAACCTAAGTGTATGTAAACTTCCGACTTCAACTGTAGATAAAGACACAGGAACAACACCATTAAGTTCACTGGAGTACTCTTAAGAATTTGCAAACCATTTCCATAATGTGTCCAGAGAGACTCTGGGTGAGCCAGTTACAGCCACTAACACACTGATGAAGGCTCAGGCAGGTTATATTCATGTGAGTACTGGACATTGTGCTGAGGTGTATCATATCACACACCTTTAAGCCAGGGAATCAATAGGAGATGACTGGACTAGAACAGATGAGTGTTTCTCTATAATGCTCCAGTGGATGTGTGTGTGTGTAATCGCTCTGTATTATGTCCTGTATTATGTGTTATGTATGGTAAGTGGTTTTATGCAACTATTTATGATGTAAATTCTGCACTCCTCTTTGTGTAAACTGTGAGCAATAATTTATAAAGTTATAGTCAAAGAGGAATGGAGCTTTTATATTAACTTCAGTTTTAGAACATTTTCCTTCTCTATTTGTAACGACTGCCATGAGAGAGAGTGGACCAAAACGCAGCGGAGTTAGTGTTCATCATATTTAATTCTTAAACGGAACACTATACAAAACAAGAAACTGACAGCCAAACAGTCCTGTCAGGTGAAACACAATGACAGAAACAATTACCCACAAAACCCCAACGGAAAAACATGTACTTATGTGTGACTCCCAATCAACAACAACGAACTTCAGCTGTGCCTGATTGGGAGCCACACACACACACGGCCCAAAACAAAGAAATACAAAAACATAGAAACAGAACATAGAACGCCCACCCAATGTAACACCCTGGCCTAACCAAAATAAAGAACAAAAAAACCCTCTCTATGGCCAGGGCGTTACATTATTTCACTGTATATTAGGTTTGTGAAGGAAAAATGAGACACGGGGTTGTTTTATAGTGGATATCAGTGATTAGATATTTTAATTGTGTTGAAATCACAATTGATCGCCAACTCAGTTAAAATCACAGTTGAAATTCTATTGCGGGTTTGTAATGGTCTCATTCAACGAGAGAAATGGCCCCTACAAGGAACATTTTATTTAATAGCCTACAGTCGCCTTACGCGGTTTAATTGGTATATATTGAGGTGGGACTTGCAACGGAGTGAAAAACAACTTCATAATCTACAATTATAAATAGAGGGGTTTTAAATCTGATAATGGACAAAATAAGAAGCTATGGGATGCAAGTGTAACGTGTGGGATTTGAACCCACCAGTTCAAATAACACAATTAAGAGTCATCCTTCAAACCATTCAAGATGCATTGAAGACTGGAGTTCCTCGCTATGGGTCTTGCAACCCAGCTAAATTACCTTACAGGCGGGGCTACTCGCTAGTATAAATGCAGAGGTCCGGCAGTCCGTTGCACATTTACTCACTCTGAACTGCCGACCCTCCACTTCGATCCCCTGCGCTCTCTTATGGCCGCCACGACTGCACAGCATTTACCACGCACCGCATCGGAACCATGGATAGCTCAGGAGTGCTGCTCCGACTGCTGTGCATCGGCCTGGTGTGGTTATGTGCCGAGGACAGGCGTCACATGAAGTTTCCGCAGAGGACTTTGGCGGGCAGAACTCTGCCGCGGCCGCAGAGAAAGAACTTGTAAGTTCATATAGGGAATCACTTTTGTTGTTTCAGGCTACCCTAGCATGTTGGTCCTGTTCTATATATTCATGCACTACAGGTTCTACATTTAATATCTAAATCTTAGTCAATATAATTCGAAATATAAATGCAATCTAAATGTTTGCTCACGATTGGATTATGGGCAACATAACCTTATTCAGCAGTTTGTCCTGATAAAGGCGTCCTTGAGAATCCGATGTATCCATCAGTTTTATCCATGGTTGAACACAGGGATGGAGCGAAAGATTTTGTCCACTGGCCAGCCGGGCTAGTAAAGCAACATTTATACTAGCCTGCCTGAAAAGTACCGGCCTCGCTCTAGCTGGCTATCTTCATGTCCTTCCCTGGTCGAACCCCTGGAACATGCCCCTAAATGTCAAATGAATGACACCTGAAGAGATAAAGTTCCACTAGAAGATCTTCTGGAAACAAAAATATAGCCTCTATAACACTGACATTTTCATTAGGTAGTACATAAACTCATGGGGAAATTGCACTCATATAGGAGTATAGATTTTAACCCCCCCCCCTTCAGAAAAGCAATGAGAAATTCCATTGACCCTGTTTCCTTCACTCCGTGTCACAGGTGGGTGCGATGGAGGCTCTTCTAGTGAAGATGCAGAGCCATCTGCCTACCAATGAGAAGAGAGGCATGATCCCTCCTGTGAGTCCTAATATGTTCCTGTTTTAAACTAATAACTTTTACCAATGCTATTTCTGACCAAATGGAGGCTATGACTGCATTTCAAATCATCAGTACTTTTCAAGGATCAAAGGGGTGTTATAAACTGGGTGGTTCGAGCTCTGAATGCTGATTGGCTGAAAGCTGTCGTATATCAGACCATTGGTCTGACAAAACATTTATTTGTACTGCTCTAATTAAGTTGGTAACCAGTTTATAATAGCAATAAGGCAACTCCCGGGTTTGTGATATATGGCCAATATGCCACAGCTAAGGGCTGTGTCCAGGCACTCCGTGTTGCGTCGTGCACAAGAATAGCCCTTAGCCATGGTATACTGGCCATATACCACACCCCCTCGGGACTTATTGCTGAAATATATTATAGGAGTTTATTTATTTGGAACAAAATGTGGATGCCTGTTATTAAAGGGGAAGTTTAGGATTTAACAACTTAATGTTAGATAGTTCCTCACCCTGAAAGTAGTCCATGGTTTGGTTTTCTTTAAATATTCCCTATTTCAGCAAACTTTAGCCACCACAAGCTAACAATCAATAATAGTGGCATGTGAGCTGTTTTTTTTTGTAATGGCCAAATCACCTGAAATCAACTCAAATCAACTCCATATTTTATTTGATGTTATAGGCATTTGGCTTTTTTTTGTAAAATCCTGAACGTCCCATTTAAGCCCCCCATGTTTCTCCCACTGTATTACAGTCTGTGCACCATTTCAATGCAGTTCAATTGAAAGTTTTTGTAAAACCAATTAACGAGTATAAGTTGTCAGTATAATTAAATGCAAGCGGAGAAATGCCAACAGCCTTTGATTTGAGTGCAATTATACAGCCTATTCAAGATAGCGTCCCTAAGTCTAATTAACTGAAAGGAGGAAGAGTCTAAAGAACCAGCAAACACCGCTTCATTCATACAGCAAACAAATTAGAACTTTCATTACCATCGCTGACTAATTCTTTCTCTCCTAATTAAATGTGGTTTTTTTTAGTTAAGGACTGTGTTTTGCGATAAAGCTACTTTGTGTTTTCTCTCTATATCTCTTTCTCTCTCTCCTTCTCTTTATCTGTCTCCCCCTCACTCTCTCTTTGTCTCTCAGTGTGGTATGGGCAACCTGTGTGCCTGTCACGACTTCCGCCGAAATTGGTGCCTCTCCTTGTTCGGGCGGCGTTCGGCGGTCGACGTCACTGGCTTTCTAGTCGCCACCGATCTACGTTTCTTTGTCCATTTGTTTTGTCTTGATTGTGCACACCTGGTTGCCATTACGTTATAATTTATTCCCTATTTAACCCTCTGGTTCCCACAGCGGGGGAACGGTTGTTCCATCTTCGACAGGGGATGAGGAGCGCACAGTACTTTGCACTGGACTTCAGGACCCTGGCAGCCAGCGCGGGATGGAATGAAAGGTATCTGATCAACCATTACCGGTGCAGTCTACGTGAGGACGTTTGTCGGGAGCTGGCATGCAGGGACACCACCCTTACCCTCGACCAGCTGGTGGATTTATCCATCCGGCTGGATAACCTATTGGCCACCCATGGACGTCCGGATCGGGGCCTGTCCATTCCACCCCCCAGCACCTCCGACCCTACACCTATGGAGCTCGGAGGTGCTGCTCTGAGGGTGACCGGAGGGGGGGCCGTTTTCTGCACCACATGTGGCCGCAGAGGGTATACTGCTGGTCGGTGCTGGGGAGGTTCCCTAGGGAGTCCAGGCAGCAGGCAGGGCACTGGTGGATCATCCCAGGTTAGTAGGCACCCGACTCACCCAGAGCTCCCTGTTGTGCACGTGTGTGTGTAGAATTTCCTGAGTTTTCCCCGCATTCCCAGCATAAGGCACTAGTAGATTCAGGTGCAGCTGGGAACTTTATTGACCGTTCATTTGCACTTAGATTAGGGATCCCTATTGTTCCTGTTGATGTGCCCTTCCCTGTACATGCCTTAGATAGTAGTCCTTTAGGGTCGGGGCTGATTAGGGAGGTCACAGCTCCACTATGTATGATAACGCAGGAGGGTCATGAGGAGAGAATTGGTCTCTTCCTGATCGATTCTCCTGCGTTTCCTGTGGTGTTGGGCCTTCCCTGGTTAGCCTATCATGACCCCACTATTTTGTGGCAACAGAGGGCTCTCAACGGATGGTCACGTCAGTGCTCAGTGAGGTGTGTAGGTGTTTCCATAGGCGCAACTACGGTGGAGAGTCCAAACCAGGTCTCCAGCATGCACATCCCCCTGAATATGCCAATTTGGCTCTCGCCTTCTGTAAGAAGAAGGCGACTCAACTACCACCCCATCAACAGGGGGATTGTGCGATAAATCTCCTGGTAGACGCAGCACTTCCCAGGAGTCACTTGTATCCTATGTCACAGGAGGAGACGGCGGCTATGGAAACATATGTCTCCGAATCTCTGGGACAGGGATACATTCGGCCTTCCAATTCACCTGCCTCCTCAACTTTCTTTTTTGTGAAGAAGAAGGATGGAGGTTTACGCTCATGTATTGGCTATCGAGGTATAAATCAGATCACAGGAAGTACAGTTACCCGCTGCCTCTCATAGCCAGTGTGACAGAGTTATTGCACGGGGCGCGCTTCTTCACAAAATTGGATCTCAGGAGCGCTTACAACCTGGTGCGTATCCGGGAGGGGGACGAGTGGAAGACGGCATTTAGTACCACCTCAGGGCACTATGAGTACCTCGTCATGCCGTATGGGTTGATGAATGCTCCATCAGTCTTCTAATCCTTTGTAGACGAGATTTTCAGGGACCTGCACGGGCAGGGTGTAGTAGTGTGTATAGATGACATTCTAATATACTCCGCTACACGTGCCAAGCTTGTGTCCCTGGTGCGCAGGGTGCTTGGTTGACTGTTGGAGCATGACCTGTACGTCAAGGCTGAGAAATGTCTGTTCTTCCAACAGTCCGTCTCCTTCCTTGGGTACCGCCTTTCCGCGTCGGGTGGAGATGGAAAATGACCGCATTTCAGCCGTGCGTAATTGGCTGACTCCAACCACGGTAAAGGAGGTGCCACGGTTCTTAGGGTTTGCCAACTACTACCGGAGGTTTATCCGGGGCTTTGGTCAGGTAGCGGCTCCCATTACCTCACTGCTGAAGGGGGGACCGATGGTCAGATGGGGCGGACAGGGCTTTTTGTCACCTGAAGGCTCTGTTTACCTCGGCTCACGTGCTGGCTCATCCTGTTCCCTCCTTGGCATTTATAGTAGAGGTGGACGCGTCCGAGGCTGGGATAGGAGCTGTGCTGTCTCAGCGCTCGGGTACGCCACCAAAGCTCCGTCCCTGTGCTTTCTTTTCGAAGAAGCTCAGCCCGGCGGAGCGAAACTATGATGTGGGGGACCGGGAGCTGTTGGCTGTTGTCAAGGCTCTGAAGGCGTGGAGGCATTGGCTTGAGGGGGCTAAACACCCTTTCCTCATTTGGACTGACCACCGCAATCTGGAGTACATCCGGGCGGCGAGGAGATTGACCCCTCGCCAGGCAAGGTGGGCCATGTTTTTCACCCGTTTTGTTTTCACCCTATCCTACAGACCAGGTTCCCAGAATGCGAAGGCAGATGCACTGTCCCAGATGTATGACACAGAGGAGCGGTCCACGGATCCCACTCCCATACTTCCGGCTTCTTGCCTGGTGGCACCGGTGGTATGGGAGGTAGACGCGGACATTGAGCGGGCGTTATGTACAGAGCCCACTCCCACCCACTGTCCAGTTGGGCGTCTGTACATTCCGTCTGATGTCCGCGATCGTTTGATCTGTTGGGCCCACACGTCACCCTCCTCTGGTCATCCTGGCATCGGTCGGACAGTGCACTGTCTTAGTGGGAAGTACTGGTGGTCCACTTTAGCTAAGGACGTGAGGGTTTATGTTTCCTCCTGCTCGGTGTGCGCCCAGTGCAAGGCACCTAGACACCTGCCCAGATGTAAATTACAACCCCTAAACATTCCACAACGGCCGTGGTCACACCTATCGGTGGATTTCGTGATGGATCTTCCTCTGTCACAAGGAAACACCACGATCCTGGTCGTTGTGGATCGGTTTTCTAAGTCCTGCCATCTCCTTCCTTTGCCCGGTCTCCCTACGGCCCTACAGACTGCGGAGGCCCTGTTTACAGTCTTCCGGCACCATGGGGTGCCTGAGGATATAGTGTCTGATCGGGGTCCCCAGTTCACGTCGAGGGTCTGGAGGGCGTTCATGGAACGTCTAGGGATCTCAGTCAGCCTTACCTCGGGTTTTCACCCCGAGAGTAACAGGCAGGTGGAGAGAGTTAACCAGAATGTGGGTAGGTTTCTGCGGTCCTATTGCCAGGCTGGGGGAGTGGGCAGCTTTCATCCCCTGGGCAGAGATGGCCCAAAACTCCCTCCGCCACTCCTCCACTAACCTGTCTCCTTTTCAGTGTGTACTAGGTTATCAGCCGGTCCTCTGGACATCGAGGGGGCCCCGGCGTATACTGTGCGAGCCATCATGGACTCAAGGCGTCGGGCGAGAGGCCTTCAGTACCTCATGGAGTGTGAGGGGTACGGTCTGGAGGAGAGATGCTGGGTGCCGGTGGAGGACATCCTGGACCCTTCCTTACTGCAGGAATTTCACCATCTCCACCCGGATCGTCCTGCGCCTCGTCCTCCGGGTCATCCCCGTGGCCGGTGTCGGAGCGCTGCTGGAGCCACGAGTCAAGGGGGGAAACTGAAGAAAACAGAGTGAAACGGGGTGGTAGTGTCACGGTTGTCGTAAGAATGGGACCAAGGCACAGCGTGTGTAGAGTTCCACATCTTTATTCCAAAGTGAAACTTCAAGCAAAAACAAATAAATCAAATAAACAACCAACTAAACGTGACTACATGGTGCACAGGCACAAACACAAAACAATATCCCACAAACACAGGTGGGAAAAATAGCTACTTAAATATGATCCCCAATTAGAGACAACGATGACCAGCTGCCTCTAATTGGGAATCATACAAAACATCAACATAGAAAATATAAACTAGAACACAACAGAAATATAAACTAGACTACCCCCTAGTCATGCCCTGACCTACTACACCATAGAGAAACAAGGGCTCTCTATGGTCAGGGTGTGACAGTACCCCCCCAAAGGTGCGGACTCCGGCCGCAGAACCTGAAACCAAATGGGCGGTTAGGCGGGGTGACTAGTGTCGGTAGCGGCTCCGGTACGGGTCGTAGCCCCCCCAGACCCCGGATCCGACCATGGCGCCGGGCTGAACGCCATGCCTGGACTGGGCACCGGCGCAGAAGAAGGCTCCGGCCATGGAGCTGGACCGGACGCCGTGCCTGGACTGGGCACCGGTGCAACGGAGGGCTCCGGCCATGGAGCGGGACTGGACACCGTGCCTGGACTGGCCACCGGCGCAGAGGAAGGCTCCTGCCCTGGAGCTGGACTGGACGCCGTGCCTGGACTGGACATCGGCGCAGAAGAAGACTCTGGCCTTGGAGCTGGACTGGACGCCGTGCCTTGACTGGGCATCGGCGGAGCGGAAGGCTCCGGCCATGGAGCCGTAGACCATCGCCGGAGGTCCCGGACCGGGGACCGTCGCCGGAGGCTCTGGACCGGGGATGCGCACTGGAGGCCGAGTGCGTGGAGCCGGTACAGGACGTACCGGACTGGGGAGGCGCACTGGAGGCCTATGTTGATGTTTTGTGGCTATTTTGTGAGAGAAGAAGTTTCCGGTCACAACTTGCAGACTTGTTTACGTGCTGCTGTGCGTTTTGTTGCCGATCTTACTTTGCTACCTGACTACTTCACGGTTTTTACTTTTTCATTACCGTATATTTTTAGTTTTTCCCTCACTAAACTTTTTTCGTTCAACTTTTTCGCCCCGGAGGTTTTATCTGGACATGGTTCGTCAGGACTTCAAACAGTCGAAGCTAAGTAACATTAACACGATGCCTTCTAATTGCAGTCGCTGTACTCATAATATACAGGAGAACGATCGCCTTAAGGCGAGGATAGCTGTGCTGCAAGCCCAGCTTCAGACGCAATCGTTAGGCAAGGGCAATTTCAGTGTAGGAAAGGATGAAACAGCGTCTGTGCCACCAGTAAGTACAGATAGTAACGTTAGTATAAACCCCCTCGCACGGTCCCCGCAGCCGGACAACTTTCTCATGGCTTCTGGAGGGAAACGCTGTAGGAATGCTCAACCGGTGTCGCTTATTCAGCCGACAGAAACTTTCAACCGGTTCTCCCCATTAAGCGAGTCGGAGTCGGAGGCCGAAACTTCTCTGGTCTCTGCTCCTCCCGTTGTGGGGTCTGAGACGCCGAAGCCTCTCACCATTAGCTCTGACAAATTGAAAACCCTAGTCATTGGCGACTCCATTACCCGCAGTATTAGACTAAAAACTAATCATCCAGCGATCATACACTGTTTACCAGGGGGCAGGGCTACCGACGTTAAGGCTAATCTAAAGACGGTGCTGGCTAAAGCTAAAACTGGCGAGTGTAGAGAGTATAGAGATATTGTTATCCACGTCGGCACCAACGATGTTAGGATGAAACAGTCAGAGGTCACCAAGCGCAACATAGCTTCAGCGTGTAAATCAGCTAGAAAGATGTGTCGGCATCGATTAATTGTCTCTGGCCCCCTCCCAGTTAGGGGGAGTGATGAGCTCTACAGCAGAGTCTCACAACTCAATCGCTGGTTGAAAACTGTTTTCTGCCCCTCCCAAAAGATAGAATTTGTAGATAATTGGCCCTCTTTCTGGGACTCACCCACAAACAGGACCAAGCCTGGCCTGTTGAGGAGTGACGGACTCCATCCTAGCTGGAGGGGTGCTCTCATCTTATCTACGAACATAGACAGGGCTCTAACTCCTCTAGCTCCACAATGAAATAGGGTGGAGGTCAGGCAGCAGGCTGTTAGCCAGCCTGCCAGCTTAGTGGAGTCTGCCACTAGCACAGTCAGTATAGTCAGCTCAGCTATCCCCAATGAGACCGTGTCTGTGCCTCGATCTAGGTTGGGCAAAATTAAAGATGGCGGTGTTCGCCTTAGCAATCTCACTAGTATAAAGACCTCCTCCATCCCTGCCATTATTGAAAGAGATTGTGATACCTCACATCTCAAATTAGGACTACTTAATGTTAGATCCCTCACTTCAAAGGCAGTTATAGTCAACGAACTAATCACTGATCATAATCTTGATGTGATTGGCCTGACTGAAACATGGCTTAAGCCTGATGAATTTACTGTGTTAAATGAGGCCTCACCCCCTGGTTACACTAGTGACCATATCCCCCGCGCATCCCGCAAAGGCGGAGGTGTTGCTAACATTTATGATAGCAAATTTAAATTTACCAACAAAAAAAACAACAACGACGTTTTCGTCTTTTGAGCTTCTAGTCATGAAATCTATGCAGCCTACTCAATCACTTTTTATAGCTACTGTTTACAGGCCTCCTGGGCCATATGCAGCGTTCCTCACTGAGTTCCCTGAATTCCTATCGGACCTTATAGTCATCGCAGATAATATTCTAATTTTTGGTGATTTTAATATTCCCATGGAAAAGTCCACAGACCCACTCCAAAAGGCTTTTGGAGCCATCATCGACTCAGTGGGTTTTGTCCAACATGTCTCTGGACCTTTTTTTTGGTACAGTCATACTCTGGACCTAGTTTTGTCCCATGGAATAAATGTTGTGGATCTTAATGTTTTTCCTCATAATCCTGGACTATTGAACCACCATTTTATTACGTTCGCAATCGCAACAAATAATCTGCTCAGACCCCAACCAAGAAGCATTAGAAGTCGTGCTATAAATTCTCAGACAACCCAAAGATTCCTTGATGCCCTTCCAGACTCCCTCTGCCTACCCAAGGACGGCAGAGGACAAAAATCAGTTAACCACCTAACTGAGGAACTCAATTTAACCTTGCGCAATACCCTAGATGCAGTTGCACCCCTAAAAACTTTTGTCATAAGAAACTAGCTCCTTGGTATACAGAAAATACACGAGCTCTGAAGCAAGCTTCCAGAAAATTGGAACGGAAATGGCGCCACACCAAACTGGAAGTCTTCCGACTAGCTTGGAAAGTCAGTACCGTGCAGTATCGAAGAGCCCTCACTGCTGCTCGATCATCCTATTTTTCCAACTTAATTGAGGAAAATAAGAACAATCTGAAATTTCTTTTTGATACTGTCGCAAAGTTAACTAAAAAGCAGCATTACCCAAGAGAGGATGGCTTTCACTTCAGCAGTGATGAATTCATGAACTTCTTTGAGGAAAAGATCATGATCATTAGAAAGCAAATTACGGACTCCTCTTTAAATCTGCGTATTCCTCCAAAGCTCCGTTGTCCTGAGTCTGCACAACTCTGCCAGGACCTAGGATCAAGGGAGACACTAAAGTGTTTTAGTACTATATCTCTTGACACAATGATGAAAATAATCATGGCCTCTAAACCTTCAAGCTGCATACTGGACCCTATTCCAACTAAACTACTGAAAGAGCTGCTTTCTGTGCTTGGCCCTCCTATGTTGAACATAATAAACGGCTCTCTATCCACCGGATGTGTACCAAACTCACTAAAAGTGGCAGTAATAAAGCCTCTCTTGAAAAAGCCAAATCTTGACCCAGAAATTATAAAAAACTATCGGCCTATATCGAATCTTCCATTCCTCTCAAACATTTTAGAAAAAGCTGTTGCGCAGCAACTCACTGCCTTCCTGAAGACAAACAATGTATACGAAACGCTTCAGTCTGGTTTTAGACCCCATCATAGCACTGAGACTGCGCTTGTGAAGGTGGTAAATGACCTTTTAATGACGTCAGACCGAGGTTCTGCGTCTGTCCTCGTGCTCCTAGATCTTAGTGCTGCTTTTGATACCATCGATCACCACATTCTTTTGGAGAGATTGGAAACCCAAATTGGTCTACATGGACAAGTTCTGGCCTGGTTTAGGTCTTATCTGTCGGAAATATATTTGTCTCTGTGAATGGTTTGTCCTCTGACAAATCAACTGTAAATTTTGGTGTTCCTCAAGGTTCCGTTTTAGGACCACTATTGTTTTCACTATATATTTTACCTCTTGGGGATGTCATTCGAAAACATCATGTTAAATTTCACTGCTATGCGGATGACACACAGCTGTACATTTCAATGAAACATGGTGAAGCCCCAAAATTGCCCTCGCTAGAAGCCTGTGTCTCAGACATAAGGAAGTGGATGGCTGCAAACGTTCTACTTTTAAACTCGGACAAAACAGAGATGCTTGTTCTAGGTCCCAAGAAACAAAGAGATCTTCTGTTGAATCTGACAATTAATCTGGATGGTTGTACAGTCGTCTCAAATAAAACTGTGAAGGACCTCGGCGTTACTCTGGACCCTGATCTCTCTTTTGAAGAACATATCAAGACGGTTTCAAGGACAGCTTTTTTCCATTTACGTAACATTGCAAAAATCAGAAACTTTCTGTCCAAAAATGACGCAGAAAAATTAATCCATGCCTTTGTTACTTCTAGGCTGGACTACTGCAATGCTCTACTTTCCGGCTACCTGGTAAAGCACTAAATAAACTTCAGTTAGGGCTAAATACGGCTGCTAGAATCCTGACTAGAACCGAAAAATTTGGTCATATTACTCCAGTGCTAGCCTCCCTACACTGGCTTCCTGTTAAGGCAAGGGCTGATTTCAAGGTTTTACTGCTAACCTACAAAGCATTACATGGGCTTGCTCCTACCTATCTTTCCGATTTGGTCCTGCCGTACATACCTACACGTACGCTACGGTCACAAGACGCGGGCCTCCTAATTGTTCCTAGAATTTCTAAGCAAACAGCTGGAGGCAGGGCTTTCTCCTATAGAGCTCCATTTTTATGGAATAGTCTGCCTACCCATGTGAGAGACGCAGACTCAGTCTCAACCTTTAAGTCTTTACTGAAGACACATCTCTTCAGTAGGTCCTATGATTAAGTGTTGTCTGGGCCAGGGGTGTGAAGGTGAACGGAAAGGCTGGAGCAACGAACCGCCCTTGCTGTCTCTGCCTGGCCGGTTTCCCCTCTTTCCACTGGGATTCTCTGCCTCTACCCCTATTACGGGGGCTGAGTCACTGGCTTACTGGTGTTCTTCCATGCCGTCCCTGGGAGGGGTGCGTCACTTGAGTGGGTTGAGTCACTGATGTGGTCTTCCTGTCTGGGTTGGCGCCCCCCTTGGGCTGTGCCGTGGCGGAGATCTTTGTGGGCTATACTCGGCCTTGTCCCGGGATGGTATGTTGGTGGTTGGAGATATCCCTCCAGGGGTGTGGAGGCTGTGCTTTGGCAAAGTGGGTGGGGTTATATCCTACCTGTTTGGCCCTGTCCGGGGGTTTCTTCGGATGGGTGTGTCTCCTGACCCCTCCTGTCTCAGCCTCCAGTCGGGGGGCTAGGGTCAGTCTGTCACATCTGGAGTATTTCTCTTGTCTTTTCCGGTGTCCTGTGTGAATTTAAATATGCTCTCTCTAATTCTCTCTTTCTCTTTCTTTCTTTCTCTCTCTCGGAGGACCTGAGCCCTAGGACCATGCCTCAGGACTACCTGGCTTGATGACTCCTTGCTGTCCCCAGTTCACCTGGCCGTGCTGCTGCTCCAGTTCCAACTGTTCTGCCTGCAGCTATGGAACCCTGACCTGTTCACCGGACGTGCTACCTGTCCCAGACCTGCTGTCCCAGACCTGCTGGAACCCTGACCTATTCACCAGATGTGCTACCTGTCCCAGACCTGCTGTTTTCAACTCTCTAGAGACAGCAGGAGCGGTAGAGATACTCTCAAAGATCGGCTATGAAAAAGCCAACTGACACTTACTCTTGTGTTACTGACTTGTTGCACCCTCGACAACTACTATGATTATTATTATTTGACCATGCTGGTCATTTATGAACATTTGAATATCTAGGCCATGTGCTGTTATAATCTCCAACCGGCACAGCCAGGAGAGGACTGGCCACCCCTCATAGCCTGGTTCCTCTCTAGGTTTCTTCCTAGGTTTTGGCCTTTCTATGGAGTTTTTCCTAGCCACCATGCTTCTACACCTGCATTGCTTGCTGTTTGGGGTTTTAGGCTGGGTTTCTGTACAGCACTTTGCAATATCAGCTGACGTAAGAAGGGCTATTTAAATAAATTTGATTTGACTTGATGCGTTGAGCTTGCACAGGTGGTACCGGACTGGTGACACACACTTCAGGGCAAGTGCGAGGAGCAGGCACAGGACGTACCGGACTGGGAAAGCACAGTAGAGGTCTAGTGCGTGGAGCCGGCACAGGTGGTATCGGACTGGTGACACACACTTCAGGGCGAGTGCGAGGAGCAGGCACAGGACGTACCGGACTAGGAAGGCGCACTGGAGGCCTGATGCGTGGGGCCGGCACAGGTTGCACCGGACTGGTAACACGCTCTTCAGGGGGAGTGTTGAGCAGAACACACTTGCACAACATCTCTCTCAACTCTCCCCATGTGGTCTCTGGTTCTTCCCCCTGCTCAGCCGCCAGCTCCATGTGCCCCCCCCCCAAAAAAATTATTGGGGTTTCTGTGGCCGTGGTCTGATGACACACTCCTCCAGAGTTTGCCATTCGGGCTCTGGCACTCTCCTCGGCTCGACCGGCCACCCCTTGTTCTCCCCCCTCACCCCTCAAGCATAAACAAATAAATCAAATAAACGAACAACTAAACGTGACTATGTGGTGCACAAACACAAAACAATATCCCACAAACACAGGTGGGAAAAATAGCTAGTTAAATATGATCCCCAATTAGAGACAACGATTACCAGCTGCCTCTAATTGGGAATCATACAAAACACCAACATAGAAAATATAAACTAGAACACAACATAGAATATAAACTAGACTACCCCCTAGTCACGCCCTGAACTACTACACCATATAGAAACAAGGGCTCTCTATGGTCAGGGCGTGACAAGTAGGACTACCTGAACTTGTCCAATATGAAACGTTTCATTGCAAAATGTTTTGCTACGGTATGGCCTAATAAACACAACCCAGCCTTTTAGGACATCTTTCAGCACACAGGGGAAACCAACCATTATGTAAACTAATGAGGAGGTTGGATATGATTCTGTTTGCTAGTAAACGTCAATACAACTCAATGCCATCGTTCCATAAGACAACTGTAACCCGAAGGCTGCTCCTGGATATAGCAAATATTTACATGGGTATCACAAACAAAACACATTTGCATCACCTATTTGCTTGCCACTGTAACAAAAGGCAGTACAGCATGACTGATAGCCTGAGCTATGTGTAAAGGAGGTGTCGTTTTCAGTGCCAATATTCTGTCAGTACTACAGCTTCCCACCTTAATTTAAACATGTGAATGAGTATGTGACATGGGAGGTCGTCTTCTTGGCATCTGAACTGAGGGAAAGATGGCAGAAGCACTGAGTCGGATGGCGCATGTAGTAACATTCATGGAAATGAGTGGACAACTGAGGAATGGAGAAAAACGGGATAAACTTGTTCATGAAGACAGGCCTTGGTTTAATAATGCTTTGTTCCTTGTTGGAGTTAGTTTCATGGATAAAGATGTGTTTTTGGGAGATCCATTTGCATTCAAGGAGATGGTGGAGGACCCACTGGGAAAGGTGGTGTCAATCAAAGTGACCAGGAGCGGTATGGTGTTGATTTACTGTGTCAGAAGAACAAAAAGAAAGTGCATTGTGTCTCTTGGAATTATCGAAGTATAATTCAAAGTTTTGATTTTCTGAACAGGGCACAGGTAAAATGTGTCATCTCTGGCGTTGCGGTGGAAATTGAGGCTGAAAATATACCATGTACCAGGAGTAGTGGATGTATGATGATTGAACTGCATGGTGAATGAAAGGAAAGAGCAAAGCCTATCGGTGCTATTGCTATTTGATGGAAAATCTCTTCCCACAGATGTAAAGCTGAGGTATATATTAAGATACGCAGTGAGAGCTTCTGTGAACAGACCATTGCCGTGTTGTTAATCCAAAAAGTTTGGCCACGTGGCAAGTGTGTGCAGATGGAATAAAAATGTTGTGGAAGAGTCGGTGGATACACGGTGCTGCAATTGTGGTGGGAACCACGTTTCAGGAATGCCCTGTAAGGGTGAAGGAGGTCAAAGTAGCAAGAATCTGGGCTGTTCACCAGGTCTCTTATGCAGAGGCAGTGCAAATAGCGGAAGGAGCAAGTGCAAATGAGGAAGAAATGGCAATGGATGCCCCACAGCCTGGAGAAGGTGTTGTTTATCATTTGAGGGATCATGAAGTACTGATAGTGAAGAAGGTGGATTTTGTTGTGTTTATTGCACAGGTGATCAATTGTACAAGTCAAACTAACAAGAAATCAAAGAAACTTTACAAAATTGTGAAAATGTTTTTGGATCTGCTGAAAGATTCCTGAGAATGTTGACTGAAGATGCAGTTCCCTTTCAGGCCCCAGATTTGAATGATAGTGTCCCTTTCTCCCAGGCTGTTGGCCTGGGATAGGATCAGAGCGGGCCAAAGTAGTGAAATTGTGGTTTTAATGGGTTAGTTGGTAGGGAATTTGTTTCTCTCTCAAAGTGTTATGAATTCATATTACAGAATAGTAGGCTGATATACAGCCGAAACAGTAGGTGGCGGCATGCACCTATATTATTTGTTTTCAGACCACCATAACACCAAAGAAAAAGAAGTATGTGACATGGGGAAAGTCGGCCATCTTGTTTAGCAGCCTGGCTCAGGTAGTGAAGTTCAGTGTCATCCTTCTCTTTTGAGTGAAAACACTACTGCGCTCAATAGCCTTAGGCCGGTATTCAATCCAAACCATGTTATAGAGCAGCATATTGCACTTGACCTTTAAAGGAAATTTATGCTTGAGCCAACATGCGCATTGTTTTCCGTGAATGCGATCTCCGCAAACGTCTGTAAAATTGCCTTTAAAAGGCACATTGCCAGTGCGTTGCTCTATAACGCACCTTGGACTGTATCCCAGCCTAATTCAGTTGTCAATTTAACTGAATTGGGTGTCAATTAGTTTAATTTGTTGTTGTTGTTGTGAAAATGACAGTGTCATGCCTACAGATATTTACAACAGTGGAAAGTATGGAAGCTTTCTTATGGATTATGATAAATGACTGTCCTTTTTATTCCTGGTTGATACCCCTCATTCCACACAAGACCATGGGGACTGAGCCATGTGTACATGGCTCTGCACACTGTATAATGTTTGTTAATTCACACAAAACTGTTTCACTTAAGTACTACACACTGTGACCAGAAAGGGACCCATATCCTCCCGCTGTGATATGAGCCAAACCCTCTTATAATGCATCATTACTGTAAATAGTGTCGTGTCTTTGGGTACCATTAAACTGAAGACATGTTTATCAATTAACTCCCTGTAATTATTATCACGCGATTAAACTGATTAATCGTTTAATTGTAATTAACTAGGAGATCGGGGCACCAAGGAAAATATTCAGATTACAAAGTTATAATTTTCCTAATATAACTTTCCTATATTATAACATATATTATAGTATTGGCCGATTACCTTCTGGTTTAAATGGTGTATTTGACCTCGCGTCCAGTCTCATTCCAAACGTCGTAAATTGTTGTATCTGCACGAACCCAGTCTTTACTAAAATCATCCATACATCAATTATCTTAAAATCATTTATTTACTACACTAAGTAATTAACAGAAAACATACAAACAGTAATTATCGTCACAAAGGATTGGTAGAGTAATGTGCCCTAATGGTCTAAACAGGCCTGGCTGGTGTCTTGTAGAACAATGGGTCATAAAAAGTCAGCTGAGGATGCATACCTACAGAGTTCATTAATATTAACAATTGATATGCTAATCCTTTGCACATGAACGCTCACTCATTCGGGAACAATTGCAATCAATATATATTTACGCTCAGTGTGTCGTCGGGATCCTTGTTGAAGAGTCGTTCTGTTGGAGAGTTCTCTCTCTCTCTCGCTCTCTCTCTCTCGGTTAGAATGGATCTTTCAAAGCGACATTCATTAATGTCGTTATAGAATGGATGTTTCGTTGGTCTTCGCGTTCGATGATATAATTTACTTAGCTGCAGACTAATAATTAATATCAAAGACTTGTTCTTATTCTGTCGGTCTCGATAGTCTAAAAGTTAACCACGTGGTGTAGTTCACTTTCAGTAGAGGAATTGGATGGTAAAACCTATTGGCCAACTCACTAATGGAGTGGAGGCCTGGTCTGAAGAAATGTAAATCAGGGTATAGTTTTATAGTGAACATGTCACATGACGCCTGGTCCTGTCTGTGTCCCTGGGGGGCGTGCCGATGACTGAGTTAAGCTTGGTACAGAAATACAATTCTATCACATTAACATCAGTACATAGCATCTCAATGTATTACAAATAGCTTTATCCTTATTAATACATTTTATACAACCATGTGGATGCAAGTCTCATCGCTGAGGCTATTATATAAACAGTTTTATGGTAATATGGCTATATTGTCTCTTCTGAGTATCTCAAAATTGTACCAAGCGGACCAGTTCGTAGCTGGATTCTTCACCAATCTTCCATACCTTCTCCAGAACACAAATGTAATTCGGTTCCCCAATTCTGTGAGTTGGAAGAATTTCCTGTGTCTCTCTATGGGACCCCTCTGTGTCTCAACTGGGCCATGTGGTTGTAAGATTCTCCTCTGGAATTGTACAACCCTTTCACACAGGGCCTGGGTGGGGGAGGTAGGTTGCGGGATGGTGCAAAGGGGGGAGGGGGTCAACTGTCCTCCCTGTACTCAAAGAGGCCAACGTCATGACAATAGTCAGGTCAAACATTCAAATGCACAACATCTTTAAACAGAAAGGACTTGGGTTCAAATAGTCTTGGTTTCCTTTCAAATACTTTAGCGGCACTTGATTTAGTTTTTCTGGCTTAATGGAACCAATGAAATAGTCCCAGAAGTGCAAACCCTGTGGCCTCTGCCATCTGGCACTCCAGCCAAGCTCAATCAAACCCTCAACGTATTTGGAAGAAAATACTACTTGAACCCAGGTATAAAACACAGTGGGTCATAACCTAGCTGTCGGACTGCATTGAGTGCACATCCCAGCAATTCAGAGTGTCTCCATCCACAAGTCCATAAAAGGACAGTAATGTTAGAGAGCATGGCTCATTTAAAGATCCCCTGGTTTCTTGCTTTGGGGGAAAATGATAGCGAGTCAAGCACAAACCCCATGGTACTGCCTTTCCAACCACGATGCACCATTTCAGTTAGCAATAAAAAACATGTCAATATGGATACATCTTTATGGCTGAATGTCGCTCTGTTTGGGATATTTGTCGCTGTGAGCGATACATTATTAAGGGGTGTCATTGTAATGTATGTGTCTGGGGGGTGGCACATCTGGTGTGTGTATGTGAAGAAATGTATTTGTTGGGATTGGAGGTGTCAAGAAAAATGTGAATTTGGTTAATGGGAAACTAGGCATCCTGATATCCAGATTGGGTATCTTAAAGCGAATGAGAATCTCTTTCTCTCTTTCGCTCTCTCTTTCTCTCTTTCTCTTTCGCTCTCTCTCTCTTCCTCTTTCTCTCTCTCTCATTCTCTCTATTGCAAAAGGTATGTACAAAAAAAAAATCAAATACAAATCGAATGTTTTATGTAAGACTAATCTATTACATATATGATATTCATATAGGATAAAAGTAAGATCCATTCTGTTTCCTGTGAAGACATAGCATGCAAATGGGGTGGTGAAATCTCTGACTCCCTCACCGTCAATCACACAAACTGCCCAACCAAAAGGTTTGGTGCAATATCTCACTGAAATGCAGACGAATGTCTCCAGGCATTCTGGAGAACCTTCTACAACGCCGGGAGCTCCAGGCTTCTTTATGAACATATATTTTGATGATTACAAAAGGTGCATTAAAATCCTATGATTTTAATGCACTTTTTGCAATAGGTCTCTCTTCTTCTCTCCAGCAATTCTCACTTTGAAAGTATGTGAAAATTCACTGCCCACATGTTGGCCTCACCTCAACTTATCTTTGGTGGAACAGTTGGCCTTGACTTATTTTCAGATAGCCGACAGACGACTACTACCCTCGTTTCTCTAATTTGATCCTGTTTGTCTTCAGTTAGCCTCACTACACAGTGTCTATAGACGTGGCTCCAATCTGCCTGAACACAACCTGGGTCTCTTTTTCTCCCAACCCCTCTTATTACATCCGTGTTCTAGTGATGGTTTGGTGACGGTCGGGTGATGGGACACAACAGGACCTGTGTGCTCACTAACGTCTGTCACATCCGTCACGCCGCCGCCTGGGCTCCTGTCAAAGCAATGGAGACAGGAAGGACCAGACTGAGACTCTGTGGTAATCAAGTTAAAGCAAGCAGAGGCTATCATACTGACGGTGGGGGCAGGGTTCCATCCTCTCACTGTCTGTCAGACTAACACTAATGTAGTGATCAAGGGGGAACCGCCATAGTGGAGTTTCAACCAGCAAGCCTGTAGTTACAGGGCAAGTACACTGCCTTCTGTGCCATAAAGGTCCACACTTCTTGGCAGAAGCAGTATTGTGTCTACAGGAAGGTTATACTATTGCCTGCTTAGAAACAGAATGGACAGTCATTTCACTTTTTACGAATACAGTATATTTAATGTATTTGTACCTTTTGATTTTCATACAATCTGTATTGTATGAAATTTGTGTCATCATACAGAAACCAGAATTACAGTTAATGAACTGTTAGTTATTTTAAATAGCTAAGATATTGAGCAGAAAGAACAACTCAAAGAGCAGTATTTTTCAGTTTCTCCACCACTTTAGCAAGCAAGGTGTTTCTGTTCAGAACAGGTCTTGGGACAACGTGTCTGTCGGCACTCTGGGCAGCTGTAGACAGGCTTCAGATCATCCTGATCCCAGCAGCCCTCAATACAGCCCATACAGTAGCTGTGTCCACAGGCAGTAGTCACTGGATCCAGATACACTGCTAATCGGTGTGACAGTAAACCTCAAGCAGTTTGTCATGATGAGAGCAGATCTACTCCTGAAGACTGGCTGGCTTTAAGTTGTGTCATAGTACACAGCAGATGTTATTATTATTATATTCGTGTTTTGAAGCAGGGTTTGTGTACATTTTATGTACAGTGTTTGTTTACAATTACATTGTTAAAAAACAATGGGGGTAAAACTGTCACGCCGGTTGAAAGGAGAGGACCAAGGTGCGTGGTGAGCGTACATATTCTTTTTATTAGAAAAGACGCCGAACAAAACAATAAACACTACCCAACAAACCGTGAAGCTAAAGGCTATGTGTCATAAACAAAGTCAACTTCCCACAACACAAGGAGGGAAAAGGGCTACCTAAGTATGGTTCCCAATCAGAGACAACGATAGACAGCTGTCCCTGATTGAGAACCATACCCGGCCAAAACATAGAAAATAAAGAACATAGAAAAAGGAACATAGAATGCCCACCCTAGTCACACCCTGGCCTACCCAAAATTGAGAATAAAAAACCTCTCTAAGGCCAGGGCGTGACAAAAACAAGCTAATATTCTGGGTTCTGGTGCAGTCTATGAGGAGGAGATGCACTGCAGTACTTAATGCAGCTGGTGGCCACACCAGATACTGACTGCTACTTTTGACCCCGCCCCCCTTTGTTCAGGGACACATTAAGCAATTTCTGTTAGTCACATGTCTGTGGAACTTGTTCAGTTTATGTCTCAGTTGTTGAATCTTGTGTTCATACAAATATTTACACATGTTAAGTTTGCTGAAAATAAACGCAGTTGACAGTGAGAGGACGTTTCTTTTTTTGTTGAGTTTAGATATGTATTAGACATGTACAGTGCCGTGAAAAAGTATTTGCCCCCTTTCTGATTTTCTCTATTTTTTATACTGAATGTTATCCGATCTTCAACCAAAACCGACATGGGTCTCATTATGCCTGGCATAATTAAACACTGCATTCCACAGTAAGAACCTTATACCAATGGTCAAGCATGGTGGTGGTAGTGTGATGGTTTGGGGATGCTTTGCTGCCTCAGGACCTGGACGACTTGCCTTAATAGAAAGAACCATGAATTCTGCTCTGTATCAAATAATTCCACAGGAAAATGTCAGACCATCTGTCTGTAAGCTGAAGCTGAAGCTGAAGCACAGCTGGGTCATGCAGCAAGACAATGATCCAAAACACACAATCAAGTCTACATGAAAATGGTTAAAAAGCAACAAATTTGAAGTTTTGTAAGGGCCTAGTTAAAGTCCAGACCCAATCCCAATTGAGATGTTGGATTTGAAACGAGCAGTTCATGCTTGAAAACCCACAAATGTCATTGAGTTAAAACAGTTCTGAATGCAAGAGTGGGACAAAATTCCTCCACAGGTATGTAAGATACTAATTGACAACTACAGGAAGCATTTGGTTGCAGCCATTGCAGCTAAAGTGGCACAACCAATGATTTTTTCACACAGGAGACTTTTGAGTGTTACATAACTTTGTTAATTCAATTAATAAAATAAGTATCACATTTTTTATTATTTGTAAACTCAGGTTCCCTTTATCTAACATTAGGTTTTGGCTGAAGACCTGATAACATTCAGTATCAAAAATACGCAAAAATAGAGAAAATCAGAAAGGGGGCAAATACTTTTTCACAGCACTGTATATATTTATATATAATTTAAATATTTTACAAAAATAAGAAAATAAAAAAATTCTCTTGTGTGAAAATAAAGTTATTATAAAAATGTTAATAAATATGAATCTTATATTCTATAAAAAAATGTGTGCCTAGTATTAAATGTCCAATGCAGACGTTATTTCCCTCAATATCGTATCATTTCTGTGTAACAATTAAGTACCTTACTGTGATTGTTTTGAATTAAAAATGTAAAAAATAAACAAAAATAGCTTCTTAGCAAAAAGCAATTTCTCAAGCAATAATTTTTCGAGGACTGTCTGGGAGTGGTCTGAGTGGGGAGGGGAAAACAGAGCATTTGCTGTTATTGGCAAAGGTTTGGATCTCTCTTTTTTATTGGTATATTAACTAATGTACCACCTGGCGATGTCACCAGGCAGGTCAAAACTCCATCCCATCAAAACAGGCTGAAATAAATTACATATTTTACACTAAAATGGCATTGTTATTATGTTCACAATTTCACAGTATTATTCCAGCCTCATGGTGTGGAAATATTTAAAAAAAACACAAGGATATCACATTGACTGCACTGGGCCTTTAATGAAATCCCAATAGAAAGTTAAAAACTCTGGTTTAAAGAACAGCCAGGTGTAACCACGAGAATGGACCTGTTTTAAGGTCCATTCTCTTTCACCTCTCTAGGGTATCTGAATAGTTATACCGCCATCCCATTTCCCCAGTGAACTATACATAAAGAACTGTGTCTCTGAATTCCCCCTACCCCTGCATTGAGTCTATTGACTTTGCACCAGTATAACTCTTCCCATGCTTGGCTGTAGTAGCACAGAGCAGGTCAGTAGTGTGTGTATTCCATCTATTGGGGGTCAAGACGTACAGAATCCTTTGAGTCATGAAAGACACTGACCAGGAGGATTGGGACCTCTGCTCTGCACTATGGCAAAACTCAACGCCAGCCAGTCTACAGGAGTAGATCTGCTCTCATCATGACAAACTGCTGGAGGTTTACTGTCGCACCGATCAGCAGTGTATCTGTTATTTGTGTATGATAGATGAACAGTTTCAGCTACAACAGAAAGGACCGAGAAACAGAAGCATGTGAGGGGAAATCAACAGAAATCCCTGCAGAGAATCCAGAAGATAAAGAAGGAGATGCAGAAGCTGAGACAGGCTGTGGACTCTCTGAAGGTGAGTGTTGGGACCATCTACATAGAGAGCAATAGTAATGGCATCTTTTTGTAGGCACTAACTCCGCCAGGTACGTTGGACAAAGCCTATGGAAAAATGAATATAGGGGTTTTGTATGTCTGTGGTAAACAGACTTAGGGGATCTTATAAGTTTAGTTGTATGAGATAATCTTCATCAGCTAACTTCACTTTTTGGGAATTTAAGCCTTTATGTAATCAGAAAAAGCACAAAGCACGTAAAGGCTTCATAATTCATAAAAGTTCATGTTAACTGACTAGTATTGTCTCATAGAACAAAACTATCACATTTCAGGTATGACCCAGATGCAGACAGTGTCGAAGAAAAAAAAGTTAATACTTGGGCAGGCAAACGACAGGTCAAAGGCAGGCAGAGGTCAGTAATCCAGAGAAGGTGCAAAGGGTCCAGAACGGCAGGCAGTCTCAGGGTCAGGGCAGGCAGGGGTCAATAATCCAGTAAGGTAGGGTAAGGTACAGGACAGCAGACAGGCTCAGGGCAGGCAGAAGGGTCAAAACCGGGAAGGACTAGGAAACAGGAGCAAGAAACAGACAGGAGTAGGGGAACAAACGCTGGTAGGTTTCACAAACAAAACAAACTGGCAACAGACAAACAGAGAACACAGGTATAAATACCCAGTGGATAATGGGGAAAATGGGTGACACCTGGAGGGGGTGGAGACAAGCACAAAGACAGGTGAAACAGATCCGGGTGTGACAAAAACCTGCAACATCTCCTAAGTCTGTGCTCAAACCTTATTTTTGGTGTTCATTTTCCCCATAGGAAAGACTGAACAAACCAGAGGTAACTCATTTTTAGAACTACAAGCTGGGGAGCTCTATTACACTCAAGCAATAAGGCCTGAGGAGTTTCGGTATATTGGCCAATATATCATGCCTAAGAGCTGTTTTTAGGCACAACTGTAAGCGGGGAGCCTGGATACAGGCCTTAGCGGTGGTATATTGGCGATATGCCACAAACCCCTGAGGTGCCTTATTGCTATTATAAATAGGTTACCATCATAAATATAACAGTAAACAAGTAGATTTGTGTCATACCCGTGGTATATTGTCTGAATGAAATACATGGCTGGAATGCTGTTTCAGCCAATCAGCATCCAGGACCCAAACTACCCAGTTTATATTATTTTATTCGGGACAGAAACAAGGGAAATATAATATTAACACATTGAATCATCAACCGTCAGATGCTTTGCACCATCAAGCTTTAGCAATGCGCTAATTTGAGGCATCAGTCCCACTCTAGATTTGCTTTTAAAAAAAGTTAAAAAGAACACTTATAACTAAACAACAAACAAAAAAAAGGTTCACAAATGGTTACATCCTTGCTGTTCTATAAAACCAGTTTTTCACTTTCTGTGGGAATTCATGAATACTAGGCACACATTTATAGTATAAATATATATATGTCTATCTACACTGCATGTACATTAGGAACACCTGCTCTTTCCATGACATAGACTGACCAGGTGAATCCAGGTGAAAGATATGATCCCTTACTGATGTCACTTGTTAAATCCACTCCAACCAGTATAGATGAAGGGGAGGAGACAGGTTAAAGAAGGATTTTTAAGCCTTGAGAAAATGTAGACATGGATTGTGTATGTGTGCCATTCAGAGTGTGAATGGTCAAGACAAAAGATTTAAGGGCCTTTGAATGGGGTATGGTAGTAGGTCCCAGTTGCACCAGTTTGAGTTGATGGGTTTTTCACACTGAACAGTTTCCCGTGCATATCAAGAATGGTCCACCACCCAAAGGACAACCAGCCAACTTAACACAACTGTGGGAAGCATTGGAGTCAACATGGGCCAGAATCCCTGTGGAACGCTTTCAACACCTTGTAGAGTCCATGCCCCGACAAATTGAGGCTGTTCTGAAGGCAAAAGGGGTTTAGGAAGGTGTTCCTAACGTTTTGTACACTCAGTGTATTAAGTCTATAATATTTACATGTCCAGGGTGAGTGAGTGGGCTGGTTGAAATGTATCCATCTTCTCTTTCTGTGTATCTTAACAGCGATCTGCACAGGCAGCAGTGGACTACAGTGAGAAGATATTTACTGAGCTGATTCGCTCCATTGAGAGAAGGCATTCTGAAGTGATGGAGCTGATCAGAGCCCAGGAGAAGGCTGAAGGACTCCTGGAGCAACTGGAGCAGGAAGTGACTGAGCTCAGGAGGAGACATGCTGAGATGGAGCAGTTCTCACACACTGAGGACAACATCCAGTTCCTTCAGAGGTTCAAAGACCACAGTACCACCCCTGTGTCTGAAGAGTTACCTGCCACCATCCTTAACCAAGGTTGTGATTTTAAGACAGTGAAGGAATCTGTCTCGGAACTCAAGATGCAGCTGGAGAGCTACTGTGAGAAGGAAGCGGTGAAGATATTGACAGAAGTCAATGCTGTCCACATACTGCAGTCCCACCCCAGAGAAGAGCGAGCTTCAAGCAGGTCTAAACCACAGCGGTTCACAAGACCACCATCATCCAACAACTTAACTTCTGATAAGCTGGTGGTTTGTGAACCTTTTGACAACAACAGTTTTCTGCATCTCTTATGGCGCATGAAATAAATTAAATGTATCCGTAAAAAGTTAAATGACCAATTGAAGAATTTGGTCACTTACGGTAAGGCTTCTTTCTTCACTCTTCACTTTTCCCTGTGTTTTGGAAATTCATATGAAATGTATGTTCTGCCCATTCTGTTTCTAAGCAGGCAATACTATAGCTTCCCTTTAGACGCAATACTTCTCCCGAGAGCTCTCGACATTTATGCCACATATATTGATAAAAAGGTTCAGAGTATCTCTCATTCATTGGTGACAAGGCATTTAACAAGAAAAGACCCTGCAGAAGGTAAGCTGATGCTGAAACGTTGGTGGTTTACCCAATACATTACTGGGAGTTTATACAAAGAGTGTAAGACTCTCTTTATTTTGAATTCATTTAACAAGAACTGCTTTGCTTGAATTGCACAGCCCTCGGATATTGAGGTGCGTGACTTGGATAATATGGTTATTCAATTTTCAAAGCCATTTCTACAGCACAGATACATGTGGCAAGTTTAATTACATTGTGTTCTTAATTTCCATAGGATGAGATAAGCCAATCTTTCGTAAACATTGTAATGGAATTAAAGAAGACTGTGAGTGTAACAGTGTAGGTTCCGTCCCTCTCTTCGCCCCAACCCGGGCTCAAACCAGGGACCCTCTGCACACATCAACAACTGACACCCACGAAGCATCGTTACCCATCGCGCCACAAAAGCCGCAGCCCTTGCAGCACAAGGAGAAACCTTACTTCAAGTCTCAGAGCGAGTGACGTCACTGATTGAAACGCTATTAGCGCACACCACCGCTAACTAACTAGCCATTTCACATCGGTTACATGAGTACGTCCCAAATAGGGGATAGGGAATAGGATGCCATTTGCGGCAGCCTGTAATTCAATGCCATGTAGAGTCTAATTAGGTTAATGAGTTTTAATGTAATCTCAGAAAGCCAGAATCATAATCTTGCGTAACTGCGTCACAAACAACTGTCAACAACGAGAAAAGTTTTAATACAGCAGAATTTCTTCAGGAAAAGATAGACCCTTAGCTCTTCTTGTCTAATGTTTTAAAGTTTATATAATAGTCATTTAACCAAATTATATGGAATTATACAAAATAAATACTTAAGGAAAGCAGATTTTGTCCTCTGCTGGTGGTCAAGGGAAATGTACACTCAGTTGCTAAGAATGTCCTAATATTGGATTTATGGTATACATTTATTACTATTCATTTGGGATGGCAAGGTATCCTGGTGTACATCTACCTACACAATAGATGACGTGCATATGGGCTTCACTCTTTAGATAAGGTTTGAGGTCTGAAAAACTTTGACAAATGTAAATGATCCCTTTAAAAGGTTTTAACTATGCCTTTTAATCACAAGTCACGCTGAAAAAATTCTAGAAAGTATTCTTACACATCGATCTGAGATTAAACAAACATTATGTATTAATATACCTGTTAGAGTTGGTTTCCCATCATGCACTGCCTTTCGATGATCCATTGTAATCTCTGAGCAAACGTTAAACCATTCAAATAACACCTGCTGGTGTCAGTTGTTGATGCGTGCAAGGGTCCCTGGTTCGAGCCCGGGTTGGGGCGAAGAGAGGGACGGAACCTACACTGTTACACTGGGCTCTTATGAAAGTAACTTAGGCAAATGATCCATCAGGTACTGTATAGCCTCTGTGTCTAAAAAGTAATGTAATACCCTTCTGTACTATCATAGTGAGCAGATTGAGCTTTGAAATAACAAAGAATGCATCCATTTGAAAAATCCAATTGGATTTGAAAGTGAATGGACTGTAGGCATTTTGAATACATTTCCCTTTCTTGTTTCTTCGGGAGCATAGATAGGAAGAATTTGTCATGTGATTGTGCCTGAGGGACAAACCTGTTCACAGTGTGACATAAATGCAATATAAAGCACCTTAGATTACAAATGTGTATGTGAGGTATGATGCCATAACAGGGTGGCTCAGCAAGATAATCTTTCATATTTTATAGTTTGTGTCTTTTAGTGTTTTTCACAGATGTAATCATTTGTAAGCTATCCCAGTCCACCTGAGGGGAACAACAGTAAAGAGGAAAAAGAGGCTTCATGTCTTATACTGATGAGGTAATAGACTACGACTACAGTACACAGTACATAGCTTTAAGATTGGTAGGCAATGAAGGAATGATGATCTTAATGCTAAACATGATCTTTAGGTTTTTGGGAAACTCACCCCTGATCAGTACGAGCCAACATTCTTTTGATTGTGTTTCCTGGTCCGGATCATTATTGTTTTTTAATAAAAGCTAGTTGGTTTTTACTCAGTCACTCCATTCAGAGCTGATATTTTACCTACATATAATATATACCTATATCTACGGCCGAGGTATTCAACCAGGGGTCCACGAAAATATCAATAAAAAAACTAAACATATTTCAATGTTTTTATGAATATCGCTAGTAACAACAAAATAAACACATTTTGACTTGCATACCTACAGTAGAAAATAAGAGAATATCTTCTTTCTCAACTTTATTTCTCAACTCCTAATATTGACCAAATTACACTCGTTGGGCCAATACACTCACTGCAGTATCTAACATAGGCTTTGTAAAAGCACCCGTGAAAAGGCTGCTGGTAAGCTTTCTTGACTTGAACATACATTTTTGCCAACACATTTGTTTAACCAGCTATAACTGCTCTTAGTGGAAATGTGTTTGGAGTTACCTTTCTAGCTAATAGACTATGTTAGAGTTTACACTTCCTCTTCCATTATAACACAGATAGAAGTAGGAGACAGATGTTTCAATGGATGTATAAATCTGAAGCATCCATTTAGAACGTCCACTCACCACCAAATATGGTGATGAGAGGAAGTCCACTGGCGTGAAGTTGGAGATGGAGCTAGATTGAACTTGGCCAATATTCTGCAAATGTTTTCTGCTCCCAAAACTAGAATCTGTTGCGAACAGAGTGCACTATGTTTTGTAGACTTGACCCTTTCTAAATGTTAGAAAAAACATGTTTTGGGAGTGATGTGGCAAATGGAGTTATTGCACATGCACACTTCAGAGAGTAGGCTTTCCCTAATGGTAATATGCAAATACCTGCTAGAACACACCAATAGGATCGCACTAGCTCGTGCTTGGCTCTGCCCACCTCCTTGCTTGTTCACCGGTGGTGTATCTTGGGTTAGTTAGCAGTATCTTTGATTATAATGTGGGGAGATCAAAATAATGGGAAACTATCTACCAAATGTATTCATTCTAAATTGTTAACTACTTCTCCTTGTCATTATCATTCACCTGATGATAATACAAGACGTGAAATTGTTTTGCTAACATAATGATGGCAGTCCCTGGGTTGCCAGTTTGCCTGGGAGGGGTCCCTGGGCAAGAAAAGGTTGAAGAACCCTGCTCTTTTGCTATCAGGGCCATTTTGATGTGCTGTGCTTCTAATCTCTCATGACAATCATTACTTTTACATAAATGTAACTCAAATCTAAATGGTAAATAAAAACACATGACTGACTAATGTCATGTTTGTCTGCCTCGGTTGGGGTCAATTCCTTTTCAATTCAGGAAGTAAACTATAATTTAAATTCCAATTTTCCTTAATGCCTCTCTAGGAGTACGTTTAGAATGGGAATTTCAGTTTACTTCCAGAATTGAAACAGAATTGACTGCAGTTCTGATGTATCCATATCAGTATGAGTGAACAGCAGTGACTACATCCCTTTTCTTTCTGGATGAGGGGGCTACTGAGGAAGCGCTTGGGTGATCTGCCAGACGCCTCATCTGATGTACCGGTGGTGGGCTTCTTCCTCTGTCACTGCTGCTTCTGTGGTCCGTGGCCAGGCCTTTTGGGCTGGCTCACTTTTCTGATTGGCAAGACTATCCATCAGCCACTTCCAGGCCTCCACATGCTGCACAGCACTCTGTGACAGCTAGTTCAGCTGGAGGCACAACTGTCTGTTATACTGTATATGAACGCTTCAGTCTAATGAATGTACCCTTTCTGTGACACCACTGCCACTTTTTTTAAATGTAACCTTTATTTAACTAGGCAATTCAGTTAAGAACAAATTCTTATTTACAATGACAGCCTACCCCGGGCCAAACCCGGGCGACGCTGGGCCAATTGTGCGCCACCCTATGGGACTCACAATCACAGCCGGATGTGATGCAGCCCAGATTCAAACCAGGGACTGCAGTGACACCTCTTGCACTGAGATGCAGTGCCTTAGACCGCTGTGCCACTCGGGAGCCCTGCATTGTATTGTGTGTATTGTATTTAAGTTCTCAAGTTCTTCACTTTATGTCAACTTTTATGACATAACTTTGTTTCTTTCTAACCTGACATACTGTAAGTAGAGCAGATAGTTGCAATCATATTCAATAGTTCTATATACTGTTATTATTGATATATATAGAATAACATATCCTTTCAAGCTCATTGCTCTAATATCTAGTGCTGAGCGAATAACCGAAACGTTGGTTATTTTTCGGTTTATAAACAGCTAATTGACCGGCGTTGGTTCAATTATTTTAATTCCATTTTGTTCCTTTTTTTCTGTGAGCTCATTGCACACGTTACACAGTTTCTCTATGGATAAATCAGATCGAGCCTGAACTGTGTGATGTAGTAGGGAGTTGTAGTTTCCAACAGGCCAATATTCTACATAGTTTAGTGCATAACACGTGGTAATTAACTTCAATTACCATAATCCATTGTGCATCTACTTGTCTGACTGTGTTTCTTTTACGCCTGCTACGGAAGAGACAATAACGCAGCTTTTGCTTCACTAGGTGTCTCTACTACCTGAAAATACATTATCAAAGTGATTGATAGTTGGTATTCAGCAGTCATAAAAGTATGCCTTATTTACTTTGAAGAAATACAACATTTTGTCAGACTACATAGACAGCAGCTCTATAAAGACTTGGAATGAAATCATCAAATAAAACAAATGTAATATACACAGCAACTGAAATATTTTATTAAAGTAAAGTAATGTGAATAAATTATGGTTAATAAGGTATTAGCAGTAATTTGCAGTCACTACCATCATGTTTTTTTTGTGTCAACCAGAAAACCATGATTATTTTTGTATAATCTATTCTAACCGAAACCGAACCCACCTCAAAAAGCACTAATTGCTCACCAATACTAATATCTTAAAAAGTAGGAGATTTATAAACAAGGCTTTACAAACCAAGTAATTTCTCTCAAATATTAAGAACATTACATTTTGGTTGATCCATCTTCAAAAGTGATTGGTTTTAATTCTACTGCTGCTGCTATTCATTGTATCGTCTGACTGAGTTGCTGTATTCTGTTTTTTGACCAATAGAGGGCGCTGTTTGTTTATAAAATAGACCTTAAACCTAAAGGGAAATCCCCAGATGTTCGTGAACTTAGAGAGGAATGATATCATCCTGAGACCCAGCAATTCATTTATGTCCTCTCTAGCGGACATTCGTTGTTGTTCCGCATCTCTAAGGCCATACATGCCACTGTGTTAAATACTGCTGTACCTTTGAGAGGACATTCTGGGCTTTTCAGTGATATCATATGTGTGACCTGGATAATTTTCTCCTCCTGGTTTTTCAAAATGGCTGCCAACACAATTAGCATATTTTATGGTATGAAGAAAGGTGTGTGTTATTGTGTAATTATATTTTTTGTGAGTTTGTTATTAAAATTGCTTTAGTAAGCAATTATCCCAGGAATAGTTTGGTGAATTTTCAGAGCAGTGTAATCTTTTTTTCACATTAAATGAGAGCTAAATAGGGGACAGCAGAGCTAGCAACTATGTTTATGCCTACTGTACCCACAGTTTTCAGATTTACTATCAAACGATTACTTATTTCTACTACGATGCTCATACAATACAAAATAAATAAATATATGTATAAAAAAATCCATCCCAAACAAAAAAAACATTTAAAAATGTATTTTGCTGGGTCTCATCAGGTTAGAAAGATGTCAAATGTTGAGGAAAACTACTTTTGACAAGAAAGGACAAAAAGTGACAAATGAGAGCTACTTATTTGGACAAAACAGTTTTGTCATGCTTTAGGTACATTTAAGTTTTTCCCTGCTTTTGAAAGGAGCTGGCTAGTAGATACCCATAGACTTTCAGCAATTGTGTTAAGCTAACAATGTGCTACCTTCAGCTTCCTTCAAACTGCAGGCAGAGACATAAAAATGCTATCCATTTGTTTGTCTGAGAAGTTAATTAAAATACAAAATCCCAAAATACTGAAGTTACCTTTTAAGAACATAAGAGAATATAACGGGATACAGAATCTATATCACTGACACTGGAGAAATTCGTTTTAGGATTATGCTGTGACTGTGCATGCATGTTTAAAGTTTCCCTTACTGTATTTTAAATAATTTTCTGTATATACCAATTATAATAGGCTCGGCAGAAGTATTGGTCTACCTTTTATTATGTTTTATTTCATTTATTTATGTTAAACTTTAAATTAATGGGAATTGGCAAAGTCCAATTTGTTGCTTTTTTCACTCGCCAAAAGCAAATTAGGACATTTTGGTTTTAATTATGTGATTCACTTTAATCAATGGCCACTTTGTTCTTGTGTTTCTCTCTCTGGGCGCCGTCCGTCCGACTCTATTTCCCACCAGACAGAAAGCTTCTGCAGTCTGAAACGTGAACTGTGGCCCAAATGGCATCCTATTCCCTAGTGCACTAGTTTTGGCCGAGATAAAAGTAGTGCACAATGTACGTAATAGGGTGCCATTTGGAACGTGCAGCCATGGTCTTCCATCAAAGCCAAGTAGAGGAGATTAAACCAGGTCACTAACAACCTCTGGGGCCAGGGGTAATTCCCCAAACCCAGAAATGATTCTAATGTGACTGTAAGACATTACCTCAATACCTGGGTCTACGTGAATAATGCAAGTCATTATAGGAACTCTAATAAACACCTCTCCCTCGATTATAAAGGATTTACTGTCTCTAATTACTTTGGAGGCTTGTTGGACGGGGACTTTATAATGAGGGCTTAGGTTTCTCCTAGTGAATCAGTGGAGAATGATCGATAAAGTGAGTGAATGGAGTAGAGGTGTCTGCGGGCAATTGATTGTTGCGGTTTTACCCCTGTGGTTGGTCCAATGGTATTTCAATACTCTAAATGGCTCCATGTCTAATTTCCTTCAACTGCATTGCTAAGAAGGGACTGGACTGAAATCAAATCAACGGGAAAGAACGGGAGATCTTTTTCCTGAGGAGAGGAGAGATTATCCTTTTTTTATTTAGAAGATCTACATTTATAGGATATAAATTGCATACTCCTTGAGTCCTGTTTCCTCTTCAAAACCCTCTGACCTTCTCCTCCATTGGGTTTTGAGAAGGAGATGAGGAGAGAGAGAGGACGCGAGGAGCATGCAATTGAGAATCTCAGAGTGTGTAGTGAGCAAGTCTTCCAGTTTGGCAGAAAGTCACATGACCTGTCTGTTCTCAGATCAGATTGATATCATGACCTTTGCTCTCTCTATAAGTATCCAATGGGTGCTTATATTTGTCCTATTTCACACATGTGCAAGTGTGTATTAATATGCATGAGGAAATTGGAAATGTGTTTTTTGTAGATCCCAACTCTCCCTTGCCAGGGTTAATGAACTAATGTCAATGTGACTTTATAAATGGGTGAAAGATGGCACAAGCATCTTAGTCAGAAATAACCCATTCAAATGGCCAGTCAGAGCCTTTAATCGTGGAACAAAAGTAAGCAATTATGTTAGTGTGAATTGGTTACATTATCATAGCAACAACATTGTGGTAAATGAATGAAGGTACCGGTAGCAACGGAAAATGAAAACAAGTGTTTCTAATTGGACAACATTAGGTTGTCCCTCCCCTTTTCAGTCTGTTTTCTTCGATTTGGTGCCTAATGAACATGACCCAGTTCAACTGCCTGTCACAGTCTACCTTCAGGGGAAAATAAGTCCAAAGGCAATATCTGAGTAGATGGTGCTTCTTTGAATTTAATCAGAATTACAATGAGTCAGAATGACATTTCCATAAATGCTTGTTATTTTAAGGGATGGGAGGTAAGGTAATTAGTGGGGAATAAAGTTTATATTCATGGTATTACTCAACGCAAACACCTTCAGTGTGATTAGCAATGGAGCTCTCAGGGGAAGTTTCATTACTTAAATGTCAAATGAAACTTGCCGTTAGTCAGTTCCTATGTCTTGGGGTTGGCTAATGTTTGTCCTGATCTACTTACGGCTCACTTGGTTTATAACTAACTCAAACAGGGGTTTGAAGGATTGCTATTATAAAAGTGGGAGGAAATTTTATTTGGAATTGTCTACAATTTTTGTTCTGACAGTTTTACATGGGTGAATACAACCCTGGTTTGTGGGAAACGTTTTAGGGGGTAATCAATGTTTTCCAGACCCTTTCTGCAAGCTGAAGATGTTTTCTGATTAAAGAGGCACAGAAGTGATACTGGGAAGAGCAGTGTGCAGGTTTCTCCTTTTCTTTAAATGATTCCCCCACACTTGCAACAAGCTAACTCAGATGTGATAGTGCTTTTTAGAATTTTGACAGAACTGATTCATCTTGAGGGGTGTTTCTAAAACCAAATAAATGAATTAAGCAGTAAGGCACAAGAGGCAGTGCTATATCATGGATATAGTCATAGGTGAACAGCGTTATTCGGCCTGACGCAAATTGGAGAGCCAGTCAATTAATTTACCTGTGACTCACAGGAGGTTGGTGGCACCTTAATTGGGCAGAACGGGCTTGTGGCAATGACTGGAGCGGAATCAGTGGATTGGTATCAAATACATCCAACACATGGTTTCCGGGTGTTTGGTGACATTCCATTTGCTCCGTTCCAGCCATTATTATGAGCCGTTCTCCCCTCAGCAGCCTCCACTGACTATATTCATGTTAAAGCATGCCTTATTGCTTTTATAAAACGGTTACCAACATATTCAAATAACAATAAATGATATACAGGTAAATGCCCAAATAAAGAAAACACCAACATAAAGTGTCTTATCAGGGCGTTGGGTCACCACAAGCTGCCAGAACAGCTTCAATGCACCTTGGCATAGATTCTACAAGTGTCTGAAACTCTATTGGAAGGATACGACACTATTCTTCCACAAGAAATTCCTTCATTTTGGTGTTTTGTTGATGGTGATGTAAAACGCCTTCTCAGGCACTGATCCAGAATGTCCCATAAGTGTTGAGTTGGGTTGAGATCTGGTGACTGAGACACACACACACCCTTTAAACCCCCTATGTTCCTTTGAGACCCCTCTTTCAAAGTCACTGAGATCTCTTCTAGCCATATCTAAATAATGGCCAACTGGGAATTTTTAAATATTGGCTAAGCATGATGGGATGTTAATTGCTAAAAGGAAAGTTCCACCCAAAAATGATATTTTGGTAATTGTTTCATTAGTCCATTGTTGACATAGTCCCAAAGTGTTTTGCTTGTCAGCACTCAAGTTTCCAAGATAGTTTTTGGGTGGAGTTTTCCTTTAATTAACTCAGGAACCACACCTGTGTTGAAGCACCTTCTTTCAATATACGCTGTATTCCTCATTTATTCAAGTGTTTCCGTTATTTTGTCAGTTACCTGTATTTTCATTGAAAACATTATTTTGATAGTAAATCCATACTATTTTATTCTGTGTGTCTGTGTGTCTGTCTGTGTGTCTGTCTGTGTGTCTGTCTCTGTCTGTCTGTCTGTCTGTCTGTCTGTCTGTCTGTCTGTCTGTCTGTCTGTCTGTCTGTCTGTCTGTCTGTCTGTCTGTCTGTCTGTCTGTCTGTCTGTGTGTGTGTGTGTGTGTGTGTGTGTGTGTGTGTGTGTGTCAGTCTGTGACTGTTTGTCTTCTTAACCACAACACGCTGTGTTTATCATGTTATGATATTTTCTTCCGTGTCACTTCTCCTGTCACATGTGTTTAATGTGCTGTGGAGAGCCCTAACCTTTGAATGTGAAAGGTTATGTGAATTAAAAAAGGTTGCGGTGTGTGGGTGTGCACATGTGTGTGCATGTGTGTTTTGTGTGTCTGTGTGTTTGTGAATGTGTGGGTGTGCGTGTGTGTGCGTGTGTGTGCATGTACAGCATGTGTGTGATTTTGTGTATGTGTGTGTGCATGTACGTACTTCTGCGCAGGCTGCAGCCAAGGGAAGGAGAGGAAGATTTTCACTAATATTACAAAAGTTTAATGTCACACTCAACGCCAAGCACAGGAGGCTCTGAGGGGAGGACGGCTCATTATAATGGCCTGAATGGAACAAATGGGACTAAATTTCCTTTAAGCAATTAACATCCCATAATGCTTAGGTGTGTGTGTGTGTGTGTGTGTGTGTGTGTGTGTGTGTGTGTGTGTGTGTGTGTGTGTGTGTGTTTACTACTGTCCATAGCCACTGGAACTAGGGGTTGTGAGGGTGCTGGAAACCATGTGTTTGACGTATTTGATACTTATTCTGCTCCAGCCATTACCACGAGCCCATCCTCCCCAATTAAGGTGCCACCAACCTCCTGTGACGCCAAGATTTCCATATAGTGCAAATACAGAAATAAGCGTGTTCTTTTTAGGAACAATAATAATAATACCAAGATGTGGAGGCTGACAGAAAGGTTCCGAACATGGAACCCTCAATTACCTCAAGATGACGCACAAGGCCAGTGCTGAGAGACTGCAGGGCCGACAAGGGGAGGTGGTCTGAGTGTACACATGTGCACTGATCCAATGAACCCGGCACTGCTCCGTTTGCCTCAGGGCCGATGAGAGGACAAGGAATGGGTGGATTGAGGTATCTCTCCCGTTTTCTCTCTCGCTGTCCCTCTTTCTGTTTCTCTTTCTCTCTCTCTGTCATGAGTTGCTGCTTGTTTCCTTTTTGCCATTATTAGAAAGAGGCCAGGGAACAACTGTTTAACCCAATTTAACAAGTCTATGTATTCCAACAAGGCAGGCTCTTATGATATGCCATTCCATTCTTGACGACTATTTGACGTGTATTATTCTGAATAATAAAGCATTGTCAAACACACAGCTATAAACACACTTTACCTCCCCACGCATTTAGCATCTCAACAGATGGTGTTTGGCTTTATTAAGCAGGCTTTAAAGATCTCAATGTTATGATTTAATGTCGGTAGCTGTCAAAGCTAAGCATTAATCACAGCCTCCACCCACTCGACTGTGAAAGAGGCCATCTTTTTCTTTCTTTCTGAACTATGCATCAGCACTGAAGACGCAGATAATGTCAAATATACAGAGTGTTTTAACGAGAGAGAGGAGAGAGAGAGAGAATACAGAAAGAGATTACCAGATTTTGACAGGACAGAGAGATGAGAGAGAAATTTAAAGCACAAGAAAAAAAACATCTCCCAAAAGTGAGGAGATTGGTTTTGACAGGAAGACCTTATCAGCAGCCTGAGAACATGAAATGGGTCAGGATTCAAGGCAAAGTTATTTGAGAGAAAAGATAAAAGGGGGAGTTGGAGAAAAATAAGAGAATAATAAACATAGTCGGGGCATGTTACGCAATCTAAAGTTTACCTCCCTCGCTTTCAAGGTCAGTTGTTGCAGAGCGCTGAGGATGTAATTGGATTAGTTCTGATGACGTCTTCTTCATGTTTTCTTTATGTTTTCTTTCTTTTCTACTGAAAAGACGTTTGATGCTTTATATTCAATCATTTGTTTACGTTGAAGTTATTCATATCTTAAAGCCACAATCTATTATATGTTTTCCAGAAAAACAGGAGCCCCCACCCCAAAACGGGAGCCCCCATATTCTTCAGGAATCAATTGGTATATCTTTATGATTAATTGAGATGACCATCGAATATCAGTAACTAATATAGATTGAACATTTAATAACAGAACAATGTTAAAAATGTTGTCACTCGTCAGTAAGGTAATTCAATGCACAACAAGCTAATCAGTCAGCAATAGTGGATGTAATCTTCTTCCCAAATGGCACCATATTACCTTTGTAGTGCACTACTTTTCCCCAGAACCCATATGGCTCTGGCCAAAAGTAGTGAACGATGTAGGGTGCCATTTGAGACACCACCCTTGTCATCATTTGCTGTTCATTAGCTATGTTCCAGTTGTTCATTAGCTATGTTCCAGTTGTTCATTAGCTAGGTTCCAGCTGTTCATTAGCTAGGTTCCAGCTGTTCATTAGCTAGGTTCCAGCTGTTCATTAGCTAGGTTCCAGCTGTTCATTAGCTAGGTTCCAACTGTTCATTAGCTAGGTTCCAGTTGTTCATTAGCTAGGTTCCAGCTGTTCATTAGCTAGGTTCCAACTGTTCATTAGCTAGGTTCCAGCTGTTCATTAGCTATGTTCCAGTTGTTCATTAGCTAGGTTCCAACTGTTCATTAGCTATGTTCCAGCTGTTCATTAGCTATGTTCCAACTGTTCATTAGCTAGGTTCCAGCTGTTCATTAGCTATGTTCCAGTTGTTCATTAGCTAGGTTCCAACTGTTCATTAGCTATGTTCCAACTGTTCATTAGCTATGTTCCAGTTTTTCATTAGATATATTCCAGTTGTTCATTAGCTAGGTTACAACTGTTCATTAGCTAGGTTCCAGCTGTTCATTAGCTAGGTTCCAGCTGTTCATTAGCTAGGTTCCAGCTGTTCATTAGCTAGGTTCCAACTGTTCATTAGCTAGGTTCCAACTGTTCATTAGCTAGGTTCCAGCTGTTCATTAGCTATGTTCCAGTTGTTCATTAGCTAGATTCCAACTGTTCATTAGCTAGGTTCCAGCTGTTCATTAGCTATGTTCCAGTTGTTCATTAGCTAGGTTCCAACTGTTCATTAGCTATGTTCCAGCTGTTCATTAGCTATGTTCCAACTGTTCATTAGCTAGGTTCCAGCTGTTCATTAGCTATGTTCCAGTTGTTCATTAGCTAGGTTCCAACTGTTCATTAGCTATGTTCCAACTGTTCATTAGCTATGTTCCAGTTTTTCATTAGATATATTCCAGTTGTTCATTAGCTAGGTTACAACTGTTCATTAGCTAGGTTCCAGCTGTTCATTAGCTAGGTTCCAGCTGTTCATTAGCTAGGTTCCAGCTGTTCATTAGCTAGGTTCCAACTGTTCATTAGCTAGGTTCCAACTGTTCATTAGCTAGGTTCCAGTTGTTCATTAGCTATGTTCCAACTGTTCATTAGCTAGGTTCCAGCTGTTCATTAGCTATGTTCCAGTTGTTCATTAGCTAGGTTCCAACTGTTCATTAGCTAGGTTCCAGCTGTTCATTAGCTATGTTCCAGTTGTTCATTAGCTAGGTTCCAACTGTTCATTAGCAAGGTTCCAACTGTTCATTAGCTAGGTTCCAGCTGTTCATTAGCTAGGTTCCAGCTGTTCATTAGCTAGGTTCCAGCTGTTCATTAGCTAGGTTCCAGCTGTTCATTAGCTAGGTTCCAGCTGTTCATTAGCTTGGTTCCAGCTGTTCATTAGCTAGGTTGAAAACGTGCACCCAGGGGGCTGTTTAAACTCAACGAGTAGCCATACTGAATACGGCTGCGCAAAATGACTTTCAAAGCTGAAATCTAAATTTAGTTGTCTTCCGTATCCATTCTATTTGAACTACCATTTTATGGAAAAATAAATAAATAATGAAATGTTAATTATATAAAGCAGCCCGTGTAATCATCTGCCAGAGAGTAGGCACAATCGGCCCGAGCCCCAAGTAATACATTTGGGCCAGATAACTCACACCGGAATCGGCATGAGCTCAATCCCTGCATCCTAGCCATAACTAATACTGCCGAAGGCGGGCCAGACTCTGGCCAAATGACGTCGGCCGAGTCTGACTCTCAGCCGGAATCAGCCCAGATCCACTGTGCTAGCTGGGGGTGCCCGGGACCGACTTTGGGAAACCCTGCTCTAGCCAACAGCTAGCAGCTGTTGGCTAGGTATTGCCTACTACATGATTAAATGATTATGGACAAAAGAGCGAGATCATTTTTATATGTCAAATGGCAGCCAAGCACCAAACCCTTTTCCTAACCTTAATCTAATTATCTTAACCTGCTACGTTAATTATCCTAACCTGTTGCTTAATTTCTCCAAACATGCTACGAAATGTCAAATCTGACATTAATTTGACAAAGTTGCATCTCATCGAGCGATGACCATACTTTCCCGAGTCATATTGGGAGGATCACACAACACATCATCGAGTGACTTGAAGTTTACTTGGATATGATGGTTACTATATCAATATTTGCTTGTAAACCCGTTTCCACTGCCATTTCTCGCATAATTTTACAGACAAAAAACAATAAAGATCCCACCTTGTCTAGCCTATTTTGTTTTGTCCACAAGGGAAGGTGACCAACAGATGTCCTGCTTCCATCAGGCCTGTCATGACATTTTTTATCCAACATCATGCAGTGCTGCCAACTCCTCAGTAAGGGAAGTAGCTATTGGCTGTCCTAAAAGTCGCTAGAAGTCGCTAAATGACATCATCACCTAATTTGCATAAATGGCCATGTGCATGTAATTGTGATGGATGCTGTAGGAGAGAGGAATAACATCTTGGGGGAGACAAAAATTGAGTAAAAAAACTACAAATTAACTTTCTTCTGTTGATTCTTGTATTTTTTAATGTCACAATTCCAACCCTCCTCCTTTATCCGGGCTTGGGACCGGCAAAAATGACCCAAAAGAGACACTCTGGCGGAGTTACTTACTTTTTTATTTAATTTTTTATTTTATATAAAAAAAAAAAGTTTAGTTTTCTTAATTTGGTTTGGTTTTTAACCTTATTTTTAACCCTTAGGAGCCTACAACAAGTCACAGTAAAACATGAACATTCTTAACCATAACATTTTTGATTTTTTTTTGTATACAATCTACATTAACAATCTAAATGGACCAAAAAGAGACAATAGAAAAAACTGTCAATGGCAATGTGAGAAAATTATGTTAACTAGTCTGGCTCTAATTCAGGTTAATATTTTTTTTTTCAGCCCCCCCTCCACACACACACAGGCTGTGCTGGCTCATAGAAAGAGTGGGTCATCGTCATTTTGGTCAAGGCTCTCTATGGCAGGTTCAGCAACTGAGGGAGCTGACTTAAATGAGTAAGCAGCTGATGTGCCAAAATGCTGCAAAACATTATCAGGCAGCTGGTGCTCATAGCAAGCCTCACCAGACAGCTTCAGACCATATCGAATGTACAGGATGGAGTTAAGGGTCTGCAAGGACATCCGATTTCTATGTTTGCGTTTTACCATACTCATCTGGCTGAATACTCTCTCGACTTCAGCATTCGAGTGTGGCAAGGACAACACAGACACAGCAGCCATGGCAAGTTCTTGAAACGGGTTGATATCAGCTCCATCCCTGAACTTCCAAATCTCACTCCAGAAGCCCAGTGTGTTTTTTGTCTCATTCCATTTACTAAGATGGATGGCACGCCATTGCTGGACAATCTCGTCTATCTCTGCAGGGGAGTAGCCAAGGAGCTTGGCTATTTTTTCTATTTCTCCAGGGCTCTTATTGTGCTTTAGAGTTTCCTCCACATTGAAAACTGTCATGTACTGCAATGCTTCAATGTTGTCTGGCAGTCTCACCCTCAACTCATTAGTGAGGGAGATGGTGAAGGCTACACACCGCTTTCGGACATTGTTTTCATCCTCAGGCGCAAGGTGGAGCTCAGCTGCCTTTGACTCAAAAAGGTAACCAAGGTACGGTTTGGGACTGATGTATCCATCTATTGGCCCTTTGAGTACATCAACATTTGCCAGTGGATTCAGCACCCTGCTGCTCACAGACTTGATCAGGCTAACCAAGCTGTCAAGTAGCTTAAGAGGATCTACTTGCTCTACCTCAAAAGCCTTGATGGCCAACTGTACCTCACCCAGCACTGACTTCAAAAAAGTCAGATACAATATGTTTTGAGGATCACTGTACATGGAGTATAAAACCTCAGCCATGTAGCAGTGTTCACTGGACTTGGTGACTGCGAAATGCAGCCTAAGTTCCTCCCACTGGTCCAAAATGCGTGAAACCGCAGGTTCAATGGAGAGTCAACGTGTGGCACAGACCTTGGTTATCTGTAAAGGTTTCTCCCCACAGTTGATGGTCTCATATATGGCCTTGTAGGCCTCCCTGCACTTTGGAGACACTGAAAACCAGTTATAAAAGTCTCTCGTACCAAGTACTCCACACTACGGGAGATGGTGTCATTGGAAGCAGGACTTACAACAAGCTGCAGAGAGTGGAACACACAATGAATAAGAACCAGATATTTGAGGCTATACTACTCCTTCAGCACTTTATGGACCCCATTGTTAATCCCCATCATAACAGAGGCATTGTCGGATGGGGCCACAGTGTCTTCTGATCCCTCCTGTCTCAGCCTCCAGTATTTATGCTGCAGTAGTTTATGTGCCGGGGGGCTAGGGTCAGTCTGTTACATCTGGAGTATTCTCTTGTCTTATCCGGTGTCCTGTGTGAATTTAAATATGCTCTCTCTAATTCTCTCTTTCTCTCTTTCTTTCTTTCTCTCGGAGGACCTGAGCCCTAGGGCCATGCCTCGGGACTACCTGGCATGATGACTCCTTGCTGTCCCCAGTCCACCTGGTCATGCTGCTGCTCCAGTTTCAACTGTTCTGCCTGCGGCTACGGAACCCTGACCTGTTCACCGGACGTGCTTGTTGCACCCTCGACAACTACAATGATTATTATTATTTGACCATGCTGGTCATTTATGAACATTTTAACATCTTGACCATGTTCTGTTATAATATCCACCCGGCACAGCCAGAAGAGGACTGGCCACCCCTCATAGCCTGGTTCCTCTCTAGGTTTCTTCCTAGGTTTTTGGCCTTTCTAGGGAGTTTTTCCTAGGGAGTTTTTCCTAGCCACCGTGCTTCTTTCACATGCATTGCTTGCTGTTTGGGGTTTTAGGCTGGGTTTCTGTACAGCACTTTGAGATTTCAGCTGATATACGAAGGGCTATATAAATAAATTTGATTTGATTTGATTTGATTGTCAGTCCCTATCCCCAGGTGTTTTAACCTAAATCCAACTTTTAACCTAAATCCAATGACATGGTGATTTTATTTTATTCACATTAGTTGACAACTCAACGAAATGTAAATAAAAACTAGACCTAGAACTGACGTCTGTGCCCAGTTGGACTGGCGTGCAGGCTTTTGTTCCAACCCAACTATGATGAACAGTTGATAAGATGAACAAGCACGCATCCATCTACTCTACATCACTGGTCACCAACCCAAGAGAGCAAGGTGTGCAAGCTTTTGTTTCAGCCCAGATAATACAACTAATCACAATTTTGATTAGCAGTTAATAAGATGAACAAGATGTTTTTATACCCAAAAACCTTTCCTAAAAGAGTTAACCCCCTCAAGTCGATGTACGCACCCCCGCGGAAATCTAATTAGCATAATACAAAAATCCCCATAAAAATCTGTCAGTTTAAACTAGACATACAGTATCTGTTTTTTTTGTGTTGGATGCATCTCAATCCACCGCATCCGCCTATGTCGCACTTCTGCATCTGTGGTGAAAGTTGACTGTGCTAGAGCGGAGTTTGTCAAACCATGAGACATCCCGAAAATTGGTCTTCTCATAAAATCATCTGTAGAATTCGAACAGTTTGGCCTACAACTATTATGGAAAGATGAGACTCATGAACACGATGGTGTTCTCAGTTTTACTCTACAACCTCCACAAGCGTCTTGGGACTCGTCTGAAGTCGGTACAGATGATCTGCCAACTTCTGTCTGTAGGGTCCCAACAGTTTGGACTACACACTAATATGACCCTTCTGTGGAAATGTGAAACTCTCACGAACATATAGAGCAGTCATTCACAGGGAGGGGGGGAGAGAGGGGGAGAGAAAGGGGGAGAGAAATAGAGAGGGAGAGCGAGAGAGAAAAAGATAGAGGGAAAGGGGATACCTAGTCAAATGCATAGAACTGAAATGTGTCTTCCACATTTAACCAAACTCGGAATCAAAGAGGTGTGGAGGGCTGCCTTAATCAACATCCACGTCATCACAAAGAAGAGGAGATCCCGAGACCATTCCACTGCAGCAGTCACAGAAACTATACACTGCTTTGTTTTCTATGTGTAGAGAGTGAGAGAAAGCAAGAGAAAGTGAGAGAGACAGAGAGAGAGAGAGAGAGAGAGACAGAGAGTCATAATCCGTGTATGTAGGTGGCAGGGAAGTCAGGCGCAGGAGAAACCAAAGTGGTTAAAAAAAATGGAGTATTTATTAAAAGAACTAACTCCAAAACCAACGTAGAAAAATAATTTGGGTAAACAATAACCCGTCACACATCGATACATCAACAACACGTACATAACAAACAATCACCGATAAGGATATGAGGGTTAAATACACAACATGTAATTACTGGGATAGGAAACAGGTGTGTAAGGAGACCAGACAAAACTAATGGAAAATGAAAAACTGATCAATGGTGGCTAGAAGACCGGTGACGTCGATCGCCGAGCACCACCCGAACAAGGAGGGGCATCAACTTCGGTAGAAGTCGTGACAGAGAAAGACAGAGAGAGAGAGAGAGAGAGAGAGACAGACAGACAGAGAGACAGAGAGAGGGGGATGATCCTTAAAGCACTGTCTAAATCACAGCTCAAACTGGCACTAAGACAATAGGGCAGTTACTCCTATGAGTCATTCATTCAGAGCACAATAGACATGACAATCACTCAGGAAATAATACACACAGACACCAGGCAGTAGTTATTGCAGATGTCTGAGTAATTTGCCATCCCATTCTGGAAAAGGAAATTGTTGGCTGTCTATGTGAACATGCCAACATAGTCGTCATTAGTGCATATATCTGCACTAATCTATCTGCACTACATCCGGCACTGACAGAGATGGCCGCCTCGCTTCACGTTCTTAGGAAACTATGCAGTATTTTGGTCTTTTATGTATTATTTCTTACACTGTTACCCCAGAAAATCGTAAGTCTTATTACATACAGCCGGGAGGAACTATTGGATATAAGAGCAGCGTCAACTTACCAACATAATGACCAGGAATACGACTTTCTCGAAGAGGATCCTCTGTTTGGTCCACCACCCAGGACAATGGATCGGATCCCAGCCGGCGACCCAAAACAACGGCGCCGCAGAAGGGGCAGATGGAGCGGTCTTCTGGTCAGGCTCCATAGACAGGCACATCGCTCACCTCTCCCGAGTATACTACTTGCCAATGTAGAGTCTCTTGACAAAAAGGTAGATGAAATCCGAGCAAGGGTTGCCTTCCAGAGAGACATCAGAGATTGCAACATTCTCTACTTCACGGAAACATGGCTCACTCAGGATACGTTGTCAGAGTCGGTACAGCCACCTGGTTTCTTCACGCATCGCGCCGACAGAAACAAACATCTCTCTGGTAAGAAGAAGGGTGGGGGTGTTTGCCTTATGATTAACGAGTCGTGGTGTGATCATAACAACATACAGGAACTCAAGTCCCTTTGTTCACCTGACCTAGAATTCCTTACAATCAAATGCCGACCGCATTATCTACCAAGAGAATTCTCTTTGATTATAATCACAGTCGTGTATATCCCCCCACAAGCAGACACCTCGACTGCCCTGAAAGAACTTAATTGGACTCTATGTAAACTGGAAACCACATATCCTGAGACTGCATTCATTGTAGCTGGGGACTTTAACAAGGCTAATCTGAAAACAAAGCTCCTTAAATTTTATCAGCAAATCAAATGTGCGACCCGGGCTGGCAAAATCCTGGATCATTGTTACTCTAACTTCCGCGACGCATACAAAGCCCTCCCTCGCCCTCCTTTTGGCAAATCTGACCACGACTGAATTTTGTTGCTCCCAGCCTATAGACAGAAACTAAAACAGGAAATGCCCGTGCTCAGGTCTGTTCAATGCTGGTCCGACCAATCTGATTCCATGCTTCAAGATTGCTTCGATCACGTCGACTGGGATATGTTCCGGATAGCGTCGAACAACATTGATGTATACGCTGATTTGATGAGCGAGTTTGTTAGCAAGTGCATCGGTGATGTTGTACCCTCAGCGACTATTAAAACCTTCCCCAACCAGAAACCGTGGATTGATGGCAGCATTCGTGCAAAACTGAAACCGCGAACCACTGCTTTTAATCAGGGCAAGGCGACCGGAAACATGACCAAATACAAACAGTGTAGCTATTCCCTCCGCAAGGCAATCAAACAAGCTAAGCGTCAGTATAGAGACAAAGTAGAGTCACAATTCAACAGCTCAGACACGAGAAGTATGTGGCAGGGTCTACAGTCAATCACGGACTACAAAAAGAAAACCAGCCCCGTCATGGACCCCGATGTCTTGCTCCCAGACATACTAAACAGCTTCTTTGCTCGCATTGAGGACAATACAGTGCCACCGACACGACCCGCTACCAAAACCTGCGGACTCTCCTTCACCACAGCCAACGTGAGTAAAACATTTAAACGTGTTAACCCTCGCAAGACTGCCGGCCCAGACGGCATCCCTAGCCGCGTCCTAAAAGCATGCGCAGACCAGCTGGCTGGTGTGTTTACGGACATATTCAATCAATCCCTATCCCAGTCTGCTGTTCCCACATGCTTCAAGAGGACCACCATTGTTCCTGTTCCCAAGAAAGCTAAGGTAACTGAGCTAGATGACTATTGCCCGTAGCACTCACTTCCGTCATCATGAAGTGCTTTGAGAGACTTGTCAAGGATCATATCACCTCCACCCTACCTGACACCCTAGACCCACTCCAATTTGTTTACCGCCCCAATAGGTCCACAGACGACGCAATCGCAATCACACTGCACACTGACCTAACCCATCTGGACAACAGGAATACCTATGTAAGAATGCTGTTCATCGACTACAGCTCAGCATTTAACACCATAGTACCCTCCAAACTCGTCATTAAGCTCGAGACCCTGGGTCTCGACCCCGCCCTGTGCAACTGGATCCTGGACTTTCTGACGGGACGCCCCCAGGTGGTGAGGGTAGGAAACAACATCTCCACCCCGCTGATCACTGGGGCCCCACAAGAGTACGTTCTCAGCCCTCTCCTGTACTCCCTGTTCACCCATGACTGCGTGGCCATGCACGCCTCCAACTGCGTGGCCACTCACGCCTCCAAACTTTTACAGATGCACAATCGAGAGCATCTTGTCGCCCACAACCGTAAGGCTCTCCAGAGGGTAGTGAGGTCTGCACAACGCATCACCGGGGGAAAACGACATGCCCTCCAGAACACCTACACCACCCAATGTCACAGGAAGGCCAAAAAGATCATCAAGGACAACAACCACCCAAGCCACTGCCTGTTCACCCCGCTATCATCCAGAAGGCGAGGTCAGTACAGGTGCATCAAAGCTGGGACCAAGAGACTGAAAAACAGCTTCTATCTCAAGGCCATCAGACTGTTTAACAGCCATCACTAACATTGAGTGGCTGCTGCCAGCATACTGACTCAAATCTCTAGCCACTTCATGATTAAAAATTGGATGTAATAAATGTATCACTAGTCACTTTAAACAATGTCACTTCATATAATGTTTACATACCCTACATTACTGATCTCATATGTACACTGCTCAAAAAAATAAAGGGACACTAAAATAACACATCCTAGATCTGAATGAATGAAATAATCTTATTTAATACTTTTTTCTTTACATAGTTGAATGTGCTGACAACAAAATCACACAAAAATAATCAATGGAAATCCAATTTATCAACCCATGGAGGTCTGGATTTGGAGTCACACTCAAAATTAAAGTGGAAAACCACACTACAGGCTGATCCAACTTTGATGTAATGTCCTTAAAACAAGTCAAAATGAGGCTCAGTAGTGTGTGTGGCCTCCACGTGCCTGTATGACCTCCCTACAACGCCTGGGCATGCTCCTGATGAGGTGGCGGATGGTCTCCTGAGGGATCTCCTCCCAGACCTGGACTAAAGCATCCGCCAACTCCTGGACAGTCTGTGGTGCAACGTGGCGTTGGTGGATGGAGCGAGACATGATGTCCCAGATGTACTCAATTGGATTCAGGTCTGGGGAACGGGCGGGCCAGTCCATAGCATCAATGCCTTCCTCTTGCAGGAACTGCTGACACACTCCAGCCACATGAGGTCTAGCATTGTCTTGCATTAGGAGGAACCCAGGGCCAACCACACCAGCATATGGTCTCACAAGGGGTCTGAGGATCTCATCTCAGTACCTAATAGCAGTCAGGCTACCTCTGGCGAGCACATGGAGGGCTGTGCGGCCCCCCAAAGAAATGCCACCCCACACCATGACTGACCCACCGCCAAACCGGTCATGCTGGAGGATGTTGCAGGCAGCAGAACGTTCTCCACGGCGTCTCCGGACTCTGTCACATCTGTCACGTGCTCAGTGTGAACCTGCTTTCATCTGTGAAGAGCACAGGGCGCCAGTGGCGAATTTGCCAATCTTGGTGTTCTCTGGCAAATGCCAAACGTCCTGCACGGTGTTGGGCTGTAAGCACAACCCCCACCTGTGGACGTCGGGCCCTCATACCACCCTCATGGAGTCTGTTTCTGACCGTTTGAGCAGACACATGCACATTTGTGGCCTGCTGGAGGTCATTTTGCAGGGCTCTGGCAGTGCTCCTCCTGCTCCTCCTTGCACAAAGACGGAGGTAGCGGTCCTGCTGCTGGGTTGTTGCCCTCCTACGGCCTCCTCCATGTCTGCTGATGTACTGGCCTGTCTCCTGGTAGCGCCTCCATGCTCTGGACACTACGCTGACAGACACAGCAAACCTTCTTGCCACAGCTCGCATTGATGTGCCATCCTGGATGAGCTGCACTACCTGAGCCACTTGTGTGGGTTGTAGACTCCGTCTCATGCTACCACTAGAGTGAAAGCACCGCCAGCATTCAAAAGTGACCAAAACATCAGCCAGGAAGCATAGGAACTGAGAAGTGGTCTGTGGTCCACCTGCAGAACCACTCCTTTATTGGGGGTGTCTTGCTAATTGCCTATAATTTACACCTGTTGTCTATTCCATTTGCACAACAGCATGTGAAATGTATTGTCAATCAGTGTTGCTTCCTAAGTGGACAGTTTGATTTCACAGAAGTGTGATTGACTTGGAGTTACATTGTGTTGTTTAAGTCTTCCCTTTATTTTTTTGAGCAGTGAATATACTGTACTCTATACCATCTACTGCATCTTGCCTATGCCGTTCGGCCATCGCTCATCCCTATATTTATATGTACATATTCTTATTCATTCCTTTACACTTGTGTGTATAAGGTAGTTGTTGTGAAATTGTTAGACTACTTGTTAGATATTACTGCACGGTCGGAACTAGAAGCACAAGAATTTCACTACACTCGCATTAACGTCTGCTAACCATTTGTATGTGATCAATAAAATGTGATTTGATTTGATTTGGATATGGCTTCTCTTGTCTCACTTGCTATCTACCAATTAGCTGTTGATACCACACAGCTGGTATCAACACAAAACCTGTGTGTGTGTGTGTGTGTGTGTGTGTGTGTGTGTGTGTGTGTGTGTGTGTGTGTGTGTGTGTGTGTTGATTGGCACTCTGCTTGACAACAAAACCCTTAAAGAAATCTCCACACTTCCTGTTATAGGCCTGTAGACATTAAAATTGGCGAGAGAGAGAGGACGGGAGAGAGAAAGGTAGGGAGAGAGAAAGGAGAGAGCGCGCGAGAGAGAAAGAGAGACAGACAGAATGACAGACGAGGAGAGAGAGACGAGGAGAGAAAAGACAGCCAGAGACAGAGAGAGATAGAGAGGAAGAGAAAAAGTTAAGATCACAGAAACAGAACAATTGATTGACCCTAGGAGCAGCTTCACCTTGCCCTCGTGTTCTCCTCCTCCTCCTCCCTCTCTTACATCAGGGTCCACAAAAAGCATGTTGTGGCAGTGATGGGCCCTGTACTAACGAGGCACGTAGGTGACAGTGGCATTGGCCAGCTGTAATTATAGCACTGGACAAAGATCACTCCTCCTCTCTTGATGATAAGAGTAATTTTGTTTCTCTCTCCACATCTCCCCTTCTTTTTCTCCCTCCCTCCTTTCTCCACCTTTCTCCTTCCTCTCTCCACCTCTCTCCATCCTTCATCTTTCCACTCTCCTTCCTATCTCCGCCTGTTCTCTCACAAAGAGCTATATACTGTATGTCTCAGGATTTTTCCCTTGTCTGTCCTCAAATCAAATCAAATTTATGCCGAATACAACTGGTGTAGACTTTACCATGAAACACTTGCTTACGAGCCCTTCCCAATAATACAGAGATTTAAAATTTATAATAATACAAATAAAATAGTAACACACGAGGAATAAAATCAAATAAAGAATGGAGCTATATACAGAAAGTACCATTACCAGATCAATGTGGAGCTATATACAGGAAGTACCAGTACCAGATCAATGTGAGGCTATATACAGGGAGTACCAGATCAATGTGGAGCTATATACAGGGAGTACCAGTACCAGATCAATGTGGAGCTATATACAGGAAGTACCAGTACCAGATCAATGTGAAGCTATATACAGGAAGTACCAGATCAGTGTGGATGTCAAGGCTTTGGGTAACTGGTGAAAAGGAGTCAGGCGCAGGAGAGTTGAGTGGACAAGGTATTTAATACACGAAAAACCACCAGTATAGAAACAATACAACGGTGCGTGAAATATACCGGTACCACGAATAAACGGGCGTAAATACAAAACCCGGCAACAAAATACCAGCCGTCAGATACAGCCATCAACATAGAACAAACACACACACAAACATGGGGGAAACCAGAGGGTTAAATAATGAACATGTAATGGGGGAATTGAAACCAGGTGTGTAAAAACCAAAGACAAAACAAATGGAAAATGAAAAGTGGATTGGTGATAGCTAGAAGGCCGGTGACGTCGACCGCCGAACGCCGCTCGAACAAGGAGAGGAGCTGACTCCGGCGGAAGTCGTGACAGTGGAGCTATACACAGGAAGTACCAGATCAATGTGAAGCTATATACAGGAAGCACCAGTACCAGCTCAATGTGCAGCTACATACAGGAAGTACCAGATCAATGTGCAGCTATATACAGGGAGTACAAGTACCAGATAAATGTGAAGCTATATACAGGGAGTACCAGTACCAGATCAATGTGGAGCTATATACAGGGAGTACCAGTACCAGATCAATGTGGAGCTGCATTCAGGGAGAACCAGGACCAAATTAATGTGGAGCTATATACAGGAAGTACCAATACCATATCAATGTGCAGCTATATACAGGGAGTACCAGATCAATGTGGAGCTATATACAGGGTGTACCAGTACCAGATCAATGTGAAGCTATATACAGGGAGTACCAGTACCAGATCAATGTGGAGCTATATACAGGAAGTACTAGTACCAGATCAATGTGGAGCTATATACAGGGAGTACCAGTACCAGATCAATGTGGAGTTATATACAGGAAGTACTAGTACCAGATCAATGTGGAGCTATATACAGGGATTACCCGTACCAGATCAATGTGCAGCTATATATAGGGAGTACCAGATCAATGTGCAGCTATATATAGGGAGTACCAGATCAATGTGCAGCTATATACAGGCAGTACCAGTACCAGATCAATGTGCAGCTATATATAGGGAGTACCAGATCAATGTGCAGCTATATATAGGGAGTACCAGATCAATGTGCAGCTATATATAGGGAGTACCAGATCAATGTGCAGCTATATACAGGGATTACCAGTACCAGATCAATGTGGAGCTATATACAGGGAGTACCTGTACCAGATCAATGTGCAGAGGTACAAGGTATTTGAGGTAGATATGTACATGAAGGCAGGGTAAGGTGACTAGGCATCAGGATAGATAATAATAAGAGTAAAATAACGAACAGAGTAGCAGCAGGAAATGATGAGTGTAAGTGTGTGTGTGCATGTGAATGTGTGTAGGTTTTGAGGGGGAGTGTGTATATGGTGTGTATACAGTTTAGTGTAGTGAGTGTGCGTAGGGTCAGTGCAGATAGGGTCAATGCAGATAGGGTCAGTGCAGATAGGGTCAGTGCAGATAGGGTCCGTGCAGATAGGGTCCGTGCAGATAGGGTCCGTGCAGATAGGGTCCGTGCAGATAGGGTCAGTGCAGATAGGGTCAGTGCAGATAGGGTCAATGCAGATAGGGTCAGTGCAGATAGGGTCAGTGCAGATAGGGTCCGTGCAGATAGGGTCAGTGCAGATAGGGTCCGTGCAGATAGGGTCCGTGCAGATAGGGTCCGTGCAGATAGGGTCAGTGCAGATAGGGTCAGTGCAGATAGGGTCCGTGCAGATAGGGTCCGTGCAGATAGGGTCCGTGCAGACAGGGTCCGTGCAGACAGGGTCCGTGCAGACAGGGTCCGTGCAGACAGGGTCCGTGCAGATAGGGTCCATGCAGACAGGGTCCATGCAGATAGAGTCCATGCAGACAGGGTCCATGCAGACAGGGTCCATGCAGACAGGGTCCTTGCAGATAGAGTCCATGCAGATAGGGTCCATGCAGACAGGGTCCATGCAGACAGGGTCCATGCAGATAGGGTCCATGCAGACAGGGTCCATGCAGATAGGGTCCATGCAGATAGGGTCCACGCAGATAGGGTCCACGCAGGTAGAGTCCACGCAGGTAGGGTCCACGCAGGTAGGGTCCACGCAGGTAGGGTCCACGCAGACAGGGTCCACGCAGACAGGGTCCACGCAGACAGGGTCCACGCAGACAGGGTCCTTGCAGACAGGGTCCACGCAGACAGGGTCCACGCAGACAGGGTCCACGCAGATAGGGTCCACGCAGATAGGGTCCACGCAGATAGGGTCCACGCAGACAGGGTCCACGCAGACAGGGTCCATGCAGTCAGGGTCCTTGCAGATAGAGCCCACGCAGACAGGGTCCACGCAGACAGGGTCCTTGCAGACAGGGTCCACGCAGACAGGGTCCACGCAGACAGGGTCCACGCAGATAGGGTCCACGCAGATAGGGTCCACGCAGATAGGGTCCACGCAGACAGGGTCCACGCAGACAGGGTCCATGCAGTCAGGGTCCTTGCAGATAGAGCCCATGCAGACAGGGTCCTTGCAGATAGAGTCCACTCCATAACCGCTCCTATCCTCATCTCCTCTCCTTGATTGCTCTTATCTGAAAGGACTGACCAGGTGTAAGCCAGCCTAATGATGAGCAGCCACCATATTGTTTTCACCTGCCAAGTATTTTACAATCAGTGCAGATGAAGGAGAGGAGATGAGAGTAGATGGAGAAGAGATGAGGATAGAGCAGATTTGACTTGTTGGTGCAGGTAATCACCGCTTCATCACAGCAAAGCTCAAGAGGTGCCACAGAAATAGACAGGAAGGTTAGAGAGGAGACAGTCTAACTTTCTTACATATTGAAAGTCTACTTTTCCCAGAGCTTTCCAAACAAGTTTTAACTTTGGCTACATCACACTCAATTGACTACCAACCCTGCTTGTAGCTGCCATATACTACATAAAACTAAACTGAACTAAAAACTCAACTCACAGATCAGAGACGAATTGGACACCGGCATCAGCTGTTGGGGATCCAGATAAAAAAGACTGTGTGTGTGTGTGTGTGTGTGTGTGTTAGCATACAGTGAACCTTCTCAAGAAAGACGTGAGTCGCAAGTCCAAGTTTATGCCAACAAAAGGCAAGATTTCTAGCGTTGTTCCAACTCCCTCTGCAATGACGCAGCAGCTGGGTGCAGAGCAGGATGCTGTCTTCTTGGCCTGCGTCCCAAATGGCACCCTATTCCCTATACTGTATATATAGTGCTCTACTTTTCAGCAAAGCCCTATAGGAAATAGGCTGCCAGTTGGGATTCAGCCATCTTCTTTGTGTTCATTTGAGCCCAGATCTTATGATTGCCCTCTACTGTGAGAGAGTAAACAACATTTAAATATCTGAGGGGAGAAGGACGTAATCATCCACTCCCACGTAGAATCAATGGCAGCATCGCAAAGTCCTTTTTGGCTTGATAATTAGACCCTACTGAAACACACACACAAACATGCACGCACACACACACACCAAGCACACACACAGGGGAGAAAGGCTACAAAGGGAGGATTTGGAGTCTCGATAAGACAAACACCAGCAGAAGAAGGATCTTATTAGGGAGAAAGGAGGAAGATGGGATGAAGAGAGGAGGAAGAGGGGAGGAAGAGGGAGGAAGAGGGGAAGAAGAGGGGAGGAAGGTGGAAGAAAGAGGGGAGGAAGAGAGAATGAAGAAGGGAGAAAGAGGGGAGGAAGGTGGAAGGAAGAGAGAAGGAAGAGAGAAGGAATAGGGGAGGAAGAGGGGAGGAAGAGAGGAGGAAGAGGGGAGGAAGGAAGGAAGAGAGAAGGAAGAGGGGAGGAAGAGAGGAGGAAGAGAGGAGGAAGAGGGGAGGAAGAGAGAAGGAAGAGGGGAGGAAGAGGGGAGGAAGGAAGGGAGGAAGAGGGGAGGAAGGAAGGAAGAGAGAAGGAAGAGGGGAGGAAGAGAGGAGGAAGAGGGGAGGAAGAGGGGAGGAAGAGAGGAGGAAGAGAGGAGGAAGAGGGGAGGAAGGGATAACTAGGGGAGGAAATAATGAACGATGAGATCTCCTACACAACAACAGGGCCTTTCAGCTGGGAATTGACTTCAAAGACAGGAAGGCAACATTGATACACAAGCAGGCAATAACACACACAGGCAGTAACACACACTCACACACACACACAGGCAGTAATACACTCATGCACGCACACACACACACACTCACACCACAGGCTGTAACACACACACACACACACAAACAATTGTAATGGCCTTTTAATTTAGTATCTGCAACAAACATAATTATTGCTGGGTGTTGGAAACCTGGAAAGTTTTGGATTTCATTACAAGTTTTGGGTGTCATGAATCCCGCTTCCTGAGTCTGTTTTCTGCCTGAGTTACCTATTTTCTGTCTTGGAGTCTGTTTCCTGAGGTTCCTGAACGCACCCTGTCTGGTTGCCGGGCGACAAAGCTAGGCGGGAGATCTCTCAATTACCCGCACCTGCATCTCATCAGCTATCTGCACACCTGGTCCTGATGATCACCTCTTCTCTTCATAAGCTCTGACCTGACATCCATTCCCTGCTGGATCGTTAGCAATGAACAGTATGTTGTGTCAGCGTATCAGCCTCAAGTTTACTAGAGTTAGTTTTGTTGTTCTGTATTTGTTTTGCTTGCCGTGTACTCACCTCAGTTTACTCTGTCTACAGTCATTCTCCTGGAACATTCACCCCACCCCTGCCTGGTCGTCGGTGGCTTCTGTGACATCATTGGATCTGCCTATTCACTCTCACCAACTCACCTCCGCTGCTGCTCCGTCTCCTGGATTATTCTGCTTTCACATTTGAGTCTGTAAATAAATACTCACCTTCGTTCAACTCACCTTGTCCTGGTCTGCTTCTGGGTTCTGCTTTAGAGAATCGTGACATTGGATTAGTGGAAAGTTGACAACTTTTCTGTCCAGGGAGACGTTTCCCCTCGGTACAGATCCAGGCCAGTGTCCTCTCCACCAATCTTAACCTTAACCATTAGTGAGGAAATGGAAAACTGACCAAGATCAGTTTCTAGGGGCAACTTCACCCTCCAACTTGGCTGCAGTTCTATCTGTAATGTGTGCATAAAGAACAGATGTAGCTATATATATATATATATATATATACTGAAAAATAGTAAATGGAACAATTTCAACGATTTTACTGAGTTTCAGTTTATATAAGGAAATCAGTCAATTTAAATGAATGAATTATGCCCTAATCTATGGATTTCACAGGGGCAGGGGCAAAGCCATGGGTGGGCCTGGGAGGGCATATGCCCAACCACGTGGGAGCCAGGCCCACCCACTGGGGAGCCAGGCCCAGCAAATCAGAATTAGTTTTCCCCACAAAAGAGCTTTATTACACACAGAAATACCCCCTAGTTTCATCAGCTGTCTGGGTGGCTGGTCTCAGATTAACAAGCCAGATGTGGAGGTCCTGACGTGGTTACACGAGGTCTGCGGTTGTGAGGCCGGTTGAACGTACTGCCAAATTCTCTAAAACAACGTTGGAGCCGACTTATGGTAGAGAAATTAACATTCAATTTTCTGGCAACAGCTCTGGTGGACATTCCTGCAGTCATCATGCCAATTGCACGCTCCTTCAAAACTTGAGACATCTGTGGCATTGTGGACTTTTATTGTCCCCTGCAAAAGGTGCACCTGTGTAATGATCATGCTGTTTAATCAGCCTTTGATATGCCACACCTGTCAGGTGGATGGATTATCTTGGCAAAGGAGAAGTGCTCACAAACAGGGATGTAAACAAATTTGTGCACCAATTTGGAGAGAAATAAGCTTTTTGTGCATATCGAAACATTTCTGGGATCTTTTATTTCAGCTCATGAAACATGGGACCAACACTTTACATGTTGAGTTTCTATTTTTGTTCAGTAAATATACAGTATACAGTGTTCTTCATGTCGATGACAGCTACAGTGTAGATGCATGGCTCTTAGAAGAGCTGAGAAAGGAAGTGTGCCTTCATACCATCATAACAGAATCCCTCACTCAGGGTAAACAAGTTGGATAACCTTTAACCTGGATCCTGTCTCTCTCTTGTACTCTTCTACTGTATTTTCACTTGTCTCCTCCCTGTTGCACTCCTAAACACACACACAAACATAAAATAAAATCAGTCAATCAATATCATGGTCTGGAGCTCTTTATATGACATTGTGTGGTGTTGACTGTGTTTGTTGCGTTTGTTCTGTTTGTTGGTATTGTTGTGTTGTATGTGTGACAGATCAATAAAAATATTAAGTGCATTTTTATTTTTTTACCACAGTGGAGTCGTGTCTATTGAAACTTTTCCATTCAATTGTAGATTTAAAAAAGCATATATGGAGTAGCTTCTGTTGTTGCTCTAAAAAGTAGACCCAGACTAAGTTTTGCAGTCAGTGCCTGACGCCTTATTCATTGATGGATTGAAGTAGGCCCTATGTATACCACCAAGGTTGATTTATTTGGTCTAGACAGAAATCTGGTTCTAATTATCTGAATTTCCCAGAATGTGGGTTGGCTTTGGCTGCCTCCATGATCAATAAAAAGCGTAATTTCCTTGACCCTCCATTTGTAGGGTAATTGGTGCTTTGTTGTTGGGTCTAGTTAGGAAATATATGAATGAGAGGAGAAGGTCTCCTAGCAGCTGATGTGTTGTTGAATAAAACCATGGCAACAACACAATGCAAAACATCACAACTCAACACAAATGCAGACATCTTTGTGTAGGCCTACGTTCAATAAAAGCAAAGCAAACCGATCACAAATAATAACAAATTAATTATTGAAATTGGCTTGAGTGGAACCGTAAGAAACCTGTGCCTGATTGTCCCAGATTTTTTTTTTGTAAGAAAATTGTCCCAACTGGTTTGCTTATTTAAAACATTTGATGTAGCCTATATCATTTACTTTTTCTTTTTTTAAACTTTTACTCAAGTATGACAATTGGGTACTTTACTTAAGTACATTTTAAACCAGATACTTTTAGACTTTACTCAAGTGGCATTTCACTGGGTGACTGTCACTTTTACTTGAGACAAAGTTGCCCATGACAAATTGGGTACGTTTCCACCACTGCTAATAAACCTGTTTTTGTTTTTATCTGCTGTGAATAAAAATGTTTTAATAGGCCTATCCGGCGTCTAAGTCGGTAATTGGAAAATAGAGTAGTGACTCACACAAACGCGCAGCAGCCCCAGCGCAATCAAAGCGCTCTAGTCCTCATCTCCGTCTCCGGCTGACAGACAGGAAACTGGGTTATCGCGGAAATAAGAGATCAAAAGAGATGTGTCGGATGTTTCGTGAATAGCCAGCTTCGAACCCGGAGACACTTGATGCTGCCGTCAGAAACCGAGATGATCAAGAACAAAACATAATGTAACAGCAAGACAGGAACACAGTATAGCCGTCTGTGATCTGTGTCAATATTTCTAATGATCATCTCTACACGATAACCCTGCTTCTGTTATGGTTAATTGTCTCAATGCACAGAATGGTTAAAGATGAGTAGGCTAGTGCGTCATGTGCAGACCAGTTTAGTCTGTTTCCCAACCCAAGTCTCTTCACAGAACGAGGGGAGAGATGACACACAAAGACAGGTCACATATTTGCCCCCCCCCCCCCCCCCCCCCCCCCCCCCCCATAAAAAAGATATAGATGTACTATTGTAAAGTGGTTGTTCCACTGGATATCATAAGGTGAATGCACCAATTTGTAAGTCGCTCTGTATAAGAGCGTTTGCTAAATGACGTAAATGTAAATGTAAAATTATTATTTGGCGAGAAAATGGAATAAAACGTACAGCACATGGCACCAGAGGTAACTAAAACTATAGTCCTACATTTTATTTTACACGTTCATGGTGTAATCTGTAATGTGTCCAAAATACACTATGAAACTGGTGTAATTATTTGATAAAATCACCTACACTGATTTAGCGTAACTATTTACGTCATTTAGCAGACGCTATTATCTAGGGCGACTTACAGTTGTGAGTGCATACGTTTTGTACTGGTCCTCCGTGAGAATCGAACCCTCAACCCTGGCGTTGCAAGCGCCATGCTCTACCTGAGGCACACTTTTTCTTCCGTCTTTCCTCTGCCAAAAAATGACCCCTCTCCAAATGTACCTCGTCTTCCCGTCCAGCATGGTGCTCTTTCTGGTACATACAGTGCCTTCGGAAAGTATTCAGACCTCTTGGCTTTTTCCACATTTTGTTAAGTTACAGCCTTATTCTAAAATTGATAAATTAAATAAAAACATCTCAGCAATGTACACACAATGCTCCATAATGACGAAGCGAAAACAGGTTTTTAGACATTCGTCAGGGAGGTGACCAAGAACCCGATGGTCGCTCTGACAGAGCTCTAGAGTTCCTCTGTGGAGATGGGAGAATCTTCCAGAAGGACAACCATCTCTGCAGCACTCCACCAATCAGGCCTTTATGGTAGAGTGGCCAGATGGACTCCACTCCTCAGTGAAAGGCACATGACAGTCCACTTGGAGATTGGCAAAAGGCACCTAAAGACTCTCAAACCACGAGAAACAAGATTCTCTGGTCTGATGAAACCAAGATTGAACTCTTTGGCCTGAATGCCAAGTGTCACGTCTGGAGAAAACCTGGCACCATCCCTACGGTGAAGCATGGTGGTGGCAGCATCATGCCATGAGGATGTTTTTCAGCGGCAGGGGCTGAGAGACTAGTCAGGATCGAGGCAAAGATGAACGGAGAAAAGTACAGAGAGATCCTTGATGAAAACCTGCTCCAGAGCGCTCAGGACCTCAGACTGGGGCGAAGGTTCTCCTTCCAACAGGACAACGACCCTAAGCACACAGCCAAGACAATGCAGGAGTGGCTTCAGGACAAGTCTCTGAATGTTCTTGAGTGGCCCAGCAAAACCAGGACTTGAACCCGATCTAACATCTATGAAGAGACCTGAAAATAGCTGTGCAGTAACACTCCCCATCCAACCTGACAGAGCTTGAGATGATTTGCAGAGTGCGAAGCTTGCAGCATCATACCATACAATCTGGCACTCATACCATCACGGCCATCTAATCATCCCCAGCTTACAATTGGCTCATTCATCCCCCTCCTCTCCCCTGAAACTATTCCCCAGGTCGTTGCTGTAAATGAGAATGTGTTCTCAGTCAACTTACCTGGTTAAATAACGGTAAAATAAATAAAAAATACCCAAGAAGTCTCGAGGCTGTAATCGCTGCCAAAGGTGCTTCAACAAAGTACTGAGTAAAGGGTCTGAAAACTTATGTAAATGTGATATTTCATTTTTTTAAATATAAATTCGCAAAAAAAAAAACAGTTTTTGCTTTGTCGTTATGGGGTATTGTGTGTAGATTGATGAGGGGGGAAAACAATTTAATCCATTTTAGAATATGGCTGTAACGTTACAAAATGTGGAAAAAGTCAAGGGGTCTGAATTCTTTCCGAAGGCACTGTACCATGTTATAGAAAACATCTCATGTCGTCAATGAAAAAAAAGTGAGTAAGCTGTGCCTTGTAGGAGCGCCCACAACTTTAAGCACTTACAAGCCATCCAACTTTACGTAATGACTCACCCACGCCATCTCTCTTACGCATGAAAAATCTATGGTTAAGGTGGCGCAACGGAAGTCACAGACTTCGGCCACGGCTGTACACAGATAAAAGGTGTTTGGATTGCGGTAACTGGAGTATTAGAACGGGACCTTTTGGAGACGAAAGATATCTTCTACTGTGCGCAATCTCTTAAGGACCATGGAGAGCTCCAGACTATGGACCAGAGCGGTGGTTTGCGCGGTGTTGCTGTCCATCGTTCTTAGTGCTGAAATTGACTACTCGGATTCCGAATTGGACCTCGACACAAGAAGTGTGAGAGACTTCTACCCCAAAGATCCGAATTTGACCAACGAAAAGCAACTGGTAAGTTTCTATCTAGGCTTAAAGTAAAACCTGCGACTTTAATGGTTGATAATAATATGATATTTGTCTATTGGAAAGGTCTGCTTTGTAAGGATTTCTCATTCTAGTGTGTCAATATATCCCACAGCTTGGAGCACTACATGACGTTCTTAAAAAGCTGCAGACCAAGAGACTTCCATTCTGGGAAAAGAAATTCGGCCAAGTCCCTACGGTAAATTTAACAATTTGAACGAAGCTTCTAAAAATGGAACGACCTATACTTCGAAAAACGGATTGCCTAAACTGGCGCGTAAAACTACATTTCAACATTTTAACTTTCATTAAATGCGTTCATGTGCCATGTTTTGTGGATGTGGTGACAGGTGGATATTGCTGCACAGACCTTTGCATCTGTTGGCAAAAATGTCACACACGGTCTTATTTTGTCAACCTTCTTTTTTTCAGTGCGACGTTGGAGAGCAGTGCGCAGTGAGAAAGGGCGCGAGAATCGGCAAAATGTGCGACTGTCCTCGCGGAGCTTTCTGCAACTCTTATCTGCTCAAGTGCTTGTGAATTGAATTGGTCTGAATGTAAGTTAGAAGTTGATGGCAAACTAAAACTGTTACATCAGAACGACATGTGATATAGGAATATTGTTATGATACTACAATATACGATTACTGGAGAGTGACAGGTTGCATTCTGAGAGATTGTCCAAACCCCAAAAAGGCTTATTTTGAAGTTATGACATATTTTATTTTCAACTGGATGTTTCTGTAACCCAAAATGAGTTGTGCTATGAATAAACAGCGTTCTATCTTGTTTTGTAAAGCAGTCTGACTGGTCTCTCTTTGCTCCAATAATTTCATGATCCACATGCATAAAGATGATGCGCAATGCTGTGTGCGATAATGTTATGGGTTATTTCCTACAAACTCATGAAGTAAAACATACCTACCAATAATATTAGTCATGAAGTACATGGATTCATGAGGGCTGAGTCTTGTCTGGACTGAGAATGAAATAGCATTTTTAGGCCAAATGGAGATATGGTTGGACATAAACAAAACAGTAGTGTATGAACATTTGTTTAATCTAATAAACAGTATTTACTTAGAGCATTAGACATTTACACAACCTTCATTGAGATTAATAAAAGTTATATAATCACAATAGTTCAACTTGTAGAGAATATTTTATGGTTTTCAAGTGAATATTTTTTTTTTGAATAAATGTGTTATTTAACTATTTCCCTTGTGGTGTTTTTCCATAGAAGCATTGGTGTCACTCAAGGCTTTTTTGGGGGTATCAGCAGTCACTCTCTCTGTCTTTGCATTGTTGTGAGGTAACCAACATTACTCGGTTAGAGAAAAGCAAACCTTTTTATTACAGTATTTCCTGAAATAACACAAAAGTAGTGCACAAACCTGGGTATTTGAAGCTGGTTTGACGATTTAAAACACCATATTTCCAATCTGTTCCACCCAAAGTGGCTCACATACCTGACAGTTGGTGTTTGCAAAACATGTTGTAAATGAAGTTGTTGTTGATGGGCTCTGGTCATAAGTAGAGCAGTGTATAGAGAATAGGTTGCCATTTGGAACACATGCTCTCACATATTATCACACCAAGGTGTGTATCTGATTCAAACATAGGACTGAATCGTAGGACATTGTTAGGTTGTGAGGCCATATCAGCTAATTACATACATGCAATCGGTGACGCCGAGACAGGTGTTGTAAGGCAGGAGGTGGGATTGCTGACATAGTTCATAGTTGTGGATTGCCGAACAACACCACATACCCAAATAGCTCAAATTTACCCATCCTCCCAGGCTCTCCCACTGCGGTTGATCTCTCCATCTCCATCTCCACCTCCATCCCTCAATCCCTCACACTTGTCCTCTGATTCCTCTCCTCTCCTCTCTCTTCTCCGATGGGCCCATGTCTCATTAGTAATACATGTGTTGCGTTCATACCCTGATGAAGACAGCTTGCCTGTCGAAAGGTTGGACATCATTTTTTTTCTTGAAAAGCAAGCTCTTCAGCAGCACAACTTCAGGCTAAGGAGTGAGTTTCTACATCCCCCCCCCCCCCAGCAACCCCAGTCCCCAGCAACCCCAGTCTTCAGCAACCCCAGTCCCCAGCATTGATCTGAGCGAAACTGCAGATCTGGGTCACTGCACCATCTGTAACGAACCTCACGCAGCTTGCCTAGCAAGTACCGCGTCCTCCTGAATCGGCTCATACCTAGGCTCGAGCCCAGGACCTTTGCCTTGCAAACATACGCGACCGCCCTGCTGAAGCAGCTTACCAGTCGCGCCATAAGTGGGGCTTCTTCAGTCTGGGGAGTGAGTTTCACACATACCCATGTAATACCAGTCGCACCATCAGTGGGGCTACTTCAGTCTGGGGAGTGAGTTTCACACATACCCATGTAATACCAGTCGCACCATCAGTGGGGCTACTTCAGTCTGGGGAGTGAGTTTCACACATACCCATGTAATACCAGTCGCACCATCAGTGGGGCTACTTCAGTCTGGGGAGTGAGTTTCACACATACCCATGTAATACACACAGGGTATTACTTCTCTACACGTTAGTTCCCTTTATGTTTATTCATGTTGAATAGATCGCTGGAGGGGGGAACTCTCTGGTTGACAGTATAGTCTGATGGATGCACACACAGAGAAGCCCACTCGGGACAGTGATGATGAATGAGACTGGAAAAAGGACCATTATCTGAAAGTTACCTGCTAATGGCAATGTTAACGGCATGCACTGACGCACATCAAACTTACTTTCCTGCAAAGAGCCTGGTCATAAACAACGTTAAGTCAATAGTGGAGACAAATAAAATCTAACTTCTCCAAAAAAGTAGGCCAACAACAAGCGTGATATCTGTACATGTCTCTATGATTGAACATGTTTGTGTAACAGACAGTAGCGGTTACAACCTATATGTTGTGATAATTGCGTTGTTTGCTCTATAATCTGTTGGTTCATATGCCTTGCGACCGTGATATACTGTATAGGCCTAAAGGAAAGGGACAATTTTAGCTAGCTAGCCACTGGAGGAAATCAAAAGGAGGTGCAACAATTCAAGTTGTTTCTGTCAATGACCTATGCTCTCAATGCGATTTTGATAGGAGTGAAGCCAAATCCAAACTGGCTTCCCTTGACACTTTTTTGGAATGCCAGGACCATTCACAGTTGAGCTCGCTCAGTTTAGCTCAATGCTGATTGGCTATTATTTGATACTTTTTTTAGTCAAGGGTGCTCGCTGGCTTGCGGCAACATCGCCATACTCTTCTGGACCAGACAGCATCAAATAGATGGCCTACATATACCAAGACAGAGGGGCGCTGTTTCGCTTGCTCGGATGCTTTCCCCGGTGAGATACATTCAGCCTCTTGTGAATTGAAGGAAAATTATGAAACACATAGAGACAAAATATATATATTTTTTTCTTGGTCCGTTTTTGGGGGAAGCCTGGCTTCCCTTGCCATCCATGAATACACGCCACTGGCAGCGTGCATTCAGTCCTGCCCAGGGCAGAGCTCAAACTCTTCATCTTCGGCGCAAGAACACATGCCACTCAAAGCCCAAAAGTCTCACCCAACAGAGCACAGGAGTTGGCTCAGAGTGGGGAGTGTTGTTGTGCAGAAGGTTGTTTTTTGACTCCACTGGGCCTTTAAATAACTATTGGGCTGACACTTGTGAGGATGTGAGGACAAACATGGTAGTTAATAACGGGCTGTTTAGAGCCAGAGAAATCAGGTCACATAGAAACTTATGCTGCAGCTGGCTTATTTACATAAACTTTACGTAACCTAAACACAGCATTGTCTTTCATGCAGTATTTTGCTCTGTTGGTAGTTCTGGCCTTGGTATATGTATTTATTTAATAGGGAGTGAGACAGATACAATTCAAATATTTGACTCATCAAATTGACAAGAGTCAGATGCACTCATGTATGTGTGTGAGTGTTATCGCTATCTATGAAACACCATCTGTGGGTTGTACAGAAAACTTTTCCATCAGATTAAATTCCCCACCACATCCAATAATGTTCATTCCAAAGGACCCTCAATGCCTTGTTGTTACAATCACACTACATACATATGTTATGTAACCATGCTGTGCTAAAACATCATTTTTCCTTCACTCATTAAGTATTATACACTGAGTATACCAAACATTAGGAACACCTTCCTAATATTCAGCAGGTGTTCTTAATGTTTTGTATACTCAGTGTATATCTAAAGGAACATATTCCACAGTTAACTAGCTGTGAGTAGCGTAAACACATACTAACTCTCCAGCAGTACTACAACAACCTGAAGGAAACACTATGATGGTGACGCAAGACAGCGGCGGGTCAGGATGAGGTCAGCCACCAATATGCCAATTAAATCACGATTTATAAGGACTTGACTTGGCTTGTAAAGCAACTAACAAACTAACACCTATTAAGCGGGAACAAGGAGCCGACCAAGGGTGACTCAAAATGCATTTTGATGGCTGCATCTATTCCATTATTATTACGGCTATTGAGAGCAAAACGTAATGACGATGCCAGGGAGAGTGACTAGGCACAATTACTTGTCAATCAGTAGCAGACTCTAAGGACTGTAATGAGAAAAAGTGGATGGCAAGAACATTATCTGTTTATTATGAACTGGGTGGTTCGAGCCCTGAATGCTGATTGGCTGACATCCGTGGTATATCAGACAGTATAACACGGGTAAGACAAAACATTTATTTTTACTGCTCTAATTATGTTGGTAACCAGTTTATAATAGCAATACGGCACCACGGGGGTTTGTGGTATATGACCTACAACAACAGCTCCCGGGCGCCCAGTGTGGCAGGCCCCTGCACCTCTCCAAAACCTGTATGGATGAATTTAAATAATCTATCAGTGAATCATCAATAAGGCGACAACTATCAAAATTCAAACCCCAAAGACTTGATGGCTACCCAACCTTACCATAATTGGGACGTAATCTATGTTCTGGTCTTTGATAAATGTGTTCAACCTCTTCATGTCAGTGTGGATAAGACACAATCATTGGACGACAAACATTCTTTAAATTATTTTTATTTACAAAAATATAGAAACAGGGACCGCTCATAGAAATGTAAAGTGTCACTAAATATCGTGGCCATTTACACATCAACGCAACCCATTTCAATTCATTCAGCTTTGAAAAGCAAAACATTACAGCAGCAATCTTCCATCGATGATTTTTGAATGTAAAGACTCAAGCACAATCAAACATATCAATCAATTCTATGAACCTGGCTTAACACCAATCATCTGCTTTAGAATGATTGAATCAATTAATAAACATAACAAAAACGGACATTTTCTCAACAGCTTTCCTCACACAAAATAGAACCGAGTGGTTTTAAATGAATGTCAAAGTCCCATCATCAACAAGATCTACATCATGCAGAACAACTAAACAAGATGCCTCCGTTTGTATTCAGACAAACACACTGAGTTATAATAGTGACAATGCATTCTACTGTGAACAGAAAACAACAGTTGAAATAATGATTCTGTCATAGAGGACTTGTGCATTTTAAATACTAGAGCCTGTGTTATATTATCAAAAGTATACCTCATTCTCATTCCATGACTAACTTTGTAACTTCATTAAACAAAAAAGCATAACATTTGAAATGTGATCACTCAGGGAGATTTGGAGCATCAATTGAAAACTGGAATGACGAGCCACACAGGGTTAATTAGTTGCATGTTATTAACGGTATTGATAAACGGTAGAAATGTCCCTCGTTTAGTGGTCGGGTTGTTAATCAGATAGCTGATTAAATGGCTTGAGGGTCAGACCGAGTGCAGCCGCACACATCCACTATAGTCCTGAGCTAGGTGTAGGGTTAAGTTGCACCTAGAGGCTGATCCTGGGTCAGTTTAGCATTTTCCCCACTAATGGCTACGGTTAGGATTGAGGGAGAGGAAGCTGATCCTAGATCTAAGGGGAACTTCACCCCGGAACCCTGAGCTAGAGGACATAGAAGGAAAGTGCATGGTGTGACTATAGACCCAAGCAAAGGGAGGGAAAATGTGGTGACATTTTGTAAACCACACCCTTACGAACTGTGTACATTTCTCCATTGTGGTAGGCAGCAGACAGGCACAACTGATACTAAAAGGGACTAAACTTCTTACCATCCCCACTCTGAAGGAATCCAAATGATCTATGGAACAAGAACTGGGTATACGCTCCTCAAGAATAATAAAAGCGTAAAAACTACTAAGTGGTGGTGATGATGCATTGAGTCCATCCATTCAGTGGTACTGTATGACTCATAGAGCAGCTCCATTCAAACCCACACAACTTCTAAATACCAGGGCCATGTTCATTAGGGCACACAGTAGCAAAACGTTTTGGAACAGAAAACTGAAATTAGCATTTATTATTGGACAAGTCCAGGAGAGGTAGTTCCTCCCAGTTAGGGATGTGCATGGTTATTTGAATATTCGAACAGACGTTAGTATTCGAATACTTGTGTGAGAAGAAAGAAATATAGGCCTATTTTACACAGAAAAATATTTTTCTAAATTAAAATATCCATGGGACATTGTTACACACAAGGATATACCATGGCATTTCAAATTATTAATTTAATAAAACAACTAACTTTTTATGTTGTTTTTATGAAGTGCACAGCGCACCCCATAAAAAGACCGGCAGCCGACCGGTAGCCGTGTGTAGCTTGTTGTTTATGTTGGCCAATCAAAGTGGAAAAGAGGCTAAATGTGTAACAAGTGGAATGAAAGTTCACTTATGCAATGCAAGATGGAATAAAATTACTAAATTAAAAGTTAGTGAAATGAGAAAGAATAATGGGGTTGGGGAAAAAGCGCAGCATGTGGCCTCAATTAGCCTAGCTAGCTATAGCTGGCTAGCTTCTCTAGGCTACTCCAGTTAAGACAGGCACTGTTATATAGGATAATAAATAAAATTGAATTGCCTTGGTGTCTCTCTCTCTCCCTCCATCCATCCATCTGTTCGCCCCCTCTGCAGCTGCAGCAATAGAGCGCCAGCCTCTCTCCCTCCCGCAGCAGTGCAAAGGTAAAAAACAATAACACATGTATTTTGAATATCTGACAAAAATTCATTATATTATTCAAATTGTGAAATTATTTCAAACCCCCATCCCTACGTCCCCATTTTACTAAATTTTGGTGCCTACTGAACATGACCCTGGAAAGGCCCCCGGAGGATACTCTATGACTCATGGCTGTGCTACGACGGCCCGTCTCCCTGCTGCTCTGGCTGGAAGGGGTAGCTGATAGCGGGAGGGAAGCCCGGGTTCCTGGGCTGATCATCCAGCAGCACCAGATCCTCTACATCCCTACCATTGAACCGCCGGCGGCAGATCTTCACCGTCACCTTGCGCCCCTGGAAGGCCTTGAGGGCCTCCTTGGATGCCATGGTCCTAGCGGCCGCCTCGTCACGCCCATAGCCCGTGCCCAGATAGACTGTCTGGCAGCGCAGCTCGCACACCTGGCCCTCCTTCTGGGTGCGTGCCGCCGGCAGGTCGGGGATGTCCTTCAGGGGCACAAAGACGCAGCTCAGGCTCTCTTTGGACGACTCAGTACAGGCACGCAGGATCTCAAAGTGGTCCAGGTTGGGGCCGAAGCCCCCTGCCGACACCAGCTTCCACGCCACAGCCTTGTAGAGGCGGTTGAAGAAGGGCTGGTGCTCGGCAGGCGCCTGCGGGGGTGGGCCCTGCTTGAAGGGGTTCCCAGGCTTGGCTCGCTTGGCGCAGCTGTCGTCGTCGCCCCCTGAGAATCAGCGAGATAAAAGACAACTGAGTAGGGATTCTTCCCGGCAACACTGGCTTCACCTGCAGAGGACAGATTCCAGCGGTGTGAGGGAGGCGTCGGATAGGCAGTGTTTACTTCAAGGCCATTTGGCCAAAACAAAAGCAGCAGAAAAAATACTGCTGTATGATTAATCTAACCGTAACAATGTAGAATATGTTTGATGGAAGTACAGAACTTTTCTCACTTTAATTGTCCCACAAATATACAGAAATGGATATACAGCATCATGGTAATTGCCGTTCAGTGTATTGAATCACTTCCATGAGTTAAGTCCCGTGTAGCTCAGTTGGTAGAGCATGGTGTTTGCAACGCCAGGGTTGTGGGTTCGATTCCCACGGGGGACCAGTACGGAGAAAAAAAATTATGGAATGTATGTTATGTATGCATTCACTACTGTAAGTCGCTCTGGATAAGAGCGTCTGCTAAATGACTAAAAATGTTAACAATACTGTACAACCCTGAAGCAAAGACAGGCCATTGGTCAAAGACAGGCCATTTGTTTTGTAGGGCTATAATATTAGCATCAATTAAAACGTTTAAAGTTGGACTCTAAACTATACAAGGAATCTAAACTTTAAATAGTTTCAAATCCAAATGAAATCAACGTTTATTGATCAAGTGCACAGGATACAGGTGTAAACAGTACAGTGAAATACTTACTTGCTAACTCTCCTCAACAATACAGTACAATATCAATCAAGGATCAAATGTCAAACAAAGTCCTAAATAACAAGTAGTAATAAAAATTAGAAGGGGGAAAAAGTAATAAAAACTAGTTATGAGAAGTTTGTACACAACTGAACATACAGTAGGATTTCAGCATCATACCTGCAGTCTTCTTTCCTTTCCCCATGATTTCATCTCTGGTCTTTCGAACTGGAGCATCATTGACAACGACTCCATCTGCCATTTCCTTGATCCTGTCCATGACAGGTTGAGGGTATCTGCAAAACAACACAGTCAGAAGAAGACTAACTTCCCCTGTGGACAGTTGACCCTGGTCTTTTTTCTTTTTTTTTCTACATTGGTTTGCTTTTTTGGAATACTGTAGTAGTTTTTCATTCTGATTGGTCCAAACTGGAAAGTATATGTTCTAGTGTTGAATGATTTTTAACCAGAAGCTATGGAAGAGCACCAGCAGCACCCCCCATTGTAACTCTAACTAATACTCTTTTCACACTATCAACAGTGCTGACCCCAAGCATACTGTGCTGGCTGGGATATTTCCTTCTCACTGTCCTTTCCAGCAGGTTTTCAATTACTATGGTGGATGCATAACCAGGCCATTGCAGCTCAGCTCGTCTCTGTAGTATAGGCCAGTTAACAGATGCTTTTATCCAGATAGACTTACAGTAATATGTGCATACATTTTGTGTGAAGTGTGAAAATTATATTACAGTAACGTCCACATCAAAATCCATTACAACTAAGTTCCTCTATCCATTCCTCAAACATAGCCTGTTTGAAATCTAGTTGACAAGACAGCACAAACAGATCTGGGACCAGGCTACAATACACATACCTGCAGCCCAAGAAGATGTGGTTGGCCCAGCATATGGACAGTGAGAGCAGCCTGTCCAGACTGGGGCTGGGGAAGCCCGGCTGGATTGTGGGGAACGTCTCCATGTTCCTCAGGAAAAACTCTCGTCTGGCGTGCCACTGCTTGTTGGTCTCATGCACTCCTCGGAGCGACTCCACCCACTCGACCAGGTGAGGGTTCTGGTCCAGGTACTCTGAAACAATGTCCTCGCCACTCCTCCCCTCCGCCATCACTGTAACACAGAGCAGAGACACAGGACACAATGTGTTAGGCTATATCAGTGTTACAGTGACTAGAGGAAAAAACAGGCTACTCAAGACCCGAATCAAATCAGCTGATTTGATGGGAAATGATATACCACACTAAGCCCAGTGTGTTTTGTGTTCTGTTTGTCATGTTTTTCTAGAGGCACGGCATCAACAGATTCATCAGGCACTGGAAGCTGTTGCTGTTCTATGACAGTTATAACGACAGAAATATGGTTATAGCCAGAGTGCTTCACCTGCAATGTGTCAGCAGCGGCTTGTTAAGGGGGAATATTATAACGCTACGGAAGCTGAAGTAGTCGTCTTCTGACATATTTTCAAGTCACTGCTGACATCTATTCTTTGTGATTATTGTCATCACTGCCTACCAAGCAACTTCGAGATTGTGGGGAGAGGGTGATTTAGCTATCATAACAAATATCACGTAACGTTAGTAGGGCCAAATCAGAAAACCGCTCGTTTACGGAAGTCAATGTTGGTTTGTTGCAATGCCAGTTGTCTAACATTACAGTCTCTGTTGTTACTAGCTAACTCATAATCAGAAGTTAATCCAAACAGATCATTCAGTGATTAACTTAACATCAACCGGGTTAATATATTTTACCTAGCTAGCCATCCTCCAATGCGGCTAGCCAGATAGCTAGCATTGAATTAGCATAAGACTTTAAAACAAACGCCGGGTATTAGCCTAGCTAGCAAACACAACAAACGTATGTTGGTGGCTGCACTACGGCAACGTTAGCTTTATTTGAGCAACATATGGATAACTATATCGTAGAAAGTTGCAGAATATATTTTATTGATAGCAAATATACAGTTCAGAACGAACCTCGAGCTGTCCAGGCAGCGCCGTTGCTGTATGAGTCATGACCAGTGATGCAAACAAGTTGGCTGTCGAACTACAACTTCCACACGATTGCGCAACAACAGACACCACAGGTTTTTGATCAAAGATATAGCTACTTCGAGACAATTTATATATATGTTGGGGGTTTTAGATAGCAAATAGTGATCATTACAGTAGCTAAATCAATCGTACAAGGGAAGAAAACGTTTAATTAATTTATGTGGAAACCAAAGAAAAGACTACAATTCCCATAATTCTTCACCCTCGTCATTGAAACGTCATCGGGTTGCGGCGGCGACAGGATCGGCGGTGTTGTGATTGAATGACAGGCTCAACACTGCAATTTATGTAAACTTTGACCTGATATCCGATTTTAAGTTAATTAAAATGATTCACGAGCTCTTGTTGGCGTTAAGTGGTTACCCTGGGACTATATTCACATGGAACAAACGGACAGGTTTACAGGTATATCGGGGTAACGTTACCTACCTAACTACAGTACAGAGCTAGCTCTACAAAGTACAACCACCTCTGCAAGAAGCTGGCTAGCTATGTTCATCTTTTTTTTTCTCAAGGAGCTAGCTAGTACAACTAGCTAGTAACCTTATGAATTGTTTTATTTTCTGCCTTTGTTGGCACCCATCACTAGTTTTTTTCTATTGTTGCTGTATGTACACTTCACTGTAGTTTTGTTTAGTGACTGGTGGTAAGTGTGACATGCATCCTACTGAACCTTTTAGCCGAGTTTTCTCAACTCCACGATGTACATATAGCTAACTGAACCGTAGTTCAAGAATGCACTGTTAAGGAGTTGTGAGTAAGGGGTTAACTGAACCTCTGCTCCTCCTGTAGGTCTCTCAGGACCTGCCCTTTCTCCATCCCAGTGAGACCAGTGTCCTGAACCGCCTCTGCAAACTGGGATCCGATTACATTCGCTTCACAGAGTTCATAGAGCAACACACAGGCCATGTCCACCAGCAGGTGAGATAAATACCCAGAAGATGGGGGGCCAAAAGCATTTTCCTCTTCTCACATCCTTCATTACACCTGCAATAACATCTGCTAAAAATGTGTATGTGACCAATAAAATGTGATCTGATTTGGAAGCGAGGAGATTGTTGAAGGATATCTGGGGTTCCTTCTTCTCCAATGTTCTCTCTGCTTATCTCTTACTTTTTGATAAGGTGAGGACTTGAGGAAAACTACAATTGAAGCTCGATCTACTCAGGCTTTTATAAAACTAGCCAGCTTCAATTAGCTTCACATTCCAGCTCAGACTTCATCAGTACTACAACGGTGGATGTTGCTCGTCCGCATGCCGCTAACTCTAGCCGGCATGTAACTACACGTGCATGTCGCATGTTGCTGGTCGAACGCCAAACTCTTCATTGAGACAATGCTGAAACATCAATCCATGGGAGAGTCAGTGCCACATTTTCATTTTTGCCGAAATTAACATGAAAGATAAGTTATCTTGCAAATTCAGCAGGCTATGATGTGAAATAGGCTAATAATGCTGTCTTTGATGTGCTTTGGTGTGCTTATCAATGCACTCAATCACCTTTTTTTCCCAATCCTATAAGTAAAAATGTTTTTTAGTCATGCCAAAGTTTTACTGTGGGTGAACTTTCAAATGCATCTTGTCATTACTAAATGTGTAATGTGATGGGTGTTTTAATATTCTTTATTTTTTACAGAAATGTTTGATTAATTACATATTTAATCGCTCAAAACAACTGGGAACTCGTAAATCTCAGAATTCCGACTTCAGTGCCTTCAAAACAACTGGGAATTTTGAAAAAAATTTGCTCAGACTGGGGAAAAATCGATTTGAATGATCATCCAACTCAGAATTCCAACTCGGGCCTTTTTCTAAAAGTCAGACTTTCCAACCTTAGATCACTGACGTCATGATTTGACCTCATATTTAGCCGTGTTTCTAGTTGTTTTGAACGTGGCATCAGACACTTTATTCAGGATAAATATAGTAAGCCCTGAGTTAGCCTACCCCAGAGCAGGTTAGTTCTGAAGGATTCATTGCCATAGAAATTTACCTGGCTAAAAGGTGAGCCTCTTTCATCTGACCGGTTATTCCAAGTTGAACAAATTTACTTTGCTAACTCCTCAAACCTGATTCGTCGTATACCTCTCTGGACTAAAAAGCCAACTCAATGGAGAATCTCCATTGAAAATGCTTTTTAGTGCAGAATTACACTTAATCTGTGTCCGGGAAACCAGTCCTTAGATAGGTTTATATTTATATATCCTGATTAACTGGTTAAATTCTGTGAGAGTCAGTGACAATGAATCTAAACCAACTTTAGAGCGAGTGCCATGTGTTGTTGTTTTTTAGATTGAGATGTACTAATATTACCGCAAATACTAATCAGATATAGCTAAATACTATAGTCTTAACAAGCTCTGATTGTACTTTGCAGGAGCACCACTCCATTCAGACAAACCAGGCTGGACTCAATGGGGTTTACCTGCGGGCTTTCTGCACAGGACTGGACTCCATGCTACAGCCTTATAGACAGGCTCTCCTGGACCTCGAACAAGAGGTAGCAAAGATCATTTACAAAATGCATTGTAGCACTAATTAATACAATGCACATTCATAATCAATCCCACTATTGTCCTCTTCATTGCAGTTTCTTGGTGACCCGCATCTCTCCATATCTCATGTGAATTATATGTTGGATCAGGTAATGCCAGTTACTGTTTTTACTAGTTTTGCTGATTTAGATTTGCTTGTTATACATTTGAAGTAGAATTAATTGTTTTAGACCTTTAAAGCTGGAATCCTTAATGGTGAAACAGTTTAGGATATTACAACAACAAAAAAGTTACTGCAAGCTACAAACACTGTTTCCCCCTCGAACATCATTACACACGTGATAAAACAGAACAATATGCACTGCACTTATTTTCTTTGACCACGCTGCTCGACGCACCTCACCTCCATTTCATCCACAAAACAAAAACAATAACAAAGGTGCCGGGGGTGTACAGTGGCGCTGCCACCCTTCCACCCCCCCCCCTGATTGGAGTAAACTAACGGACAAAAATACTTCCACTGCTACTTTCGCTCACATGTACTGTACATGTAGTTAACTAATTATACATATATTCCTAATTTCCTCTTTCTACAAGTGCTGAATTTCAACAACAGCATCCAATCCAGACAGTGGTGCTGTTTCCCCTAATGCGGATTCCATCTTTAAATGTGAACTTTCACACCTACAGTCACAAGAACCACAGTATCTATCAATATTTCATGAATGGAATTAGGAAATAAAATATTCATATAACAATATACCCTAGTCATTTTATGTAATCATGTTGTTCTTCTCCAGTTTCAGTTGCTGTTTCCCTCTGTTATGGTGGTGGTGGAGACAATAAAGTCCCAGAAGGTTAAGGGCATTACAGTGGAGACAATACAGTCCCAGAAGGTAAGGGCATTACAATGGAGACAAGACAAAAGTCCCAGAAGGTAAGGGCATTACAATGGAGACAAGACAAAAGTCCCAGAAGGTGAGGGCATTACAATGGAGACAAGACAAAAGTCCCAGAAGGTGAGGGCATTACAATGGAGACAAGACAATAGTCCTAGAAGGTGAGGGCATTACAATGGAGACAAGACAAAAGTCCTAGAAGGTGAGGGCATTACAATGGAGACAAGACAAAAGTCCTAGAAGGTAAAGGGCATTACAATGGAGACAAGACAATAGTCCTAGAAGGTAAAGGGCATTACAATGGAGACAAGACAATACAGTCCCAGAAGGTGAGGGCATTACAGTGGAGATGAGACAGTCCCAGAAGGTAAGGGCATTACAGTGGAGACAATACAGTCCCAGAAGGTGAGGGCATTACAATGGAGACAAGACAATAGTCCTAGAAGGTAAAGGGCATTACAATGGAGACAAGACAATAGTCCCAGAAGGTAAGGGCATTACAGTGGAGATGAGACAGTCCCAGAAGGTGAGGGCATTGCAATGGAGACGAGACAATACAGTCCCAGAAGGTGAGGGCATTGCAATGGAGACGAGACAATACAGTCCCAGAAGGTGAGGGCATTGCAATGGAGACGAGACAATACAGTCCCAGAAGGTGAGGGCATTGCAATGGAGACGAGACAATACAGTCCCAGAAGGTGAGGGCATTGCAATGGAGACGAGACAATACAGTCCCAGAAGGTGAGGGCATTGCAATGGAGACGAGACAATACAGTCCCAGAAGGTGAGGGCATTGCAATGGAGACGAGACAATACAGTCCCAGAAGGTGAGGGCATTACAATGGAGACAATACAGTCCCAGAAGGTGAGGGCATTACAATGGAGACAATACAGTCCCAGAAGGTGAGGGCATTACAATGGAGACAATACAGCCCCAGAAGGTGAGGGCATTACAATGGAGACAAGACAATAGTCCCAGAAGGTAAGGGCATTACAATGGAGATGAGACAATAGTCCCAGAAGGTGAGGGCATTACAATGGAGACAATACAGTCCCAGAAGGTGAGGGCATTACAGTGGAGACGAGACAGTCCCAGAAGGTAAGGGCATTACAATGGAGACAAGACAATAGTCCCAGAAGGTGAGGGCATTACAATGGAGACAAGACAATAGTCCCGGAAGGTGAGGGCATTACAATGGAGATGAGACAGTCCCAGAAGGTAAGGGCATTACAATGGAGACAAGACAATAGTCCCAGAAGGTAAGGACATTACAATGGAGATAAGACAATACAGTCCCAGAAGGTGAGGGCATTACAATGGAGACACAAGTATTCACTCTCCTTCTGATATGACTGAGAAATCACACAAACACAATTACTTTGGAGGAAATGATTTAAGACACTCATTAAGCACTTTTCATACACCCATAGCGCTCTCCAAATACTATTTATCTTCTCAAAGTCTAAAGGTCAACACATTTCTGATGTGCCTTAGTTTAGAATGTTTCTGTAAGAGTACCATCTTTCTCCCAATTTAAAGTTCATTATGGTGGCTGCGGTTGTACAGGGGCACAAAGTTGTCACAGCGCTCAGGGCAGAGTGCATCATGGGTAGGCACAGTTGAATCAATTAGTGTGGAATATGGAAATGAGGTCATATCCTGTCTGGCCTAATTAGATCCACGGCTGTCAGATCCTGGAGACGGTGTACAAGCACAGCTGTGGAGGTCTGCCCCCTGTACGCATGGCCCTGGAGAAGTAAGTTACGGCCACAACTTTTGATTGAAAAAGTTAAGTTAGCCTCTTCTAGAAGCTTTATGCATTGTTTATGCTATTACTTGGATCTATGCTGCATGTGTGGTGTCATCCTGAAACTGATGCTGCAAAGTGAAATATGCATGTCATATTTCCAGGCAAAACCTGAAGGGGGTTTTGAATTCTCTGTGATTTTACAATGGTAAGATGCTGGGGTGTGTTTTTCTTAAATGTGTTATTTCACCCCTGGATAAATGATTCCCATGACACGTCATCTCCTCCTACACATAAACACTTGAATCTATACTGATACCTGGCTGGTGTTTCTTAGGGCAACGCAACATAAAGGATCTCTCTGCTGTCTGTCTGTCTACTCAGGATCCTGGCGGTGTGCCACGGGGTGATGTACAAGCAGCTGGCGGCGTGGATGCTGCACGGTCTGCTGCTGGACCAGAGTGAGGAGTTCTATGTGAAGCAGGGGCCCAGCGCTGGAGGGGCCGCCGCCAACCAGGAGGAGGACGAGGAGGACTTGGGGATTGGAGGCCTCAGCGGTAAACAGCTGAAAGAACTACAGGACCTGGTGAGAGCTCTTATGCTAAGATTCAGGATCAGCTTTTATATTCCTCAAATCTTAACTGGCTGATCTAAGGTAAGAGGCAAAACTGATTCTAAATCAGCATCTATTGGCAATTGCATCCATGTTTCCAGCTGAGAGAACTACAGAATCTAGTGAGATGGAGGGTAGAAGTTTCCCTTGGGCACAGCTTCAGGTTCAGTTTATATCTTCCCCCAAATGTCTATGGGTAATTTCATACTACTTCATACCTTGGCACTTTATCTGTCCACTTGGATTTGAAGTGCTTGCACCACTACTGTTAGAGTAAAGATTGTAGGATGGATAAGATCTAAAAGTCATGTGTATGCTCTTCCAGTCAGTTACAGGAAGCTGATTTGGGTCATGTTCATAAGGCACAAAGCAGGGAAAAACTAACTGAAACAGGGAGTGAGTACCCAGACTGGTCCAATAAGACATGCTCATTTTCGTTTTCTGTTTGAAAATGTTTTCCGTTGCGTGCCCTAATGAACGATGCTGTTGTCTGTATTCCGTTGTAGAGGCTGATAGAGGAAGAGAACATGCTGGCTCCGTCCCTGCAGCAGTTCTCTCTGCGGGCTGAGATGCTGCCCTCCTACGTCCCCATCCGCGTGGCTGAGAAGATCCTCTTCGTGGGGGAGTCCGTCCAGATGTTTGAGAACCACAACCACAGCCCGTCCAGAGCTGGTGAGAACCTGGTCCACACATGTACCTTCGTTATTAGCTGTAGCTACGTTTCACGTTGACTTGTTAATGATTTAGCTACAGTAGGGAAACAGTAGAGGGAGGAGAAAGGGAGCGTTTTCTGTCTTTTCACCCTCACCCAGGTAAGCACCATTAGCATTATTGCAGACTTTGGCATCTATTTGGTTTGCAACAAAAACACCAAACTATCTCGCAGAGCACTACTTCAATGTAACATATTGCGACAATATCACTTCAGGAGATCCACTTTCAACTTGGAATGAAAGATTTTGGAAGATTTGATGGATCATGTTTTGCTCCCTCTGTGTGTGTTTGTTTCCAGGCTCTATACTGAAGCACCAGGAGGACATGTTTGCTACAGAGCTGCACCGTCTCAAACAGCAGCCCCTCTTCAGCCTAGTGGACTTTGAGAACCTCATAGACGGCATCCGCAGCACCGTGGCAGAGGTGGGCTTCGCACTTCAACATATCTGAGGAAATGTCAGATATGTGTTTGTAATGTCTGCTGCAACTTCCCACTATCAGCTGGACAAAAAGGTCCTGTTCTTCTATTCAGTTGACATTAGGGTCCCATTCATCTCAATAACTCCATACATTAGGCATCGGTATGTGAATCCAATCAACAGTTGATGAATGAATGTATCCTTCTATTTGCAGCACCTGTGGACATTAATGGTGGAGGAATCTGATCTCCTGGGGCAACTGAAGGTTTGTATTTGGACTATCTAGCTGTGACAGTTTACAGTTGATTTCAGATTGTTAGTGGTCATGTTTGAGCTCGACTACATTTCTGTCGGACTGCTCAGAATCACTTATCTACAAATCCCCTTGCATCTCAAATAACTACTCCTTATGTGATCAAGATTAGTGATTCTGTGCCTCGCCTTGTTAAAACTGACCCCGCAAACACGCCGTTTCTCTTTCCCTGTAGATCATAAAGGACTTTTACCTGTTGGGCCGTGGCGCGCTGTACCAGGTGTTCATTGACCACGCTCAGCACATGCTCAAGACCCCGCCCACGCCTGTCACTGAACACGGTATGTTTACAGGTCCAGGATCAGTTTACTCTAACAGACATCTAAACTTGATAGCACATTCTACCTCCTAAGGGCCAACTTCATCTTATGGAAAATTCCCCCTTTATTCAATCAAAAACCATGGTCTTGTTGGAATACTTAAAAATGCAGTTTAAACTGGATCCTAACTTCCTCCCTTCCTTGAAGTCACTGATCTAACACTGTGGCTAGGTCAAAGTAGGGGTTCCAGTAAATATCTTTCACATTTACATTTAAGTCATTTAGCAGACGCTCTTATCCAGAGCAACTTACAAATTGGTGCATTCACCATATGATATCCAGTGGAACAACCACTTTACAATAGTGCATCTAAATCTTTTAGGGGGGGGGGTTAGAAGGATTACTTTATCCTATCCCAGGTATTCCTTAAAGAGGTGGGGTTTCAGGTGTCTCCGGAAGGTGGTGATTGACTCCGCTGTCCTGGCGTCGTGAGGGAGCTTGTTTCACCATTGGGGTGCCAGAGCAGCGAACAGTTTTGACCAAAACAATCATTTCTGATCGTTGTTATTCCAAGGAAGGAAGGAAGGAAGGAAGGAAGGAAGGAAGGAAGGAAGGAAGGAAGGAAGGAAGGAAGGAAGGAAGGAAGGAAGGAAGGAAGGATATGAACAGGTCCATGTCTATTGCAGTTATTCTTTGGATCTAACCGTGGCTGTTTTCTCCACCCCTCCTTCCACAGACGTAAATGTGGCCTTTCCCACAAGGTGCTGCTGGACGACAACAACCTCCTGCCTCTCCTGCACCTCACCATCGACTACCAGGGGAAGGAGAGCAAAGGTTTGTTCCTCAGAATGGCTTTTCATTGGAGCAGAAACCCTCCACTAGGAGATCTAACTGTATGTTTAACTAGAGCTGCTTAGAGTTCTCTTTTCACTCCCTACTAGACCTGGGTTCAGTACATGTTTATTTGAGTATTTTGTTTTTTGAAATGCTTATTTTCAGTGTATTTTATAATACATGCCAATACATTAAGTGTAGTTCCAAATGCATTCCAATATTCAGCTAGTTGTATTTTCAAAGAAAATATTTACTTTGAAATGTCTTTTGAATGTAATTGAAATACCCTAAATAGTATTTGAACACAGGTCTGCTCCCTACTACCCCATGGCCCTAACTTACTCTTCCATGTTTACAGATCTGTAATGTGTTATCAATATGGCGGAAGGTCCACCATGACACTTCTCATACCTTCTCATACCATTCAGATCTGTAAATATGGAAAGGTCAGGGCCAAGGGGAAGGGGTAAGGAACATATTGGGACCGGCGGCTGTGTGCTCCAGTATATTTTCCTGTAACCAGTTGCTGCCATCTGGTGGCTAACTAAGACAGTCTATGGCTGCCTGTCTTGGTCATCTCTCCTTCATCTCTCCTTCATCTCTCCTGCTATAACCTGGGAACACCAGATGGGAGAAGGCAATCTGATGGATGAGTACTGGAAAGTCACCAGAAGGAAAGCAGATGACAAAAGAAGGCTATTGAACTTGGCACCCTAATCCACATAATAGTGCACTATTTTTCACAAAGTTCTGGTCAAAAGTAGTGCACTTCATAGGGAATAGGGTGCTATTTGGGATGATCCATTCTTCTATGTCTTCTACCCAGTGTGTGCCATCTTGTGAACAATGCGATGGAGTGGATCAGATGATGTGGGCAGAGTGGAGAGAGGAATGGAGTGTGTGGAATTTAAAAAAATAAAGAACATGTAGGATCGTTGGCTTTCTCTCCCAATTGCGCTCCGGTACCGTTCAGCCACGACCTCTGGCCGTGCTCCGTCCACCATCTTTCATTTCCTTCATCACCGTTCTTTTATTAAGGTCTATTCTGTTGTATTTATTTAGCCTACCCCACCACTAATGCACAGAGATGTTGATATGAGTCGACCAAGAAATATGTCACAGGCCGTATAATTGATGACAAGACAACCAATGGGGCCATGCAGCAGCAACAGAGACGTTTTGGTTTCTATATAGGCTATTGTTAAAAAATAGTCTAAGTTTGTAACATTACTAAAGTTGTCTATCAAGTGTAAAATGTGAGTTCAACAGAACCAGTTATAACTGACGTATCTGATCATCAATAGATTAGAGAAAAAGCTTTTTGTTTTTAACACAGTGGCCACAACCGATCACCTAGGTAGGTCCTTGTTTAGTAGCCTATGTTGAACCTTCTATAACAGCCTACTTCAAAAACAAATGGTACATAGTCACAGAAGTATATGGGGTGTTTGTTAAATTCTTTTTAACCAAAAAATGAATGGAGTGAATTTGGAGCAGCAGGTTTATTTGTTTCTTCCTGTGAGCGTTTATTTTTGTATTTTTAGCAGAGCAGTTGAAAGGATGTTGGCGGCAGGGTGGTTAACAAAGACTGTTCTGTGAGCGATGAGTGAGATTTCAAACCGCTCAACTCTGCTGACATACTCTGGTGTAGAGCCATCCTGTGGCTAACGGTATGATTGTGTTCTCAGATGCCACAGGGACCAGGGAAGGGGCCACTCCCCCACAGGAGTCCTCCCCCAGGGAGGTGCCCCCTACGGGCTGGGCTGCTCTGGACTTGGCCTACAAGGTCCAGTGGCCCCTGCACATCCTCTTCACCCCTGCCGTCCTGGAGAAGTGAGTATTGTACAGCAGGCAACGCCTGCCTCCCAAATGGTCCCTTATTCCCTATATAGTGCACTACTTTTGACCAGGGCCCAATGTGATCGCTGCAGGGCCCGTAACAGTGGAGAAGTTTAGCCTCGTGCTTCAATGCTCTTGGTAGTTATGGAAATCGACACGATATTGCTTTTTACTTTGTGCATTGCTGACTCTACCTTTAACATGAAGTGATATCCATTAGCAAATGTTTGTGCAAACAGACAATGGAATATTTTAACATTACACTTTCAGTTTATTAGGTACACCCGTTCACAAAAATGGATCTCTCCTACAGACAGTGAGTCACGTGGCTGTGGCTTGCTATATAAAGCAGGCAGACAGGCATCGAAGCATTCAGTTACTGTTGGATTGAACGTTAGAATAGGCACTTTGAGCATGGTATGATCGTCGCTGCCAGGCGCGCCGGATCCAGTACCTCAGAATGGGATTTTCAGGCATAACAGTGTCTAGGGTTTACAGAGAATGGTGCGACAAACACAAAACATCCAGTCAGCGGCAGTCCTGTGGGCAAAAACTGCTCGTTGATGAGAGAGGTTGAAGAAGAATGGTAACCATTGTTTGTACCTTCATGTTTTTGTGTTGCATTCCTCACAAGTTCTCTGTTCATATAACTTCTTTTTATTTTCCTTATGATCAGTTGTGTCCGATTCAGTTTAGACTTAGTGTCAGTTTCAGGAAGATCTCTATGACCGTGTCCCAGGTATAATGTAATATCCATGACCGTGTCCCAGGTATAATGTAATATCCATGGCCGTGTCCCAGGTATAATGTAATATCCATGGCCGTGTCCCAGGTATAATGTAATATCCATGACCGTGTCCCAGGTATAATGTAATATCCATGACCGTGTCCCAGGTATAAAGTAAAATCAATGACCGTGTCCCGTCCCCCAGGTATAATGTGATATCCACGACCGTCCCCCAGGTATAATGTGATATTCATGACCTTGTCCCGTCCCCCAGGTATAATGTGATATCCATGACCGTGTCCCAGGTATAATGTAAAATCAATGACCGTGTCCTGTCCCCCAGGTATAATGTGATATTCATGACCGTGTCCCGTCCCCCAGGTATAATGTGATATCCATGACCGTGTCCCAGGTATAATGTGATATCCATGACCGTGTCCTGTCCCCCAGGTATAATGTGATATTCATGACCGTGTCCCGTCCCCCAGGTATAATGTGATATCCATGACCGTGTCCCAGGTATAATGTGATATCCACGACCGTGTCCCGTCCCCCAGGTATAATGTGATATTCACGACCGTGTCCCAGGTATAATGTGATATTCACGACCGTGTCCCGTCCCCCAGGTATAATGTGATATTCACGACCGTGTCCTGTCCCCCAGGTATAATGTGATATCCATGACCGTGTCCCGTCCCCCAGGTATAATGTGATATTCATGACCGTGTCCCGTCCCCCAGGTATAATGTGATATACACGACCGTGTCCTGTCCCCCAGGTATAATGTGATATCCACGACCGTGTCCCGTCCCCCAGGTATAATGTGATATCCATGACCGTGTCCTAGGTATAATGTGATATTCACGACCGTGTCCCGTCCCCCAGGTATAATGTGATATTCACGACCGTGTCCTGTCCCCCAGGTATAATGTGATATCCATGACCGTGTCCCGTCCCCCAGGTATAATGTGATATTCATGACCGTGTCCCGTCCCCCAGGTATAATGTGATATCCACGACCGTGTCCTGTCCCCCAGGTATAATGTGATATCCACGACCGTGTCCCGTCCCCCAGGTATAATGTGATATCCATGACCGTGTCCTAGGTATAATGTGATATTCACGACCGTGTCCCGTCCCCCAGGTATAATGTGATATTCACGACCGTGTCCTGTCCCCCAAGTATAATGTGATATCCACGACCGTGTCCTGTCCCCCAGGTATAATGTGATATCCATGACCGTGTCCCGTCCCCCAGGTATAATGTGATATTCATGACCGTGTCCCGTCCCCCAGGTATAATGTGATATTCACGACCGTGTACCGTCCCCCAGGTATAATGTGATATTCACGACCGTGTCACGTCCCCCAGGTATAATGTGATATTCATGACCGTCTCCCGTCCCCCAGGTATAATGTGATATTCACGACCGTGTCCCATCCCCCAGGTATAATGTGATATTCATGACCGTGTCCCGTCCCCCAGGTATAATGTGATATCCACGACCGTGTCCCAGGTATAATGTGATATCCACGACCGTGTCCCAGGTATAATGTGATATCCACGACCGTGTCCCGTCCCCCAGGTATAATGTGATATTCACGACCGTGTCCTGTCCCCCAGGTATAATGTGATATCCACGACCGTGTCCCGTCCCCCAGGTATAATGTGATATTCATGACCGTGTCCTGTCCTCCAGGTATAATGTGATATTCACGACCGTGTCCTGTCCCCCAGGTATAATGTGATATCCACGACCGTGTCCCGTCCCCCAGGTACAATGTGATATTCACGACCGTGTCCTGTCCCCCAGGTATAATGTGATATTCATGACCGTGTCCCGTCCCCCAGGTATAATGTGATATCCACGACCGTGTCCCAGGTATAATGTGATATCCACGACCGTGTCCCGTCCCCCAGGTATAATGTGATATTCACGACCGTGTCCTGTCCCCCAGGTATAATGTGATATCCACGACCGTGTCCCGTCCCCCAGGTATAATGTGATATTCACGACCGTGTCCCGTCCCCCAGGTATAATGTGATATTCATGACCGTGTCCTGTCCCCCAGGTATAATGTGATATCCACGACCGTGTCCTGTCCCCCAGGTATAATGTGATATCCACGACCGTGTCCCGTCCCCCAGGTATGTGATATTCACGACCGTGTCCTGTCCCCCAGGTATAATGTGATATTCACGACCGTGTCCCGTCCCCCAGGTATAATGTGATATTCACGACCGTGTCCCGTCCCCCAGGTATAATGTGATATTCATGACCGTGTCCCGTCCCCCAGGTATAATGTGATATTCACGACCGTGTCCCAGGTATAATGTGATATCCACGACCGTGTCCCAGGTATAATGTGATATCCACGACCGTGTCCCAGGTATAACGTGATATCCACGACCGTGTCCCGTCCCCCAGGTATAATGTGATATTCACGACCGTGTCCTGTCCCCCAGGTATAATGTGATATCCACGACCGTGTCCCGTCCCCCAGGTATAATGTGATATTCACGACCGTGTCCTGTCCCCCAGGTATAATGTGATATTCACGACCGTGTCCTGTCCCCCAGGTATGTGATATTCACGACCGTGTCCTGTCCCCCAGGTATAATGTGATATTCACGACCGTGTCCTATTCCCCAGGTATAATGTGATATTCACGACCGTGTCCTGTCCCCCAGGTATAATGTGATATTCACGACCGTGTCCTATTCCCCAGGTATAATGTGATATTCACGACCGTGTCCTGTTCCCCAGGTATAATGTAATATCCACGACCGTGTCCTGTCCCCCAGGTATAATGTGATATTCATGACCGTGTCCCGTCCCCCAGGTATAATGTGATATTCATGACCGTGTCCCGTCCCCCAGGTATAATGTGATATTCATGACCGTGTCCCGTCCCCCAGGTATAATGTGATATTCATGACCGTGTCCTGTCCCCCAGGTATAATGTGATATTCATGACCTTGTCCCGTCCCCCAGGTATAATGTGATATCCATGACCGTGTCCCAGGTATAATGTGATATTCACGACCGTGTCCTGTTCCCCAGGTATAATGTGATATCCACGACCGTGTCCCGTCCCCCAGGTATAATGTGATATTCATGACCGTGTCCCGTCCCCCAGGTATAATGTGATATTCATGACCGTGTCCCGTCCCCCAGGTATAATGTGATATTCATGACCGTGTCCCGTCCCCCAGGTATAATGTGATATTCACGACCGTGTCCCAGGTATAATGTGATATCCACGACCGTGTCCCAGGTATAATGTGATATCCACGACCGTGTCCTGTCCCCCAGGTATAATGTGATATCCACGACCGTGTCCCGTCCCCCAGGTATAATGTGATATCCACGACCGTGTCCCGTCCCCCAGGTATAATGTGATATTCACGACCGTGTCCTGTCCCCCAGGTATAATGTGATATCCACGACCGTGTCCCGTCCCCCAGGTATAATGTGATATCCATGACCGTGTCCCAGGTATAATGTAATATTCACGACCGTGTCCCAGGTATAATGTGATATCCACGACCGTGTCCCGTCCCCCAGGTATAATGTTATATTCATGACCGTGTCCCGTCCCCCAGGTATAATGTGATATTCATGACCGTGTCCCGTCCCCCAGGTATAATGTGATATCCACGACCGTGTCCTATTTCCCAGGTATAATGTGATATTCTATACCGTGTCCTGTCCCCCAGGTATAATGTGATATTCACGACCGTGTCCTGTCCCCCAGGTATAATGTGATATTCACGACCGTGTCCCATCCCCCAGGTATAATGTGATATCCACGACCGTGTCCCGTCCCCCAGGTATAATGTGATATTCACGACCGTGTCCCGTCCCCCAGGTATAATGTGATATCCACGACCGTGTCCCGTCCCCCAGGTATAATGTGATATCCACGACCGTGTCCCGTCCCCCAGGTATAATGTGATATCCACGACCGTGTCCCGTCCCCCAGGTATAATGTGATGTCCACGACCGTGTCCCGTCCCCCAGGTATAATGTGATATCCACGACCGTGTCCCAGGTATAATGTGATATTCACGACCGTGTCCCAGGTATAATGTGATATTCACGACCGTGTCCCAGGTATAATGTGATATCCACAACCGTGTCCTGTCCCCCAGGTATAATGTGATATTCATGACCGTGTCCCGTCCCCCAGGTATAATGTGATATTCATGACCGTGTCCTCTCCCCCAGGTATAATGTGATATTCACGACCGTGTCCCGTCCCCCAGGTATAATGTGATATTCCCGACCGTGTCCCAGGTATTTTGTGATATCCACGACCGTGTCCTGTCCCCCAGGTATAATGTGATATTCACGACCGTGTCCTGTCCCCCAGGTATAATGTGATATTCATGACCGTGTCCCGTCCCCCAGGTATAATGTGATATTCATGACCGTGTCCTGTCCCCCAGGTATAATGTGATATTCACGACCGTGTCCCGTCCCCCAGGTATAATGTGATATCCACAACCGTGTCCCGTCCCCCAGGTATAATGTGATATTCACGACCGTGTCCTGTCCCCCAGGTATAATGTGATATTCATGACCGTGTCCTGTCCCCCAGGTATAATGTGATATTCATGACCGTGTCCCATCCCCCAGGTATAATGTGTAATTTCGTTACCTGCTGAGTGTACGGCGGGTGCAGTCTGAGCTGCAGCCCTGCTGGGCTCTACAGATGCAGGTGAAACACCTCACATCTAACCAGACAGACACTGTGAAGTGGAGGCTACTCAACCACATGGCTTTCCTGGTGGACAATCTGCAGTACTACCTACAGGTGATTATATCTACAGGAAATGACATCTGTCATTTAGCAGACACTGTTACAGTAGTGAGTGCATACGTTTTCATACTGGTCCCCCATGGGAATCGAACCCACAACCCTGGCTTTCCAAGTGCCATGCTCTACCAACTGAGCCACACGGATACACAACCCCGTGTCATCTGTACATCTAAAGACTAAGTACTGTACAGTGCATCTGGTCTGTTTGGAAGAATAGAGTCGTAGTAAAGACAAGACTGTATAGTGTTTTTACCTGTTCATATTCAGCTTGGGGAGGACATTTCAGAGGCTCAAGGCACCACACTCAGTTTACCATGGCCATATTCATGCAAACAAGCATTCCTTTCCTTTGTTCTACAACTACAAAGCACATTTGTTTTTGCTGCTCGGGCCCTCTTTTTGTTAAACTGGTCCCATATCTGTATAGCCAGCTCAAAGGTGGTCATAGGAGTTGGCAAGACAACACATCTATTTCTAGGACCAGGCTATGAATGACCTTGTTGTTGGTGCCATATTTGTCACATGGCTGTGCTGCTCCTCTCTCTCCTCCTCCCTCAGGTGGACGTGCTGGAGTCTCAGTTCTCTCAGCTGCTGCAGCAGATCAACTCCACCAGAGACTTTGAGAGCATCCGGCTGGCCCACGACCACTTCCTTACCAATCTGCTAGCACAGTCCTTCATCCTGCTCAAGCCGGTTAGCGTCTCAATTTATTAGCATTTGACATGAATACAATGTTGCAGTAATTTAAGGCCACTTCAACGTCTTCTTTATTGCAGTCACGTTATGCAGATGATCAGATTGCCATGTCACTTTGATATGGTTCCTGACAAGGTGACCACTTACCTGACCCAATGGCGCAATGCGACTGAATGAAGACAACATTGACGGTGTTATTGCGCGTTGTGTGCTAATCATGCATTGTTGTCAGTTGGAGGTGAACAACACTATCAAATTAGGATTCAGCCTTGAATGACCACTTAGCTATAGTTTCCCATTCATTTTAGAATTTCGTCCAATGTCTTCTCTCCTACCCCAGGTGTTCCACTGTCTGAATGAGATCCTGGAGCGGTGTCATAACTTCTGCTCATTGGTCAGCCAGAACGTGGCTCCGCTGGATGAGAGAGGAACAGCCCAACTGGACATCTTGGTCAAGGTAAGGCTGTCTGCTAGAACGGCTAACAATAACCTTTCACCCATTGTCACGCCTATATTATAGTAATTGCTTGTAATCGTTGGTGCTAGCTAAATGGCCAATGCAAACAATGAAGTACTTCGTCTGTAATTTCAGGGTTTCAGTCGTCAGTCCTTCCTGCTCTTCAAGATCCTGTCAGGCGTCAGAAACCACCAGATCAACTCTGACCTGGCTCAGCTGCTGCTCAGGCTGGACTACAACAAGTACTACACCCAGTCAGGAGGCACCCTGGGCAGGTAGGGACCTGACACTACACCCAGTCAGGAGGCACCCTGGGCAGGTAGGGACCTGACACTACACCCAGTCAGGAGGCACCCTGGGCAGGTAGGGACCTGACACTACACCCAGTCAGGAGGCACCCTGGGCAGGTAGGGACCTGACACTACACCCAGTCAGGAGGCACCCTGGGCAGGTAGGGACCTGACACTACACCCAGTCAGGAGGCACCCTGGGCAGGTAGGGACCAGACACTACACCCAGTCAGGAGGCACCCTGGGAGGTAGGGACCTGACACTACACCCAGTCAGGAGGCACCCTGGGCAGGTAGGGACCTGACACTACACCCAGTCAGGAGGCACCCTGGGCAGGTAGGGACCTGACACTACACCCAGTCAGGAGGCACCCTGGGCAGGTAGGGACCTGACACTACACCCAGTCAGGAGGCACCCTGGGCAGGTAGGGACCTGACACTACACCCAGTCAGGAGGCACCCTGGGCAGGTAGGGACCTGACACTACACCCAGTCAGGAGGCACCCTGGGCAGGTAGGGACCTGACACTACACCCAGTCAGGAGGCACCCTGGGCAGGTAGGGACCTGACACTACACCCAGTCAGGAGGCACCCTGGGCAGGTAGGGACCTGACACTACACCCAGTCAGGAGGCACCCTGGGCAGGTAGGGACCAGACACTACACCCAGTCAGGAGGCACCCTGGGCAGGTAGGGACCTGACACTACACCCAGTCAGGAGGCACCCTGGGCAGGTAGGGACCTGACACTACACCCAGTCAGGAGGCACCCTGGGCAGGTAGGGACCAGACATGACACTACACCCTGGGCAGGTAAGGACCTGACACTACACCCAGTCAGGAGGCACCCTGGGCAGGTAGGGACCTGACACTACACCCAGTCAGGAGGCACCCTGGGCAGGTAGGGACCTGACACTACACCCAGTCAGGAGGCACCCTGGGCAGGTAGGGACCTGACACTACACCCAGTCAGGAGGCACCCTGGGCAGGTAGGGACCTGACACTACACCCAGTCAGGAGGCACCCTGGGCAGGTAGGGACCTGACACTACACCCAGTCAGGAGGCACCCTGGGCAGGTAGGGACCTGACACTACACCCAGTCAGGAGGCACCCTGGGCAGGTAGGGACCTGACACTACACCCAGTCAGGAGGCACCCTGGGCAGGTAGGGACCTGACACTACACCCAGTCAGGAGGCACCCTGGGCAGGTAGGGACCAGACACTACACCCAGTCAGGAGGCACCCTGGGCAGGTAGGGACCTGACACTACACCCAGTCAGGAGGCACCCTGGGCAGGTAGGGACCTGACACTACACCCAGTCAGGAGGCACCCTGGGCAGGTAGGGACCAGACATGACACTACACTACACCCTGGGCAGGTAGGGACCTGACATGACACTACACTACACCCTGGGCAGGTAGGGACCAGACATGACACTACACTACACCCTGGGCAGGTAGGGACCTGACATGACACTACACTACACCCTGGGCAGGTAGGGACCAGACATGACACTACACTACACCCTGGGCAGGTAGGGACCAGACATGACACTACACTACACCCTGGGCAGGTAGGGACCTGACATGACACTACACTACACCCTGGGCAGGTAGGGACCAGACATGACACTACACTACACCCTGGGCAGGTAGGGACCTGACATGACACTACACTACACCCTGGGCAGGTAGGGACCAGACATGACACTACACTACACCCTGGGCAGGTAGGGACCTGACATGACACTACACTACACCCTGGGCAGGTAGGGACCTGATTAAGAACTACATTGATTGAAATGTTGCTGCACTAAATATCTGAGAGCGTTGTGCTATTTTCTTCACATGACACTACATGCTCCCTTCAAAAGAGGCTTTCAGGTTGAGGTGCACCCCTCAATGCAGATCAGCTCCCCCTCTACCAATCCTAACCTTAAACAATCTTGGGGAACAGAGCCGGTCCTGCCCTCCCTGGGGCCCTAAGCAACATTCTGCTAAGGGCCCATCCTACCTGACCTGTAAACCATTTGCCATTGCTACAGTCACACCTGACACCCCAGTGCTCCCACAACAATCCTCCCCCCTTTAAAACAGTTTGCTCCATCTGTCAGTCTAAGAATAAGTGGACCTCGACAGAACAGAATGAGGTATAAACAACAATATTTAATGAATTTATTTTCTTTAGAATCTTAAGATAATTGAACATTAACATAAATAAGAAATTGTAGAAAATAATTAAATATAACACTGAGCTTTGGCTCTGCTGCCTGGTAATTAGTCCAGTCCTCACAATATTATACAATTAGCTTTGTCTATACAATGTAAACATAAGCCTATAGGCTATGGCTGCAGCTATATGTCTCAAAATAGTAATATAAAACCTATCCATCTGTGTGATTAACTTTGGTTCCCTCTGCAGCCTGGGCATTTTCAGCATCAGCATGGACACCAGTCTATCTGGACTGTCTGGAAGAAATTGAGAAAGTATGTCACATAGTTATGTAAGCAGTCATTTACACAAATGCACTTCTGCCATACAATCTTAAAATGTTACTAAGTGTCCAAACATTTGAATTAAAATCTTACCATCAAAATATTCCTCTTCTGCACATTCTTGAGGCACAGTCATCATAGGACATGTGTTTCCCCACGTCATGGTTTATGCTCATGATGACCAGACCACCCAAACGTTCCTATGACATGGAAGATGGAAGACCTCAGGTAGCTTTTGATGAGCTTTTATTTTGAAAAGCTCCTCTCTGCCGATGTTACTGGTAGGGTGACTGCAATTCTTAGGGCTATCCAAAGGTTAGGATAGAGTTCCTCCAGGTTGTTCTCACAGAGAAAGGAGAGCAGCTCAAAGGTAGTCATCTGATGGCAGATCAGATGAATCTCGTGTGCCAGATCCACTCCACTGATGTCACAGTCATCTCTGAAGGTTGGAGTGTTTTCAACTTCCATGCACTGAGCCTTTAAAGATTCTGAGAGGCAGTGCTGAAGTTCAGCAGCACTCCATATTTGGTTTTCACCTGGTTGAGTGTTTCAAATCTCTCATCCGTGGATGTCACAGCAGAGTCGACCACAAGGTTTTTCAGTGCATCAGTCACTGGTTCATCAGGAGCATCATAGCTGAAATGCCTCTTGCTGTTTCTGTCTCTTCTCTTTCAGAACAGCCTCCACATTCATTTCTACACAAATGCTTTTGGCTGTTGTCTGGGCCTCAGAGAATCCAGTTTCCCGGTATGTCGTGAGGGAGGCCTTTGCATTTGAGATTAAATTCACTGCGATATCCAACTGCATTGAGGCGGATTGGAGGAGCTTGTTTACCTTGTTTGTCATTGTCAGTATCTCACACCGTACAACACAGCAAATCAACAAGCGGTAAGATCCAACTTCCTCTGCAAGTGCTCGTGCCTCCACATTGGCCGCAGGATCGTTGATCATCTGTCTGGCTTCCAGTAATGCCTCCCAAACCTCAGAAGCCTGATACCTGATTGCATGAACACTTTGGAGCCTACTTTCACATCTTGTCACTCGGTTATGTTCACGTGTTTCTTCAAAACACTCCATCTTTGTTAGCCAGCTGAAAATAAGGTGAAGATGTTTTGCACATGCCCAAATATTTAGAGTATGTGCTCCACATGGGATGAACACGACTAGCTTTACTCCTTGGTGCCTTAGATGATTTTCCTTAACGGGGTCAAATTTTGCCAGTAATTCAACCTCTTTTAGGAAGTTTCCTTTATCTGGTTGGAAGAGTTTGTCTGATGAACCACAGAATGCTAGGTTTCTTTCAGCCAGAGACTGAGTGATACTTATTAAATGTGTAAGGACATCACGCCATCTTTCTTTCAGCCTCAAATTGTCATTAGTATCTGGTCAAGAGTCTGTCCCCGACTTAGGCGCAGATCAAGTTCTCTCCACTTAATCATGTTGTTTGTGTGTTCAGCACTACCCTCATGGTGTTTCAGAATGGTGTTGATATTTGACCAGTCATTCACGCCTTCCTTTATTATTTTGTAGTCTTTACTAAAAAAATAGCTTACAGCAAAAACAATGCACAGCGTTGTTTTTGATTATGAAAGCCAGCTCCTGGTAATCTTTTCCCCATTTGACAGCTGTCTCTGTAATAAGCCTGAATGGAAACCTCTTCTAGACTTGTCTTTAGGGTAAGAAAAATCCAGTCCTGGTTTGAATGGACCTCAGCGCACTAACTCAGTCCTCATAAAGTCTGTTTAGACTGGGGGCCAATCTGCTGGGTCATTTGGTGGAGCAGCAACTGTTCTATTATGGTCTGAGCTGCACTTGCTGAAGACGGCTGTACTGGGTCTGTGTTAGTACTTGCTGAAGACTGCTGTACTGGGTCTGTGTTAGTACTTGCTGAAGATGGCTGTACTGGGTCTGTGTTAGTATTTGCTGAAGACTGCTGTACTGGGTCTGTGTTAGTACTTGCTGAAGACGGCTGTACTGGGTCTGTGTTAGTACTTGCTGAAGACGGCTGTACTGGGTCTGTGTTAGTATTTGCTGAAGACTGCTGTACTGGGTCTGTGTTAGTACTTGCTGAAGACGGCTGTACTGGGTCTGTGTTGGTACTTGCTGAAGACGGCTGTACTGGGTCTGTGTTAGTATTTGCTGAAGACGGCTGTACTGGGTCTGTGTTAGTATTTGCTGAAGACGGCTGTACTGGGTCTGTGTTGGTACTTACTGAGGACGGCTGTACTGGGTCTGTGTTGGTACTTACTGAGGACGGCTGTACTGGGTCTGTGTTAGTACTTGCTGAGGACGGCTATACTGGGTCTGTGTTAGTACTTGCTGAGGACGGCTATACTGGGTCTGTGTTAGTACTTACTGAGGACGGCTGTACTGGGTCAGTGTTTGCTGAAGACGGCTGTACTGGGTCTGTGTTAGTACTTACTGAGGACGGCTGTACTGGGTCAGTATTTGCTGAAGACGGCTGTACTGGGTTTGTTAATTCTGGCTGAGGCTGGATGTGGATCAACTGAGTCTGTGCTTGTCCAGGCTGATGATCCAGCATCTCCTCTACTGACAAACTTAAGCATAGCACCTGTAAATTATAGATAACAATACTATTATTAATTTTATCAGCGGCATCAGGCCCATTCAAACCGGATTCCCCAGATTTCCTTTTTATAAATTTTTTTAAATATAAAATACTATTTATACTATGGCTTGGCTAAATACTTGGTTATTATTACTGAGAGATGTGCATCCATATTGCCCAGTATGCCTAGCTAATCAACTTTTAAATTCCAATATACACATCAATAGTCAATGTCAATCTATTGCTTTCCATCTTGCATTAGTCCAGAGTTGTAACCTTAACTGAGAGACTAGATAATCATTGTCTTGTTTTAAAATGATGCACTGCCCAGCAAGGTTAGCAAGACAGACAGAGAGAGATGCACATCAACTTAACGTTACTGTTATTTGCTGACATGAAACTTGGAGGAGAGCACACAAGTTTACCTGATTGCTGATCCCGCAATTCACTCATGGTGTTTTCTCCTTTCGTGACCAGAAGGATGGTTCCACTTCATCCTCTCATCCAAGTTGTAAACATTGACACCCGCTTTGACACGAGGGGAAGGCGGGGCCCATGCACAATTTGCGTAGTGAGGGTATCGGGCTGCCCGGCTCTGGTGGGGAAAATGCAAAACTGACCCAAGATCAGCGTCTAGGGGGAACTTAACCCTACACACCCCTCAAAACTGATACCTGTATTTTGCCTTCATTCGCAGTTTCTGATTGGGAGAGAAAATGGAGGATGATTTCCAGATGAGGTCTTGAGTAACAAGCATTCCAGACCATTTATCTTCAAGTCGGATGGAAGGACTTAAATCAGTATGTTGTTGCATAACCCCATTGTCCTGAAACATCTTTGATACAGAATATTCATTGAAACGAAGAGAGTATGGTTCCTCTGGCCTGGTCCCAGCTCTGTATGAGTTGGCTATACAGCACAAACTGATTTGAGAACAGGCTGTTTCAATCAGATACAAGCTCTGTTACTTACCCTATTGTATACATTGTAAATACTGTATTATTAATGTGTGTGCCTTTTCATGAAGAAACAGACAAATAAACCATCATTAAAATGAAAGTCAGTTTATTATTCCATAAAAACAGACAGGTTAAAACTATATACAGTAGCATGCAATAGAACTGATACAATACATTTAACATGGTTGACAGTGTGTATGTAGGTACAAGTTGCTCCTAAGCAATGACACAGGGTCAGGTATCATCCCTCAATGGTTATGATTGCGAGTTGGGAAACTGATCCCAGATCTGAGGATAAGGGCATCTTCTACCTACAATAAACCTTTGTGCGCGAAGGGAGGCTCGGATTAGGATTAGGATGAGGATGTGTAGTCATGATGATATTGGGGGTTGCTATGGTATCCCAGGCGCTCCCCACAGATCAGACTGTGGATTAGCCACTCGGGCGACACCATGGGTACTTCCTGTGATGTCACACTCTTCAGAACCAGTGGCGGACAGGTGCGGTCTGTGACCACCACGTCAAACTTGCCCACAGGAATGTCTGTTAACGCAAACATAAGACACATTATGAAAGCAGACATCCAGAACATGCATTTGTCTCTACTCATGGTCATCTTTTTGGCTTTTACTCTAGAATGTTACCTAGTGATCATCTTGAACTACTTGTCGCGTAGGGATCAAGATTAGAAACATTAGCTTGACAATAATGTAACAAACAGAGGGGGTGGGTGTAACACAGGAGAACAGAAAGTGGAAAAGGTGGATTGAACCCGTGACCTTCAGGGTTAATAAGTGTTACCATACAGACACACCAACATGTTTTTTGATAGTTAATTTTCAAGCACAGTGCTAGATCATGATTAGTAATGGGACAGGCGAGCATGTATTGTACTGTACATACCAGAGCTGTCCTTTTCTGCTTGGTGCTGTCTCACAGAGGAAGCTCCACTCATCATCAGCAGCTCAGACCACAGCTCCGCCGGCTCCTCAAATACCAACAGGACCCGCAGGGCCTTAAACGGGCTGCAGCGCGGATGCCTGATCAAAATAAACAAAAGCACTCAATGCATTCCCCTCAGCACCAGATTCATTCTTGAAGTGTTTTGTTCACTTTGAATGCATGACTCTTGAGGTGTTGCACTCTCTATAGCCACTGTGGTTATTTGTTTTGACCTGCTGGTCATCTAGGAACGGTTCAACATCTGGCACAAGTACTCTTAAAATCTCAACCTGGTACATCCAGAAGAGGACTGGCCACCCCTCAGAGCCTGGTTTCTTCATAGGTTCCTGCCTTTCCAGGAAGTTTTTCCTAGCCACTGTGCTTGTACATTGCTTGCTCTTAGGGGTTTTAGGCTGGGTATCTGTAAAGCACTTTGTGATAACTGCTATTGTTAAAAGGGTTTTATAAAATGTGTTTGATTGATAGACTGTGGATGCCATTATAATAGTAGACTACCAGTGTTTACATTTGTATCACTTGAGAGGGCCGACTTAAAGTGCCTGCATTAATATTCCTATATATTTTTTTATTTCACCTTTATTTAACCAGGTCGGCAAGTTGAGAACAAGTTCTCATTTACAATTGCGACCTGGCCAAGATAAAGCAATGCAGTTCGACACATACAACAACACAGAGTTACACATGGAGTAAAACAAACATACAGTCAATAATACAGTAGAAAAATAAGTCTATATACAATGTGAGCAAATGAGGTGAGATAAGGGAGGTAAAGGCAAAACAGGCCATGGTGGCAAAGTAAATACAATATAGCAAGTAAAACACAGGAATGGTAGATTTGCAGTGGATGAATGTGCAAAGTAGAAATAGAAATAATGGGGCGCAAAGGAGCTAAATAAATAAATAAATAAATACAGTAGGGGAAGAGGTAGTTGTTTGGGCTAAATTAGAGATGGGCTATGTACAGGTGCAGTGATCTGTGAGCTGCTCTGACAGCTGGTGCTTAAAGCTAGTGAGGGAGATAAGTGTTTCCAGTTTCAGAGATTTTTGTAGTTCGTTCCAGTCATTGGCAGCAGAGAACTGGAAGGAGAGACGGCCAAAGGAGGAATTGGCTTTGGGGATGACCAGAGAGATATACCTGCTGGAGCGCGTGCTACAGGTGGGTGCTGCTATGGTGACCAGTGAGCTGAGATAAGGTGGGGCTTTACCTAGCAGGGTCTTGTAGATGACCCGGAGCCAGTGGGTTTGGCGATGAGTATGAAGCGAGGGCCAACCAACGAGTGCGTACAGGTCGCAGTGGTGGGTAGTATATGGGGCTTTGGTGACAAAACAGATGGCACTGTGATAGACTGCATCCAGTTTATTGAGTAGGGTATTGGAGGCTATTTTGTAAATGACATCGCCGAAGTCGAGGATCGGTAGGATGGTCAGTTTTACGAAGGTATGTTTGGCAGCATGAGTAAAGGATGCTTTGTTGCGAAATAGGAAGCCAATTCTAGATTTAACTTTGGATTGGAGATGATTGATGTGAGTCTGGAAGGAGAGCTTACAGTCTAACCAGACACCTAAGTATTTGTAGTTGTCCACATATTCTAAGTCAGAACCGTCCAGAGCAGTGATGCTGGATGGGCCGGCAGGTGCAGGCAGCGATCGGTTGAAGAGCATGCATTTAGTTTTACTTGTATTTAAGAGCAGTTGGAGGCCACGGAAGGAGAGTTGTATGGCATTGAAGCTTGTCTGGAGGGTTGTTAACACAGTGTCCAAAGAAGGGCCAGAAGTATACAGAATGGTGTCGTCTGCGTAGAGGTGGATATGATAGGGACAGGTGTAGTCTGACAATTTTTGGATATAAACAACTACAATCCCCACCATTCCACTATGCGCTCGTCAGGGCCCACTCCGGCGGGCAGCAGGTAGTTCCTGTAGTTGAGCAGCTTTCCCTCCTTGCAACAGTCCCTCACCCAGATGTGAGACACACACGGCACGCCACTGGCCACACACAGCAGGTACTTCCTGGTTCGGCTATGCTGGTCGGTGATCAGCAGGCTCTGATAGGCCGCCTTGCACTGCGGAGGAAGGGAATCACAAGAGGGGACACTTCAGGATGGGCAATATTAGAAATTGAATATGTAGAACAAAAGCTAAACATTGCATTATTTTACTGGAGCAATTGAGGGAAGAACTGCTGAAATGGAACTTGAACCAGGGACCCTTTGTTTACAGAGCAAGTGCACTACCTCCTGTGACATACAGTTCAAGTCAGAAGTTTACATACACCTTAGCCAAATACATTTAACTCAGTTTTCCCGACATTTAATCCTAGTAAAAAATCCCAGTCTTAGGTCAGTTAGGATCACCACTTTATTTTAAGAATGTGAAATGTCAGAATAATAGTAGAGAAAATGATTTATTTCAGCTTTTATTTGATCACATTCCCAGTAGGTCAGAAGTTTACATGCTACCAAAAACGAATTGAGTGTATTGCCTTTAAATTGTTTAACTTGGGTCAAACGTTTCGGGTAGCCTTCCACAAGCTTCCCACAATAAGTTGGGGGAATTTGGCCCATTCCTCCTGACAGAGCTGGTGTAACTGAGTCAGGTTTGTAGGCCTCCTTGCTCGCACGCTCTTTTACAGTTCCGCCCACAAATTTTCTATGGGATTGAGGTCAGGGCATTGTGATGGCCACTCCAATACCTTGACTTTGTTGTCCTTAAGCATTTTTTGCCACAACTTTGGAAGTATGGACAATGACCCCAAGCATTTGGAAGACCTATTTGAGACCAAGCTTTAACTTCATGACTGATGTCTTGATGTTGCTTCAATATATCCACATAATTTTCCTGCCTCATGATGCCATCTATTTTGTGAAGTGCACCAGTCCCTCCTGCAGCAAAGCACCCCCACAACATGATGCTGCCACCCCCGTGCTTCACGGTTGGGATGGTGTTCTTCGGCTTGCAAGCCTCCCCCTTTTTCCTCCTAACATAATGATGGTCATTATGGCCAAACAGTTATATTTTTGTTTCATCAGACCAGAGGACATTTCTTTAAAAAGTACAATCTTTTTCCCCATATGCAGTTGCAAACCGTAGTCTGGCTTTTTTTTAATGGGAGTTTTGGAGCAGTGGCTTCTTCATTTTTACATTTACATTTTAGTCATTTAGCAGATGCTCTTATCCAGAGCGACTTACAGTAGTGAATGCATACATTTCATTTTTTTTTTTTTTTGTACTGGCCCCCCGTGGGAATCGAACCCACAACCCTGGCGTTGCAAACACCATGCTCTACCAACTCTACGAACTGAGCCACAGGGAGGCCAGTCATTCTTCCTTGCTGAGCGGCCTTTCAGGTTATGTCGATATAGGGCTCGTTTTAATGTGGATATAGATACTTTTGTACCCGTTTCCTCCAGCATCTTCACAAGGTCCTTTGCTGTTGTTCTGGGATTGATTTGCACTTCTCTCACCAAAGTACGTTCATCTCTAGAAGACAGAACACGTCTCCTTCCTGAGCGGTATGACGGCTGCGTGGTCCCATGGTGTTTATACTTGCGTACTATTGTTTGTACAGATGAACGTGGTACCTTCAGGCAGAAATTGCTCCCAAGGATGAACCAGATTTGTGGAGGTCGACAATTTTTTTTCTTCTGAGGTCTTTGCTGATTTCTTTTGATTTCCCCATGATGTCAAGCAAAGAGGCACTGAGTTTGAAGGTAGGCCTTGAAATACATCCACAGGTACACCTCCAATTGACTCAAATTATGTCAATTAGCCTATAAGAAGCTTCTAAAGCCATGACATCATTTTCTGGAATTTTCCAAGCTGTTTAAATGCACAGTCAACTTAGTGTATGTAAACTTCTGACCCACTGGAATTGTGATACAGTGAATAAGTGAAATAATTTGTCTGTAAACAATTGTTGGAAAAATTACTTGTGTCATGCACAAAGTCGATGTCCTAACCGATTTGCCAAAACTATAGTTTGTTAACAAGAAATTTGTGGTGTGGTTGAAAAACAAGTTTTAATGACTCCAACCTAAGTGTATGTAAACTTCCAACTTCAACTGTAGGTGCAGAGGATGTAGTGTGCCTACATAAAGTAATGCCTCCCTACTGTCGCTTCTCTCTCCATATCCCATGAGAACTGACATGGCTGTAGAAGTGTGCTCATAGAAATAGAATTGCAGTGAAATGAGAGGCTTTGTCCCTTCTAGTAATTCTATGGGTGTTCCATGTCACCTGTTCCTCATTGAAGTCGTGGAGGATGAAGCCTGCTCCGGCCTCCAGCTGGGTCTCAGTGTAGCGTTTGTGATAGGGGGCCGTCTGCACATACTCTATTGGAGGGAAAGGACAACATAAAACATAACATACACAATCATAGAGAGATATTTAGATAAACAAAAAAAGGATGTCGGTGTGTCTTAAATTAATTAAATACATTTCATTGAGGCTGCACAGATCACTGTGGAAGACCTTTGCCTAAAACTAACCAGATTCCTGGGCAGAATTCTTACTTGAGATCCACACGCTCGGTACATTTTTTCTTGCAAGTTTCCCATTGACATCAATTAATTATTAACACCAAAGTCTCAAAGTTAGGATTCCGCCGATTTATGAATATCTGTCAAACTTTAATATTGGAATGGACAACAATTTAGAGACCCCATAATAATTAAAATATAAATGTGGGTCTCCCCCAAAAAGTCAAAGATTTCAATGTTGTGCACCCCCAAAAGACAATGTATCATTTGAAAACTGGAATGAACTATCCCTTTAAGGGGTGTTCCACTGTCTGGGACTACACAAGGGTCCCATCCAGAATCGACCCCTAGACCCTATGCTTTATGCACGTGGAGATCTGACTGGATTTGAGAGGTGTTTGCAATTTGATAGTACTGTACCTCCACCCTGTCCTCTGATAAGCAATATGGTGAAACTCCATCTGGCCTATACCAATCAAATCCTCTCCCATCTTCACAAGGACGTAGGGTTTAGGGGTAGATTTGGGATTGGGCCATAGCCTTCTCACCCTCCTCGCCATCGCTTATTGGCTGGTTGGTCTGGCGGTCGCTCTCTGATGATGCGGTCAGCATGAAGGCAAAGCCCAGGAAGAGAGATGCACTCTGGGGCAGCGGGCCGTGAGTCTCCGCCAGGTCACTATGGTCCCAGGGCAGGTCGGTGCCACTGCCTGAGGTGTTACACACACCAACCCGCTGACCTGTGGAGAGACATGAATGGATGGACACATACAGACACCCAATCAGACACATACACAGAGAGAGAAATGAGAGAAATAGAGACAGCAGAAATTAGAAACACCAATGAAACAGCTGGAATGATGTATTTCAAGAAAGAAAAGGTCTATGAAGAAAAAGAGCTTCATAACAGACTGAGGAAGAACACAAACCCCACCGGTGCTGTAAAACATGAGGTTCAGCCCTTCAAACAACTAAAGGAAAACAGGTTTGACTTGACACTTCTCTCAATGTCATGAAACATTGTCTGCCGTCACTCAAAACAGGTTTCTGGGATCCGTGCGTGGTTCAAAGGGGGGAAAGGTTTATGGAAAGACACCCCTCTAAGCAAATATCCAGTGGATAATATAAAAACACACCTTTACCTGTTTCCTTCACACATGTGGACCAACACCAAGTCTATTAGTAGTTATTCACATACCAACTCAGCCTAAGGTCCTCTGTCGCTCCGTTGGTAAAGCATGGCACTTGCAACGCCAGGATAGTGGTTTCAATTCCCAGGACCACCCGTTTTAAAAAATATATAGATTTTTATTTAACCTTTTATTTAACTAGGAAAGTCAGTTAATAACAAATTCTTATTTACAATGACGGCCTAGGAACAGTGGGTTAACTGCCTTGTTCATGGGCAGAACGACAGATTTTTACCTTGTCAGCTCAGGGATTCGATCTTGCAACCTTTCGGTTATTAGTCCAACACTAACCACCAGGCTACCTGCCACCCCGTACGTAAAATGTATGCAGTATGCACGCACGACTAAGTGGCTTTGGATAAAAGCGTCTGCTAAATGGCATATATTATTATATTATAAGGAGGGTGGTGGTTGCAGTGCACTGTGGCAGTCAAAAATGTCTGTGGGTCTGAATACAAACTCAACGGCTTTATGACTGGTTATATACTGTAATCTCTATAGAGAGCTAGCAATACTAAGAATGCTCTTTACAGAAAGTCATTTCAAATATCCAAATCTTTATTAAAAAAGGTTTATGTTAAAAAAAACATTACATTTTCAATGTGTGCCCTGCTCTTATAGTTCATAATTACATTCAGAATTAAAAACTACCAATACTGACTAAAACCAATTGTATTAATAGTTAAAATGTACATTGCAGCAGTCTAAAAATTCTGCACCCCACTGAGACCAATTATGTTAATCAATATAGAAATACATTTCTAGAATGTATAAAATGCCTCCACCTATCCAAACCATCACCAGGGCTGTCAGTCCACTGTTCTGGGGTCAGGTCTGTGCGGTTTGCTCAGTGATCTATGCTCTGAGGTTGAGGTTAGGGCTGTGGCTTAGTGTTACATACTGGGGTTGAGGTTAGGGCTGTGGCTTAGTGTTAAATAGACTGGGGTTGAGGTTAGGGCTGTGGCTTAGTATTAAAAAGACTGGGGTTGAGGTTAGGGCTGTGGCTTAGTATTAAAAAGACTGGGGTTGAGGTTAGGGCTGTGACTTAGTGTTAAATAGACTGGGGTTGAGGTTAGGGCTGTGGCTTAGTGTTAAAAAGACTGGGGTTGAGGTTAGGGCTGTGGCTTAGTATTAAAAAGACTGGGGTTGAGGTTAGGGCTGTGGCTTAGTATTAAAAAGACTGGGGTTGAGGTTAGGGCTGTGGCTTAGTATTAAAAAGACTGGGGTTGAGGTTAGGGCTGTGGCTTAGTATTAAAAAGACTGGGGTTGAGGTTAGGGCTGTGGCTTAGTATTAAAAAGACTGGGGTTGAGGTTAGGGCTGTGGCTTAGTATTAAAAAGACTGGGGTTGAGGTTAGGGCTGTGGCTTAGTATTAAAAAGACTGGGGTTGAGGTTAGGGCTGTGGCTTAGTATTAAAAAGACTGGGGTTGAGGTTAGGGCTGTGGCTTAGTATTAAAAAGACTGGGGTTGAGGTTAGGGCTGTGGCTTAGTGTTAAAAAGACTGGGGTTGAGGTTAGGGCTGTGGCTTAGTATTAAAAAGACTGGGGTTGAGGTTAGGGCTGTGGCTTAGTATTAAAAAGACTGGGGTTGAGGTTAGGGCTGTGGCTTAGTATTAAAAAGACTGGGGTTGAGGTTAGGGCTGTGGCTTAGTATTAAAAAGACTGGGGTTGAGGTTAGGGCTGTGGCTTAGTATTAAAAAGACTGGGGTTGAGGTTAGGGCTGTGGCTTAGTATTAAAAAGACTGGGGTTGAGGTTAGGGCTGTGGCTTAGTATTAAAAAGACTTGGGTTGAGGTTAGGGCTGTGGCTTAGTATTAAAAAGACTGGGGTTGAGGTTAGGGCTGTGGCTTAGTATTAAAAAGACTGGGGTTGAGGTTAGGGCTGTGGCTTAGTGTTAAAAAGACTGGGGTTGAGGTTAGGGCTGTGGCTTAGTATTAAAAAGACTGGGGTTGAGGTTAGGGCTGTGGCTTAGTATTAAAAAGACTGGGGTTGAGGTTAGGGCTGTGGCTTAGTGTTAAAAAGACTGAGGTTGAGGTTAGGCATTTTAGGTTTTGGGTTGACATTTAAGTTGAACCTAAATGTTAGAGGTTACAGTTGAGAATTCAGGCTTGGACACAGAGGTTAGGTGTAGGGTCAGGGTTCAGGTATGGTGTCAAGGTTAGGGTGACTAGGTCTCCGTACCGGCTCTGGCTCCCCCTCCCCCTCTGCGGCCTCGCTTAGCCGGAGTCCTGTCCCTGTCCTCAGAGCTGATCAGCTTCCTCTTCCCAGAGGGGCCAGGGGTGAGGGGGCTGGCCCCCCCTGTGATCCCCCTGCGTCTCCTCTTCCCCTCCACCAGGTTATCTGTGGAGGACAGCGCCATACAATGTACTCATTAGATCTCTACTTCAATCTGTGGGGGCGGGCACAGCAATGTCACACGTCATCACACTTGACACGGAAATGACACTAACATTTAACCCAACTTCTGTTTGATGAAACACTCTAGCAGATTCTTCCTGTATGAAGGAATCACGGTTTTCACAGAGACTTGGGAGTCTTTATCAAGCTATGTGAAACGTAGAGATGACTCAACTCAAACTTAAGAGTAATGTAATATATTTCCTTATTGGGCAGTGCTTACATTATACCATTTTAACATTATCATGCCAAGCCAACCCAGACTGTACTGTTTTTATTTAACCGGGTAAGTTGACTGAAAACACATTCTCATTTACAGCAATGACCTGGGGAATAGTGGAGATGAATGAGCCAATTGGAAGCTGGGGATGATTAGGTGGTCAGAGGGTCAGATTGGGAATTTAGCCAGGACACCGGGGTTAACACCCCTACTCTTACGATAAGTGCAATGGGATCTTTTAGTGACCACAGAGAGTCAGGACACCCGTTTACCGTCCCATCCGAAAAACTGCACCCTACACAGGGCAATGTCCCCAATCACTGCCCTGGGGCATTGGGATATTTTTTATTATTTTGTTAGACCAGAGAAAAGAGTGCCTCCTACTGGCCCTCCAACACCACTTCCAGCAGCATCTGGTCTCCCATCCAGGGACCACCCAGGACCAACCCTGCTTAGCTCCAGAAGCAAGCCAGCAGTGGGATGCTACTGTGCTAGGTCCAATCATTTAGTTTCACATTGTCCTTTCCAGAAGAGTTCTAGCAAATATTGTGTTAGCGTAACCAGGCCAGTGCAGTACAGCTCAGCTCAGTGTGGAAAGGGTACTTGTGGTTCTCGCCAGGGCACGGCTATATGGTTCTCACTCAGTCAATCCTCAAAGCTTTGTGGTCGTCTTACCCAGGCTGATGTCAGAGGCCTTGGCCAGGGGTGTGACAGGCTCGTAGGGCCCCAGGCCGTACTGTTCTCTCAGCCTGTTGCCCTGCTCCATGGTCAGGATGACAGAACTGCGGCTGTACCACTGCATCTCTACAGCTGTAGTGGCTGTAGTCTGGCCCTCCCTCTCTACAGCTGTAGTGGCTGTAGTCTGGCCCTCCCTCTCTACAGCTGTAGTGGCTGTAGTCTGACCCTCCCTCTCTACAGCTGTAGTGGCTGTAGTCTGGCCCTGCTTCTCCACACTGTAGAACAAGTCCTCGCCCTCCTTCTTGTAGTCCTTCACTCGACCTGGGGAGACAAGGCAAAGACAGAGAAGGGTTGAAAAGCAGTCAAATTTGCATCATATCAGCTACATGGAGAAAAACAACAGTCAATTGAAGAGAGACTACAGTACACTGATGTTAACACTCCACTGAAGATCCATTACATTTGTAGAGTCAGGGTCACCAATGTGCCGGAGCACCAAAACACCAAACCAATCATATGCTTTTAAATCCATGTCAGGGATTGTTCAAGTGGAAACTTTGGGAGTGTAAACAATCTGTCCTCTCTCTTCCCCTTCTCATGCTGCGTTCAAAACAACTGGGAACGAGGGAAAAAAACGAGCTTGGACTGGGAAAAATGGATTTGAACGGTCATTCCAACTCAGGAACTCAGGTCTCTTTCTAGAGCTCCGACTTTCCGACCTGAAGATCACTGACGTCATGATTTGACCTCATATTTTTCAGAGTTCCCAGTTGTTTTGAACGCGGAATCACCTGTGCTGAAGTACTCGTCCTCCAGCAGTGCCGTGACCTCAGTGTTCAGGGGGATGGGGTCGCACAGCAGGATGTCCTTGCCCGTGACCTCGCACTCATAGCTGTCATCGAAGAGCAGCCGGTAACGCCCCTCGCCCAGGTCCTTGGTGATGCGGCCTGAGTAGAAGTAGCCATTGCTGGACCACTTGGCCACCACGCGAAGCCCCACGAAGCTGCTCCCAGCTGGGCTGACTTCATCTTGGGAAGTGGTGGTGAGGAGAGACGTGGAGGAGTGGCTGGGGACCGCTGGGCTCTCTGGGATGCGCGGGGTGGGACACAGGCGGGTGTAGGACTCATCCTCGGAGGAGGACAGGGGTTGGCCGCGGGCATTGGCACGCGGGACGCCGGCACCCCTGGGAGAGTCAATAGGACAAAGAGCACCATCAACATTTTGAACATTACAGACAGATATGTTTAGAAACGTTATGTAAAGAATAGATCAGTGTTACTCCTCCAGCGGAACAGACCAGTCATGTTCTATATACTGTATATTTATTCCAGTAGTGCTTTAAAGTTTGGGTTCCTTATAGTCAATAAGAAACATACATGTTAGACAGGGACAGCTGTGTTGCATTGAGATGATTAGTGAAGACAGGAAAAAGAGACAGCTGTGTTACATTGAGATGATTAGTGAAGACAGGAAAAGGAGACAGCTGTGCTACATTGAGATGATTAGCGAAGACAGGAAAAAGAGACAGCTGTGTTACATTGAGATGATTAGCGAAGACAGGAAAAGGAGACAGCTGTGCTACATTGAGATGATTAGTGAAGACAGGAAAAGGAGACAGCTGTGTTGCATTGAGATGATTAGTGAAGACAGGAAAAGGAGACAGCTGTGCTGCATTGAGATGATTAGCGAAGACAGGAAAAGGAGACAGCTGTGCTGCATTGAGATGATTAGCGAAGACAGGAAAAGGAGACAGCTGTGTTACATTGAGATGATTAGCGAAGACAGGAAAAGGAGACAGCTGTGTTGCATTGAGATGATTAGTGAAGACAGGACAAGGAGACAGCTGTGCTGCATTGAGATGATTAGTGAAGACAGGAAAAGGAGACAGCTGTGTTGCATTGAGATGATTAGTGAAGACAGGAAAAGGAGACAGCTGTGCTGCATTGAGATGATTAGTGAAGACAGGAAAAGGAGACAGCTGTGTTACATTGAGATGATTAGCGAAGACAGGAAAAGGAGACAGCTGTGTTACATTGAGATGATTAGCGAAGACAGGAAAAGGAGACAGCTGTGCTGCATTGAGATGATTAGTGAAGACAGGAAAAGGATAATGTCAGCAGGGACAGTGTGGGATTGGAGAGACAGTAACACTGGTCTGGAACAAATACCTGCGGTACTGCAGCTCTCTAGAAACAGCAGGATGGATGATCCTTGTTCTAAAACTAGGAACCCTAAATTCTCCATTTCTGTACTCGATGCTAAGGTTTCATTAAACTATCTCAGGTTGACTTGTTTTCAAAATGGAAGCCTAAAGGTTGGAAAAAATGTACACGCACCTACACATGTTTTAGAACGCTGAATGATGTCGGGAAGCAACCAACTCCCATGCGTCCATGTGTTGCACACCAGCTGAATCGCGTTGCATTACTATTTTGGGAAGGCACAATTGGCTACGTACGTGCTGGCGTGGATGTAGTTGTGTTTGTTCATGCACCTAATGTCTGCTTTTGATGATGTCACTAGGTGTTTCTGAAACTCTGACCCACTACAGCTCCAGTGGCCTCCCTAGACAGGGCTCACCTGGACAGGGGTGAGCGGGACGGAGGTCTGCCCCTCCTGGCTCTTCCGCGGGGCGTCAATGGGGTGAAGGCCCGCGACCCATGGAGTCCTTGAACTCTCTCCCCCATGAACTCTGACCCTGCCGTTTGACCCCTGTGGCCCCTCTGCTGCGGCCCACTCCCCCTCCTGGGGCTGCAGACAGAGAAGAGAGGGACAGAGAAGGATGAATCTTCCCATAAAAGCTGAACTAAGGTCAGTTTTATGTTTTTCCTCATGATGGTTGAGGTTAGGGTTGGGGGAGGGTTAGCTGATCCTAGATCTATGCACAGGCCAAGTTCTACCAAGAGAAGGACAATCCGTACAGCAGAAATGGGGCAGCTGATGGACACCCCTATTGTGACCATTTGGGTTAGTCCATCTAGGGGAGCAGTTGTGGATAGGGCCTTACCATAGGTGTTGAGAGGGGGATCTTAGAATAACTTATCTGGGTGTTGGGTTGGGGGGTTGTGACGGAGACAGTGGACAAAGTCAAAGACTGACATATGCATGCATACCTGTCAACACGTAAGAGTGGTTAAAAGCATAGACATAGAATGTCACTTCTAGTAATTATATTTCTATGGTAAGAGGGTACTTAGATACTGAACCCTTGTTTAGTATAGGAATTATTTTGTTTCTCTGATGTTTGTGTTGTTGACAGGTGTGAAAATGTGCGTGCGAAGACAACAGAGATTAAGCCCAAGAAAGTGTTCGAGCATGGATATAGATCATGTTACAGACGACTGAGGGCCACTCATTACAAGAAGGCAGAAACTAGACGGAAAAGGTAAATTCAGATCAGGAAATGAACTGCATGCATCATTTAAAAAAAATTATAATCCAATTCAAACCCATATCCATTACAGTACCTGGCAGACTTGGCCCCTCGGCTGGGCGGCATGATAAAGTCGGGGCCCCTCTGGGCAGGGCCCGTGACTATGCTGGTGCCCCCGGAGCTGTGCTGCTGGCTGGAAGCTTTGGAGGACAGAGAGCTGACATCACCCAGGTCACCGGAGGTCATGGAGCTGCCGGTGCGACACGGAGAGATGTCGCTGTCCAACACACGGCTGTCCACCACCGGCTCCTCCGACTCCTGAGGAAGAGAAAGAAGGAACACGCACGCACGCGCACACACACACCAACAGTGAGGCGTAATTAATGACAAAAAGAAAGAGTTGAAAGGTCTATGAGCTAAATGGCTTGGTCCCCACCTCAGTGACCTTACGGTCCACCTCTCTCCCGTCCTCGTAGTACACGTCTGTGATGATGCGTGTGACCGTCGTCCGCACTTCCTGAATGGTCCGCACGTGTCTGCGATGGGCGGGACCAGCGGCTGCCCTCGAGGGTGGGGTCTCTGGCTCGCCCTGTCACACAGAAGGGGGTGGAGTTAACCCTAGACCCTCAGAACACGTTCTTCGCTTACACCTATCAGGGGCTGTATGTATCAAGTATCTCAGTGCAGAAGTGCTGATCTAGCATCAGTTGTGCCTCAGAGATCATAATGAATAAGATTACATGGGCAGGTTGGACCTGATCCTAGATCAGCACCCCTGAGACGTTTGATACATTCAGCCCTTGATCTGCTACAAGGTCACTCCAGTTTTATATTCTGTCAGAGATAAAATCATAAAATACAATAAGCAATTGTCAATTTATGAATTTAATTTCAAACAGGACGCCAATCTTGATCTGCTAACCGTTAAGGGGTAGGGGCTAGCAGAAGGGACAATGGTTTGTTTCTGTTATTCGGACATTATTCGGTTATTATTGTTCCATTTTGACATTGTAAGAAGGACAGGAGTTGTGAGGTAACTAAGGACCCTTACGCTGGCTGCTGGAGACCTGGGGCCAGCCGCTTCAAAACTGGTCTGCTGAGACGCCACTCTCTGACAAAGCTAGAGGGAGAGAGGAGGAAGCAAAAGGACACATGAGACAAGCAAGGTTGGATGAAGAGAGTAAGAAAGAGGGAGGGGGACGACAAAACAGCAGGACATGAGACAGGCAATGTGGATGAAGGGAGTGAGAGAGAAACAACAAAACAGGAGAACATGAGACAAGCAAGGTTGATGAAAAGAAAAAGAGAGAACGAGGGAGGGAAATGGCAGTTAGGCTAGAAGAATAACAGACAGGAATCTCATCTCTTTCTATTCCCTTGCAATATGATCAACCATATCCTTGTAGCTTACCCAGTGGCTCTTACCTTACTGGGTGAACTGGGAGAGATGGTGTTGTCAAAGCTTGTCTGCTGGGACACGGACCTCTGTTTGATGGCAACGGCTCTGGTGGGTGTGGATGGCTCCGGGGGCCCACACGGCTCTCTGTCCCCAGCTGCGGTGCCTTTTTGTGGTGTTTTCACTGCTGGACGGCCTGGGGTGGATGGTTCAGCAGGAGGCTCCTTCTCTCTGAGCCCCAATGGCAACGTACGCTTCACTTCCTGGCGGGGGCTGGAGAGGGGCTCGGATTGGCTGTTGGGGAGGCTGATGCATTCCAGGGAGGGAGAGGGGATGGAGGGTTTTTGGGAGCTTTTCTGCTGTGAGGGTGAGCTGAACAGTTCCCCTCTGTGAAAGGTGAGAGAGACATTTCATATGTCAATGGCACAATCAACCACTTTCATTGTGCGGTGAGCGTTCAAGAGCCAAAATGGCTGCCGTGCATCACCCAGAGGGGCGCTACACATAGATGGGGTGAGTCCCTACACTATAAAGCACTTTCAGGACTAATATAAATACATGTATGCACATATAAATATACCGTGCCTTCAGAAAGTATTCATATCCCTTAAATTATTCCACATGTTGTTGTGTTACAGCCGGAAATAAAAATGTATTAAATAAATTTGTTTTCTCACCCATCTACACACAATAACCCATAATGACAAAGCCAAAACATTTTTTGAAACTTTTGAAAATGAAATACAGACATCTCTCATTTACTTAAGTACTCACACCCCTGAGTCAATACTTTGTAGAAGCACCGTTGGAAGTGATTACATCTGTGAGTCTTTCTGGGTAAGCCTCTAAGAGCTTTCCACACCTGGATTGTGCAACATTTGCCCATTATTATTTTAAAAATTCTTCAAGCTCTGTCAAATTGGTTGTTGATCATCGCTAGACAACCATTTTCAGGTCTTGCCGTAGATTTAAGTCAAAACTGTAACTCGGCCACTCAGGAACATTCACAGTCTTCTTGGTAAGGAACTCCGATGTAGATGTGGCCTTGTATTTTAGGTTATTGTCCTGCTAAAAGGTGAATTCATCTCCCAGTGTCTGGTGGAAAGCAGACTGAACCAGGTTTTCCTCTAGGATTTTCTCTGTGCTTAGCTTCATTCCGTTTATTATTTATCCTGAAAAATTGCCCAGTCCTTAAGCATACTCATAACAGCCAGCACTATGCTTGAAATATGCTTGAAATAGAGTGGTACTCAGTAATGTGTTGTATTGGATTTGCCCCAAACATATCACTTTGTATTCAGGACAAAAACTGAATTGCTTTGCCACATTTTTTGCAGTATTACTTTAGTACCTTGTTGCAAAGAGGATGCATGTTTTGGAATATTTGTATTCTGTACAGGCTTCCTTTTTTTCACTCTGTCAATTAGGTTAGTATTGTGGAGTAACTACAATGTTGTTGATCCATCCTCAGTTTTCTCCTATCACAGCCATGAAACTAACTGTTTTAAAGTCACCATTGGCCTCCCCATGGTGAAATCCCTGAGCAGTTTCCTTCCTCTCCGGAAACTGAGTTAGGAAGGACAGCTATATCTTTGTAGTGACTGGATGTATTGATACACCATCCAAAGTGTAATTAATAACGTCACCATACTCAAAGGGATATTCAATGTCTGCTTTTTTTTCTTCTTTTTTTACCCATTTACCAACAGGTGACCTTGGCGAGGCATTGGAAAACCTCCCTGGTGGTTGAATCTGTCTGAAATTCAATGCTCAACTGAGGGACCTTATATAGACAATTGTATGAGTGGTGTACAGAGATGAGGTAGTCATTAAAAATCATGTTCACCACTATTACTGCACACAGAGTGAGTCCATGCAACTTATTAAGTGACTTGTTCAGCACATTCTTACTCCTGAACTTATTTAGGCTTTCCATAACAAAGGGGTTGAATACTTATTGACTCAATACATTTCAGCTTTTAATTTTTTATGAATTTGTTAAAATGTAAAAAGTCTGAATTCCCCTTTGACATTATGGGGTATTGTGTGTAGGCTGGTGACAAGAAAATATAAATTTAATCAATTTTAAATTCAAGCTGTAACAACAAAATGTGGAAAAAGTCAAGGGATTTGAATACTTTCTGAAAGCGCTGTATAAAAACTTATAAGGACTGATATCATCTTTTGCAAATGTTAAGGTTTCAATATTGCCTCTGTAGTCCTGTAATGGTAGGACAGAGAAGCAGGTCCAACTAGGGCTGTGGTGTGTTGTGTGGACACCTTGAAAAAGACCTTGTTATAACACCTCGACAGGACAAAACCAGACAGAGCCTCCATCTCTCGGAGGGGGCATGAATGGTACCCAAAATAGCAGAGAAGTAGGTCTCTCTCACACGCGCACACACACACTCAACCTACTTCCTGAATTCTAAAGATATACCAGGACAGGTAGAGGGCTGTCAAGGTCAAATGGACACAAGATTGGAGCAGCATATTAATGTCCCTTGTTGATCCCAAACGGACATACCGTGAAACTTGAATTAATAGCATGGCTGTTTATTTGCTTAAAATCCCTCAACACAACAGGTTGAGACAGGCGTCTATTTTCGTCAACACAACAGGTTGAGACAGGCGTCTATTTTCGTCAACACAACAGGTTGAGACAGGTGTCTATTTTCGTCAACACAACAGGTTGAGACAGGCGTCTATTTTCGTCAACACAACAGGTTGAGACAGGCGTCTATTTTCGTCAACACACGCCTTAGAGACAGGCGTCTCTTTGAGCTAAACAACCATTTCCTTAATGCACACAGCTTTTGCTCACTTGCATAGTTAATTCACTTCTAGCATTTTAATAAATGTTCTTCATTTTCTGCACTAATGTGTTATCCTTTACACACTGTCACATTTCTGTCTTAGTATGCCCCTATTTTGAAAAAAATATTTTTTTCCCCCTTGACAATAATTATTCTCCTATTTGACTGTGCAATTTTGGCAGTTCTTACTTTCGCCACTAGTATGGGATCGGCTGATTTCTAGGGTTCTGTACTCCAGAAGTTTACTGTTTTTGTGTTTGCCAGTTAGCTAGCAGTTCTCAGCTGTTAGCAGCCAACAGCTAGCAGTTTTTTACTGCTGATAAAAACAGATGACTGCCATAACTTTTTCTAGTCATTACTGAACTATTAAATCTAACAAATCAAACATGAAACCTTGTAAATAGGTTATCGTAACCTCGTAAACAATTCATTTAGACTCAGCGGTTATTTGAAACAGGCGTATATTTGCTGAAATGTGTGCCACTGCCCGGCTTTTAAAATGGACAAGCTGCTATTTGAGACTACGTTTAATTGAAGTTTTACAGTACTTTAAAACAGAACGGATACTCTGAGGAACAGTGTGTGTGTGTGTGTGTGTGTGTGTGTGTGTGTGTGTGTGTGTGTGTCTGCGCGAACAGTGTGTGTGTGTGTGTGTGTGTGTGTGTCTGCGCGAACAGTGTGTGTGTGTGTGTGAGTCTGCGCGAACAGTGTGTGTCTGCGCAAACAGTGTGTGTGTGTGTGTGTGTGTCTGTGCAAACAGTGTTTGTGTGTGTGCGCAAACAGTGTGTGTGTGTGTGTGCGCGCGCAAACAGTGTGTGTGTGTGTGTGTGTGTGTGCGCGCGAACAGTGTGTGTGTGTGTGCGAACAGTGTGTGTGTGTGTGTGTGTGTGTGTGTGTGGTGTGTGTGTGTGTGCGCGCGCGAACAGTGTGTGTGTCTGCGCGAACACACACACGGTCCCGTGTGGCTCAGTTGGTAGAGCATGGTGTTTGCAACGCCAGGGTTGTGGGTTCAATTCCCACGGGGGACCAGTATGGGAAAAAAAATGTATGAAATGTATGCATTCACTACTGTAAGTCGCTCTGGATAAGAGCGTCTGCTAAATGACTAAAATGTAATGTAAATGTACTATAGACATTAGGCTTGTGTTATTACTAGGCTCTCATTTCAGCCAGCAGGGGGAGCTATTATACTGGGAATCAACTGAAACTATACTTCAGGTTGGCACCAAATGTTCAAAGACAAACGTTAGTTTTCAAAGGCGTGCTGAAAAGAACTATCCTTATCATCATTATCAGAAATGACATGAGGTAAGTGTTCAGCAGGCATGCAACCGAAGAGATCAGTCCGAAACTCGGAGGTAGCCTATAATCCAAACTTTTCCACTAAGAAACGCTCGTTTTGGGTTTGCATTGCGCAACATTTTTAAATGTTGTGCCACACTGTGACCTGATGAACACAACCCATGTCAGAGGCCATACACGTTGTTTACCTGACAGGGGTTCCAGGGTCACTGGGATGGGCCTTGGCCTGGTCCTCCATCACCTTTCTGTGGGCCTCCCTCACCCTGCTGAACACAGAGGGGCTGGGCAAGGGGCTGGGGAGGGGGACAGGGACACTGGTCATACAACAAGCCAATAGTATGTCATGAAATTGCCTTGCAATGCAGTATTCTCCAATTCCTTGGGGATGAACGGAAATGTGTCTTTATACTAGAACCAAACCCCCTGAGACACACACGCGGAGACCCCCTGAGCAGTCCCTTACTAGAAGGCAAAACGGCAGGAGTCGGCATCTAGGATACTGACACCAGCAACCCCCCAGCGAATTCAAAAATACTTTCATAACCCGAGTGTCAACTCAACTGTGCATGGTAAAAGGATGAGTACTCACCACTCACCCAGAGGCGGTGCTCCTAGTGGCCAGAGACTTTAATGCAGGGAAACTTAAATCAGTTCTACCAAATTTCTATCAACATGTTAAATGTGCAACCAGAGGGAAAAGAATTCTAGATCACCTGTACTCCACACACAGAGACGTGTACAAAGCTCTCGCTCGCCCTCCATTTGGTAAATCCGACCACAACTCTATCCTCCTGATTCCTGCTTACAAGCAAAAATGAAAGCAGGAAGCACCAGTGACTCGGTCTATAAAAAAATGGTCAGATGAAGCAGATGCTAAATTACAGGGCTGTTTTGCTATCACAGACTGGAACATGTTCCGGGATTCTTCCGATGGCATTGAGGAGTACACCACATCAGTTACTGGCTTTATCAATAAGTGCATCGAGGACGTCGTGCCCACAGTGACTGTACGTACATACCCCAACCAGAAGCCATGGATTACAGGCAACATTCGCACTGAGCTAAAGGGTAGAGCTGCCGCTTTCAAGGTGCGGGACTCTAACCCGGAAGCTTACCAGAAATCCTGCTATGTCCTGTGATGAACCATCAAACAGGCAAAGCGTCAATACAGGGCTAAGATTGAATCATACTACACCAGCTCTGACGCTCGTCTTATATGGCAGGGCTTGCAAACTATTACAGACTACAACGGGAAGCACAGCTGCGAGCTGCCCAGTGACATGAGCCTACCAGACGAGCTAAATCACTTCTATGCTCGCTTCGAGGCAGGCAACACTGAGGCATGCATGAGAGCATCCGCTGTTCCGGCGACTGTGTGATCACGCTCTCCGTAGCCGACGTGAGTAAGACCTTTAAACAGGTCAACATACACAAGGCTGCGGGGCCAGACGGATTACCAGGACTTGTGCTCCGGGCATGTGCTGACCAACTGGCAGGTGTCTTCACTGGCATTTTCAACATGTCCCTGATTGAGTCTGTATTCCCAACATGTTTCAAGTAGACCACCATAGTCCCTGTGCCCAAGATCACAAAAGCAACCTGCCTAAATGACTACAGACCCGTAGCACTCATATCCGTAACCATGAAGTGCTTTGAAAGGTTGGTAATGACTCACAACACCATTATCCCAGAAACCCTAGACCCACTCCAATTTGCATACCGCCCAAACAGATCCACAGATGATGCAATTTCTATTGCACTCCACACTGCCCTTTCCCACCTGGACAAAAGGTACACTTATGTGAGAATGCTATTCATTGACTACAGCTCATCGTTCAACACCATACTACCCTCAAAGCTCATCACTAAGCTAAGGATCCTGGGACTACACACCTCCCTCTGCAACTGGATCCTGGACTTCCTGACGGACCACCCCCAGGTGGTAAGGGTAGGTAACAACCCATCTGCCATGCTGATCCTCAACACGGGGGCCCCTCGGGGGTGCGTGCTCAGTCCCCTCCTGTACTCCCTGTTCACCCACGACTGCATGGCCAGGCACGACTCCAACACCATCATTAAGTTTGCAGATGACACAACAGTGGTAGGCCTGATCACAGACAACGACGAGACAGCTTATAGGGAGGAGGTCAGAGACCTGGCCGTGTGGTGCCAGAATAACAACCTATCCCTCAACGTAACCAAGACTAAGGAGATGATTGTGGACTACAGGAAAAGGAGGACGGAGCACGCCCCCATTCTCATCGACGGGGCTGTAGTGGAGCAGGTTGAGAGTTTCAAGTTCCTCGGTGTCCACATCAACAACAAACTACAATGGTCCAAACACACCAAGACAGTCGTGAAGAGGGCACGTCAAAGCTTATTCCCCATCAGGAAACTAAAAAGATTTGGCATGGGTCCTGACATCCTCAAAAGGTTCTACAGCCACAACATCGAGAGCATCCTGACTGGTTGCATCACTGCCTGGTACGGCAATTGCTCGGCCTCTGACCGCAAAGCACTACAGAGGGTAGTGCGTACGGCCCAGTACATCACTGGGGCTAAGCTGCCTGCCATCCAGGACCTCTACACCAGGCAGTGTCAGAGGAAGGCCCTAAAAATTGTCAAAGACCCCAGCCATGGACTGTTCTCTCTACTACCGCATGGCACGCGGTACCGGAGTGCCAAGTCTATGACAAAAAGTCTTCTCAACAGTTTTTACCCCCAAGCCATAAGACTCATGAACAGGTAATCAAATGGCTACCCGGACTATTTGCATTGTGTGCCCCCCCCAAACCCTTTTTTTACGCTGCTGCTACTCTCTGTTTATCATATATGCATAGTTACATTAACTATACATTCATGTACATACAGTGGGGGAAAAGTATTTGATCCCCTGCTGATTTTGTAAGTTTGCCCACTGACAAAGAAAGGATCAGTCTATAATTTTAAATGGTAGGTTTATTTGAACAGTGAGAGACAGAATAACAAAAATATCCAGAAAAACGCATGTCAGAAATGTTATAAATTGATTTGCATTTTAAATGAGGGAAATAAGTATTTGGCCCCCTCACAATCAGAAAGATTTCTGGCTCCCAGGTGTCTTTTATACAGGTAACGAGCTGAGATTAGGAGCACACTCTTAAAGGGAGTGCTCCGAACCGCAGCTTGCTACCTGTAAAAAAGACACCTGTCCACAGAAGCAATCAATCAATCAGATTCCAAACTCTCCACCATGGCCAAGACCAAAGAGCTCTCCAAGGATGTCAGGGACAAGATTGTAGACCTACACAAGGCTGGAATGGGCTACAAGACCATCGCCAAGCAGCTTGGTGAGAAGGTGACAACATTTGGTGCGATTATTCGCAAATGGAAGAAACACAAAAGAACTGTCAATGTCACTCGGCCTGGGGCTCCATGTAAGATCTCACCTAGTGGAGTTGCTATGATCATGAAAACAGTGAGGAATCAGCCCAGAACTACACGGGAGGATCTTGTCAATGATCTCAAGGCAGCTGGGACCATAGTCACCAAGAAAACAATTGGTAACACACTACGCCATGAAGGACTGAAATCCCGCAGCGGCCACATGGTCCCCCTGCTCAAGAATACATATATATGCCCCTCTGAAGTTTGCCAATGAACATCTGAATGACTCAGAGGACAACTGGTGAAAGTGTTGTGGTCAGATGAGATCAAAATGGAGCTCTTTGACATCAACTCAACTCGCCGTGTTTGGAGGAGGAGGAATGCTGCCTATGACCCCAAGAACACCATCTCCACCGTCAAACATGGAGGTGGAAACATTATGCTTTGGGGGTGTTTTTCTGCTAAGGGGACAGGGCAACTTCACCGCATCAAAGGGACGATGGACGGGGCCATGTACCGTCAAATCTTGGGTGAGAACCACCTCCTCTCAGCCAGGGCATTGAAAATGGGTCGTGGATAGGTATTCCAGCATGACAATGACACAAAACACACGGCCAAGGCAACAAAGGAGTGGCTCAAGAAGAAGCACATTAAGGTCCTGGAGTGGCCTAGCCAGTCTCCAGACCTTAATCTCATAGAAAATCTGTGGAGGGAGCTGAAGGTTCGAGTTGCCAAACGTCAGCCTCGAAACCTTAATGACTTGGAAAAGATCTGCAAAGAGGAGTGGGACAAAATCCCCCCTGAGATGTGTGCAAACCTGGTGGCCAACTACAAGAAACGTCTGACCTCTGATTGCCAACAAGGGTTTTGCCACCAAGTACTAAGTCATGTTTTGCAGAGGGGTCAAATACTTATTTCCCTCATTAAAATGCAAATCATTTTATAACATTTTTGACATGCGTTTTTCTGGATATTTTTGTTGTTATTCTGTCTCTCACTGTTCAAATAAACCTACTATTAAAATTATAGACTGATCATTTCTTTGTAAGTGGGCAAACGTACAAAATCTGCAGGGGATCAAATACTTTTTCCCCCACTGTACTTCCTCAATTGGGCTGACCAACCAGTGCTCCCGCACATTGGCTAACCGGGCTATCTGCATTGTGTCCCGCCACCCACCACCCGCCAAACCCTCTTTTACGCTACTGCTACTCTCTGTTCATCATATATGCATAGTCACTTTAATCATATCTACATGTACATACTACCTCAAACAGCCCGACTAACCGGTGTCTGTATGTAGCCTCACTACTTTTATAGCCTCACTACTGTATATAGCCTGTCTTTTTACTGTTGTTTTATTTCTTTACTTACCTATTGTTCACCTAACACCTTTTTTGCACTATTGGTTTGAGTCTGTAAGTAAGCATTTCACTGTTGTATTCTGCGCACGTGACAAATAAACTTTGATTTGAAACAAACCATGGAAACCAAATGACCTGACAAAGTCAGGTAATACATGTATATGTAAATACATTTAAATATATGCAAATAAATGCAAATGTCAGTCATGATCATTCACTGACGGTTGTAACATACTGTATTAAGCATCTTTGTATATATACATTATTATTCTATAACATTCTCAACAGTGCTTTTATTTGGGGTACAGAGTTGTGAACAAAAAGGCATCCCAGTATGAAAAAAGTATAAAAATGTATGCACACACACTACTGTAAGCCGCTCTGGATAAGAGTGTCTGCTAAATGACTAAAATGTAAACAAAATAATATTAAATGAAGCTGAATCGTGATAATGAGTTGTAGGAATCCATTTGGGACACAGCTCAAATCCCAGGCAGGGGAAAAAGTCTGAAATCGGGCTGCCTTGCATAGAAACCAAAGCAGGTTACCTGGTTACAGCCTTGACAACGGTGGTAACCTTGGAGACAGAGCCTTCCTCGTCTGATTGCGGTGGCTCTGGGAGGGTAAAAAAAGTGTTTAATTTGGTGTTTTGGGGGTTGAACAAAAGAAATCAACAAACTGAGACGTCTATTCTTGCAGTAAAGGTGTGAGAGTCAGCAGATGTCACATTTCTATACATCAATGGATACGCTTCAGTAGTCATATGAAACCCTTTTAATTCTATGTACACAGTTGTTGGATATTGTTTGATGCTGTTTGCATTTTCTATGGACCACTGTACCATCTGAAAGATAGTCACTTGTCCCTCCATGGTATCAACACACAGATTCATAACAAAATAACATACAGATGTCTTGAACATCCATAGGCAAACAAAAAGGTCACATACGTGGTCATATCATGTTTATAAGCAGGCATTGGAATATAAACCATTACAACAGCTATAATTCCTATTCCAGTGGTAATAATGTGGTAACCCAGCTGGCCTTAATGAGGAATGCTATTTTTCTTGTATTTTGTAGGAGGTTCTAAACAGGCCAAACACTTAGGTAATGACATCATAATGTCTTTGTATTGTGGATCTTTATTTGATTGTCATGTTTCCCCCACAGCTCCCTCTGCTGGGATCTCCACTGGGCCAGTACTGACTGGCAATTTACAATTACGCCCACCTGTGTGGTCTTGTTGTTGTGACATTGATTGCCATTGCCTTGCACGCCGAAGGGCTCATACCCCAAACATTCATGCAGCAATAAAAATGTCACTTTAAGTTTATTTACCGGAGTGCTGTCCTATTTCTGTTCTTTGAATAACGTGGTAATAACACATGAATAATCGGCCTATAACAGCTCTTACTCTGCAGGCTGAAGCGTTCTGAGCTGCCCTCCTCCACGGGGGTCACCAGCTTCATCCGCAAACTCAGTTTCCCATCAGCCTCTTCGGCCGTGTCATCGCCACTCTCCCCCGCCGTGATTTCGCTGGTCGCCATCGCCGTCTCCGTGGAAACGTCACCCACCGCCGCGGACTTCTCAGAGAAGGAAGTCATGTCTGAGGAAAACAAAAAGAGCCGACGACCACCACGATGTAATCTGGCTCAGATTAGAGCCTCTCTGGGGGATTCTACTAGCGAACCATAATATTGGAATGATGAGGTGAGGTGACTGGGAGAACAACTGTGTTTGTGTAAAGGAGGTGGGTGCGACAAAGAGAGAGAGTATGTGTGTGTGTGTACCTGAGTGGGTGAATCGGAGAGAGAGGGTGAGTTTGTGTGTTGATGTGTGAGGGCGAGTGTGTGTGTGTGTGTGGGATAGAGTGAGTGTGAAGTGATGTGTGAGACTATATAGGTTGGTGGTTAGAATACTTTGCTTCAGTTCACATGGTAAAGCTGGCTATGGAGAGAGCTAGTTGATAGTATTTCTTGAGGGGAAGGAACCCACCAATCGGAGTGCTGTGTCTCGGTGTCTGCTTCAACTGGCTGATCAGAGGGGGAGTGGCACTCACAGGAGGGCCAATCAGCTCGCCTTCTTTGGGGAGAGTGAAGTGGAATGGAATCTCTGCAGAGGACAAATATTAATACAAACAAAAACCATTACGATCTCTGAACAGACTGAAATGACGACAGGCTTATATAGTCCTGGTAGCCCAATGTATTTACTGCAGGGACAAAACACTTTGAATTCAATAGAGTTGGCTGAGAGTCTTTCATCACCGCCTTCCCTTCATGGCCACTGATCTGAAGGGACTAGGACACATGAAAGCAACTAGATGAAAACCTATCAAGTCTTTCAGCTATTAGTGGTCAGCAAGCAAGCACATGGGGGGGGGTCTACTTATTTATTGAATCACTTCAAAAGCTGTTAAATCATTTTTTTTTTAAATCCGTTTTTGAACAACCCCCTCATCCCAAACATACCCCCGGTGACCCACCCCATCCCAAACATACCCCTGGTGGTCCACCCCACCCCATCCCAAACATACCCCTGGTGTTCCCCCCTACCCCCCATCCCAAACATACCCCTCGTGTTCCCCCCTACCCCCCATCCCAAACATACCCCTCGTGTTCCCCCCTACCCCCCATCCCAAACATACCCCTCGTGTTCCCCCCTACCCCCCATCCCAAACATACCCCTTGTGTTCCCCCCCACCACCCCCATCCCAAACATACCCCTGATGTTCCCCCCCACCACCCCCATCCCAAACATACCCCTGATGTTCCCCCCCACCACCCCCATCCCAAACATACCCCTGATGTTCCCCCCATCCCAAACATACCCCTGATGTTCCCCCCATCCCAAACATACCCCTGGTGTTCCCCCCCACCACAAACATACCCCTGATGTTCCCCCCAACCCAAACATACCCCTGGTAACCCACCCCATCCCCCAACCTTGGTCTACACACAATATATTGGACAAAAACAAACTTCTATCTCCTTCATGGATTCTTAATAGTCTTTCCTCGTTTCCTTGTGTCCTCTCCTCAAAACGCATTGGAGGAGGTGAGGGAAAAAGGTCTGAGGTTCCTCCCCTCTGATCTTTCCTACAATGTGTTTTGAGAAGGAAAGAAGAGAGGACACAAGGAATCAAGGAAATGCTATTGAGTCACCTGATATCTCCACAGGCATCGAGGCCTCTTACCTCCAGAGCTGTCACTGAGGCTCTTGTCTCGGAGCCCCTCTGCTTCCGTAGACCCTTCCTTTTCAGCCTGGGCGAGTCCGATTGGTAGCAGCTGGGTGTCCTTCAGCTGTGACCCTGTGCCATTGGACGACACTGACCCCCGCCGGCTTGCCACTGGCTGAGACGTGCCCATCTTCGACGGCGACTTCACTTCCTTCTCCAGTAGCTGGGAGCTCCTCTCGCTCTCCTCCAGCACAATGATGCTGCTGCTCTCCTCCTCTCCTCCCTCCCTCCTGGAGTGCGAGACAGGGAACTTCCCTCTTTTTTCCTCCTCTTCTTCCTCCATGGGCTCTGGAGAAAGCACCTGGCTCTGAGAGAGAGACAGATAGAGGCCTGAGCCCTCGGGCCCCAACGTGCTGTCCTGCTGCTTCTCTCCCCCCTCCTCCATCCCTTCTTCCTCCTCTTCTTCATCTGCTTTGTTTTTCTCCTTTGGGCTGTTGGTAGCAGTGCCTCCACGCTCCTGCGATAAAGACTGTATGGATTTAGACGGGTCCCGGTTTTTCTGTGAGCTCGTCGGGCTTCCCACTCCCCCTCCTTCTCCTACTTCTCTCCTTTCTCCTCCATCTCTTCTGGAGTCTACACAAACACCTGGACTCGGCGAGAGAGCCTTCACTGACCCCACGTGAGACATCTGTGAGAAAACAGACTGGGATTGAGACAGGGAGGCCAAACTACAGGGAGTGCTATTCGAGGAAGAAGGCGTCTCCTGCACACAGCTGCTAGGGGTGAATAAGTCTATGGTTTCAAGCTTCTGTTGGGAGGAGAGAGAGGGGGTAGAGGCCTTGGCATCCTGCTTCTGAGAACTATCTGTTTTGATCACATTGATACCATCGTAGCCTATATTCACGTTGCGTACATTCAAGGTTGTCTGTTTGTGCGTGTCAGACTTCTGTAAAGTGTTACATTCCTCTCTCCTGGTACTTTCCCCACTAGTCTTCAGCAAGTCAGGCACCTGAGGAACTTTAGGCAAAATAGCAGGGGTTTTTGGGTCAGAGGGGACCCCGTTACTATCCCTCTTCTGGCTGTTACGTGAAATCACAGAGTCACTGGTGTCTATCCGTAGGGGTCCGTCCAGACCTTCTATCTGTGTAGCCTGACTGTCCTCCTCGACATCCTTCCCCCCAGCCTGCATGGAAGCCTGCTGGGCCAGACTACAGCTCTGAGTATTCACTGACAGCTCCAGTTGGAAAGAATCAGTCACAGAGTGTTCTCGGTCAGTTGTTGTGGGTGCTTTGGACTGGGCGGGTGCAGCGGCCATCTTGGGTGAGCTTGAATCCAGTGCTGTTGGTTGGGATGATGATGTCACTTTCCTGCTGTGCGTCTCTTGTGGAGCAATGCTACTGCTTCCAGCCTCTTGGCTCTGGGTTGGGACAAATACATCCTTTGGAAAGGGAAAAAGAAGAAACTAAATTGATGGTGTTTTATGAACCTATAGGACTTAACCTGATTGAATAATGAGAATCTTGATCATCATAATAAACCAAAATAATCCATAATAAGGGATTAATAACCCCATTATTTATACTTTGCACTTTCTTCCACTGCAAATCTACCATTCCTGTGTTTTACTTGCTATATTGTATTTACTTTGCCACCATGGCCTTTTTTGCCGTTACCTCCCTTCTCACCTCATTTGCTCACATTGTATATAGACTTATTTTTCTACTGTATTATTGACTGTATGTTTGTTTTACTCCATGTGTAACTCTGTGTTGTTGTATGTGTCAAACTGCTTCGCTTTATCTTGGCCAGGTCGCAATTGTAAATGAGAACTTGTTCTCAACTTGCCTACCTGGTTAAATGAAGGTGGAGTAAATAAATAAAAGGGAAGAATAAAGAGAGATAAGGGTAGGTCCCTGGTCTCCATTTATGTGGTACCGTGTGGCTCAGTTGGTAGAGCATGGCACTTGCAACGCCAGGGTTATGGGTTCAATTGCCACGAGGGGACTAGTAGGAAAAAAAGTAGGACATTGTATGCACTCAATACTGTAAGTCACTCTGGACAAGTGTGTCTGCTAAACGACTAAAATTTAAATAAAAAATATATATATTTACATTCAAAGGGCGAAAGTTGTGTACAGAAAAACGTAAACACCTCATTCTTGCCTAATACTTTCTAAAACTATATACTAATCATACTATTTAGAACAAACTGTTTAGTAAAAACATACGCCGTAAGCAACACATAACATACTGTGTGTCAGACTTTATTGAGGAAACATGTACTTACTATGACATGTGGTTGTTCCACCTAGCTATCTTAAAGATGAATCCACTCACTGTATGTCACTCTGGACAAGAGCATCTGCTAAATGACTAAACTGTCAAAAAAAATAATAATACTAGGCTCATCCATACTGAGAAGACGTCATCTAATGCACAATTTGGTTGTTCCCCACCATTCTTTCATTTTGGTACAGCCCAAACCCTTACATGATTATCAGCTGTTGTCAAACACACATTGGTCTGAGTTCCTACTACATGAAAAGCCATGCGTATGACATCCAGGCATTTAAAGCAAACTACATTTTCGAAATTACTCATACTATAAAACATGATATTTTTCACATTCCCAAACAGCCTACTATTTAGTACGCCAAAACAGGTAACAGGATACGGCCATTGAGTTCAGTGCTAACTGAATCTATTTTTTCCCACTATCTGGTCAATGGATTAAAGATACGTACATGAGAGAACTCAGGCTGGGTAGGCAGAGAGAGGGTCCTCTCCAACACAAAACCTGGGGAATTCTGGGATACTGGGGTGGATGCCGAGGGGTGTGACTTAGGAGCTGGGTCCATGTCCATTGGCTCCTCCTTGCCATCCGATTGGTCCTCCGGAGGCATAGAGGTGTCCATTGGTTCGTCGGCACCTGTGGGGTAACCAGAAGTCTATCATTGAGTTCTATTTTTCAGAATAGACACTAAAACAACTGACATGTCAACTGGATAAAAGAAAGTTTAGTTACCCAGTTCATTTTCTTGTCCTGTCGGTGAATTGGGGACAATAAAAGGTGTTTGGCTCAAATTTTCCTGGCTGGGTGCTACAAAGTCAACAGAGTTCCTATTGGAAGAGAAGGCAAAGATGAACGCAACAATCATTCTTCCTCTGATGAGGACAAAACAGAATCGCTGGTTGTGTTCGGTAGGGACAAAATGTTTTGAAATGGTAAAGTACTACCTCAACTTGACCAATTGGAACACAGATTGTCCTATGTCCTACTGAACACAACCCAGGCCAACCCAAACAACAGGGCAACTACTCCAGGGATGCAAACTCTTGAGGGCCCAAAAAGGTGACACTTTTAATTTTTGCACTGAAACATGCAGAAAAATCCCTGCCAGGGGGAAATGCAGGTATTAACTAATTAAAAACAACAAAGAATATGATCTACATGATCAGTATAAATATTGCACTTTGGGAAAAAAAACATCTTAAAGTAGAAATAAAATGAAACAAACAGGCATTATATTTTTGCTCTATTATAGTGGCCAATATATACATCGATCAAGTGCACAAGGCTACGTGTGTAAAAATAACGTTCACCGAATAAAAAAAATATATAATCCTCCCTCACTCACACGTTATTGTTTTTGTTGTGTTGAACTTGACAGTATCTTTGGGCTACAATGCACATTATTACATTGTACACTTTCTGCCTGTGGACATCTGTTCTACAATGTGCCAGCAAAAGTGAGAAAGAGGGAAAGTGTGTAGTGTTCCTTTCACCTCTATTTTCATTCTGAAAATTAACCACATACTGTAGAGGGGAAACATTAGTTAACATTTCACACAGATTGCCAGGGTCCAGTAAGCAACTAACGCGTTATAATTTGAGGAACGGCAAGGAGTCGAATATCAGTTAATACTATAGCGAATTGGTTAGGTTGCTAATGTTAGCTAGCTAACGTTAGCTGTCTGACTTAATTAGCAAGCTAATTTTCACACCATAAACTCAATTACTTGATCAGATGAGTTGGCTAATGTTGCTCAATATTTCTCTGGCTAGTGTTGGTAAAGTAGGGGTAGAGCTTTAAAAACACAGAAGTGCATTATGGGTAACGTAGTAAGTTAACTTTCGGTTTTGAATGCAGTTGTGTGTGACCGGGATGTAGCCGAACTGTTTTGCTCCGTTTGCCCACTATTTTATTTTGTCATTCGGACTACCTCAAATGATGTACAAGTTTTAATAAAACCTAACTACTTCAGTGGAATTGCAGGCTAACTTGTCATTAGCAGAGGATAAGATCCCCAAATGGGGGAATTACCCCAGAGCATCCATAAATTGCTCTGGCCTTGGAGCTAGCAAGTGAAGGCTCCCCTGAGCCGTCCTGACTACCGTCTGGAGGGGAGGCAAGAAAGGTAACACTAGCTAACGGATAATTCTATCCAGCTAGCAAGATACATAACAATACTAATACTTGTTCCACCACACTTTCTCCCTCACCTCAAACTTTCCAAATGCCAGTTGTTTTTCAGTTACAGCTCATGAAGCACACTACATCACCTTCTCACCCCCGTCTCCGTGGTCAGGCTTCTCACCTAACGTTACCTCTTCATTCTCGTTCAGGGCACGCGCTGCTCTAACTGACAAGCTGCCTTTCCAGAGCGCGCGCTGATGCTGCAACTAGTAAATTGGTTGCCCTTCTTTCTTCAGTCGCGTGCTGCATTCTATTGTTATGTAAACGATTGGCTGAGCCTTGGATACAGACAGTATTGTTCCAAACGCGCATCACTCGATCGTTACAGCCAGTAGTGATCCAACACCCCCCAAACTTTTCTCATCGGATCTACATGAGTCACGTAGGCCACCTATTTTGGCATCAAAACGGCAAATTTCACCTAAAGGTGACTAGTTTGCATCCCTGCAACTCAGTGGGAGTGTGCAGTATAGTGTTGAGGCGAGAGAGGTCTTACTGGGAGAGGCTCTCCTGCACCAGGGTGCCCTGCCCAGAGAGGTGCAGCAGATGCAGGGTGTGGGCGGGGGTCAGGGTGGGCACGCCTTGGTTCTCTGGCTCTGACATTGTGCTGTCCACCCCTGTGCCTAGAGAGAGAGAGAGAGAACTCCATTATCATCTGTTAATTTGTGATCAATTGTTCATGTCAACTGTTGATAACAGTTGTGACTGCTCGCCTTCAAATTGTTTTGTAAACAACAGACTACACTTGTTTTAACCTCTACCAACAAGAGCTGCTTGAACTGGAGAAGTACTGTAAGCCCTGGCAGTATATGTCTATAACACAGACAGATAGTTTGGATGGGTGGATAGATGGATGGCCCACCTGTCTTGTCAGTGTCGAAGAGGTCCTCTTGAGAAGACAGCAGCTCAGAGTCGTCCCCTTTGGGATCCTGGTCCTCGGAGGCCTGCAGGCCTTGGGAGTGGAGCAAAGCCTGGACACTCAGTTCCTGGCCGGCACAACCCAGGGGCTCCGACGAGCTGCTGGAGCTCACCTCCGACCTGGGGCAAGAACCAGACACTTTATTAAACTAATGCACAATTCCAAATCAACGCTTAGACCTTTTATTTACTTCTGGAGATCTGAGAGAAGTTGATGTGTAAGCAATATGGTGAAAATTCCACCTAGCCTATTGGGCAAGTTAGACTCATTACCATATTGCTTACATCTATCAAATCTTCCCAGAGCTCCACAGGTGCATAAGATATCGTCTAGGAGTCGATTTGGGATTGAGCAACAGAACTAGCATGTGTAAATCTGTGAGGTATGGATCGATCGTTTTGGGGCCGAATCCTAGCTTTATAAAATGACTACCAATGTCCCACTAACATCAATGTGTGATTCACGTGAATCTTCCAATTAAGGTGTGCACTTTTCATGTTCAGATTCAGCCCATCTTATTAAAAAGGCCCAATGCAGCCGTTTTTATCTCAATATCAAATCATTTCTGGGTAACAATTAAGTATCTTACTGTGAATGTTTTCAATTAAAATGGTCAAAAGAAACAAAAATAGCTTATTAGAAAAAAAACTATTTCCCAGCTAGGACTGTCTGGGAGGGGAAAACTGAAAACTAGCTGTTAATGGCAGAGAGGTTTGGAACTCTTATTGGTCTATTAACTAATTAACCACCTGGTGATGTCACCAGGCAGGTGAAAACTCCATCCCACCAAAACAGGCAGAAATTTCAGGCAGCCTTTTCAAACAACTCTTACGCTAGAAGGGCATTATCATAATTTTCACAATTTCAGTATTATTCAAACCAGATAATGATGAAATATATATAAAACACAGGAAATCATATTTTTGACTGCACTGGACCTTTAAAGCTTGACTCTCGAGCCCTTGTGGTACACGGAGGCTTTATGACTAAATATGATCTTGTAGGTATGCATCCTACCGATGGATATTCTCACCTCTTGGATTTGCTGTCCTGACTGCCTGAAGGCAAGCCCCTGGTTGTGTTCTTCTGTTCACCTGGTGACAACAAAACAATGACAAGTCAACAAAATATGTTTCACTTTGGTCAAGATTTCAACTGGGTCCAATTCACCGTAGCAAAACATTTTGCAACGGAAAATAAAAATATGTCTGTGTTCTTATTCTTCATGAACATGTTCAGGGTCATATTCATTAGGCACACTGCATCAAAACATTTTACAACAGAAAATGAAATAAAAGCTAATTTCTTACTGGACAAGTTCAGGTAGTCCCTTTCCGTTTTCCTCAGAAGTTCAGTTTGTTGCCTAATGAATACGACCCAGGTAGTCCCACCCTGTTTGTCCCAGTTTAAAATGGGTTTCCACCTACTAAACACGACCATGGACTCAAGAGAAGTAAAGATAACTTAGTATTGTTACCTGGCTTGTTGTGTCTCTGGCTGTCTGTCTGGGCAGCAGTAGGGCTCTCCTCCTCCTGACTGTTCCCCACCACTTCACCCAGACCCTGGCTCTCAGAAAGCTCCAGAAAATCAAACTTGGACACTCCTCCTAAAATACACACAACATAAACATGCACAGCTCAAAATCATGATTCATGAAATGCAATACTGATCTGGTGATGAGGAAAAAGTGGCACAGCCTAAAAATAATGTTTCCAACAAGAGCATCGATGGAGCATTTGAAAACGTACACAGCTACAGTATATTATCTCAGAGACATGTCTCAGATGGTTATTTCTTTCTCTGTTAAAAACTGCTCATACCTTCAGACTGGGCGCAGTGTGTAGTGGAGTCCGCCCCAGACTCCGTGGCCATGTCTTCTGTAGCACACCTGATGGTTTCAGGGATTAAGATGTCAATGTAAAGCAGACTATTGCTGAATTCCAAACCGACCCTTAGCCTGCCCCCTACAACCTAGCTACCTCTGTAGATTGGAGGTGATTGGAAAGATATAAGCGTTATAGAGTCATCTTGCCTTCTGATTGGCTAGGTGGATATGTCACCATATTGCGTCCACCTATCCAATCCTCTCAGATCTACAGGAGTGTCTAGGTAGTAGACAGGGGCCAGGGTCCATTTGGAATGCAGCATACTTCTCAAACATCTCAGCTGGCTGTCTCAATGCTCTTACAAACGCTTCAATTCACTGCATCTTGGTGACAATGTTATCCTAGTACCTACCTCCTTGTATTGGAGCAAACTTCTAGGACTTGACTTTCCTCCTGGTTGACTAAAGAAAATACATTCAATAGGTTTAAGACAGAATACAATGTCTGCTATGGGGAGACAAATGCTATCAACTGCTTTCAATGTTACCACAGAGAAACCAGCGCTATCAATAGGCTATATGCATGTTATTACTCTGATAATGGCTGCAATGGTTGAAACCAGAGTTTACATTTCACACTTACTATTTTCTGTGCCCTTAACTTAGCAGCCTGGACTTTTAGTGTTTCTGAGGGTACATTAGTTTGCTATAGGAGTGACCAACACCCCATTAAATGTTCAAAATCTATGTAAGCGACAGGGTTCGAACATGAGTTTCCTGCACACCAAAAGAGTGCATTAGCCCACTAAAAGACCCAATGCAACTCTTTGGGTCCCAGGCAAGGATACTCATCACAGCAGTTACATACAGAGAACCACAGCTTCAAATGGTGAGGTGTCGTATGTATCAAACGTATCAGAGTAGGAGTGCTGATTTAGGATCAGTTTTGCCTTTTAGATCCCAGTGAATAGGATTACATGGAGAGGGGGGAACTGATCCTAGATCAGCACTCGTTCTCTGAGATGCCTTATACATACGGCCCCAGGTATCCAATCTCTGTCCTTTATGGTCACAGATTGAGAGACCAACCTGGCCCGTTGTGATTGTTGTTCTGGACCCTCTCTGATTGGCTGTCGGTCTCGGAGTATCGATTTCCTGCTGGAGAGGAGATCAGCTCCTGGGGAGAGAGAAGGCTGGATTCAGTGGCCCTGTTCATATTAGAACAACAGGCATCACTCCTTCCCATGAAGTAGGACAAGTACTGATCTGACATGACTGGATTATTTGATGAAAACCCTGCTGTCACCTATCCAATTGTGTCAGTATTGACTCCATGTCAGGTAGGATGGAGGAATGTATTTTAAATGGATTCAAATTGGGCCAAGTGATATTTTTTCCTCTTGACAACTGACTTGAGATCTGTTATCCCCACACTTCTAACATTAATGAATATGAGCTTCACAACAAAACCAGTCCTAGATCAGTTGTAAAGACTTATAGAGGTAAGTAATGTCATGTCACAACCTAAGTTGATATGCCCCAAAGTTCCTTTGAGGTCATTGGACAACAAACTAAGGTAGTAGGAGGAACTTAGCCTGGGTGCCCGTCTGTTCCTGCTCTAAGGTAGTAGGAGGAACTTAGCCTGGGTGACAGTCTGTTCCTGCTCTAAGGTAGCAGGAGGAACTTAGCCTGGGTGACAGTCTATTTCTGCTCTCTTGCTTGACAATGGAGTGGGCAAAAACACAAACTGATTTGGTACCAGGCTAGGAGGAACTGACAAAAACAATACCCCTATCGTCTCCCCTCCCTGTATGACCGGAAAGCATATTACCGCCTCTCAAAAGATCTCTAGACCTTTATGTTACAGGATGCAACATTAGTGTACTTGCCCTCTGAGTCGCTGGTTCAAGCCCTGCTCTGGCTGGCTGTCCTCGGGGCTACTCTCACGATTCCCACGCTGCAGTCAGAAATGACCATCTTTGCATAGAATTATGGATACATCAAGTGACATTGGTGCAAGTAGGGCAAAGTAATTCTACAGATGGGCAACCTCCCAAGCCCCCAGTCATATATATCCTAGAGATATTTTAATCTAACGTTGTGGCTCTCTCTCTTTATCTACGGTACTACTCCTGCCAGTAGACATGGATCATTTTGGCACAGGAGGTTTACTGTAACTGTAACCAAAGTTGCTGGTTCAAGCCCATCTTCATTCGTTACCTCCCGCTGTCTCTACACCGTGCTACTCACCAGTACAGGGCTGTGGGAGGTGGCGGGCTGCAGGCTGGACAAGCGGCGGGCGAGCAAGGCGCGGTAGCTACTGTCCGGGTCGTCCTCCAGTGCCGCACTGTCGGGCTGGGAGTCCTCCACGATCAGGCACGGGTTCTCTGCATGGGGCAGACTCGAATCCAGGTCACTTCCGCTAGGATCCATCGGATTATGGCATGCAAGGACAGCAGGTAGCGTAGCTGCTGCGCCAAAACAAAGAACGAAGGCAGATATTATAGGAACAACTTCCCGACTGTTAGGTAGAGATGTACAATATAATACAACTGAATCGATCCGTGTGGTGGCATGGACTTGCAGTCCCCTTTCCGATAAATAGCTAGTTAGAAGACCACAACAGAATTTGCTAGTCTAACTAGCTAGCTACCGGTAACGACGTAGCCTAGCTAGCATTAGATAGTTAGCTAAGCTATCGTATGTTTATGCCAAATATTTCCCCTGTGAATGCGTTTGCGGGTTTCCGATTTCGAAGTTCTGCTGCCAGAACAGCCTTGTTTACAAATATTACGATTTCGTGAAATATAGCTAGCTGTAGAGTATGAAGCTAGTCGTTTTACTCAGCAAGCGTCTCAAACCGCGTCTTCAAACTGTGTTGGTATGACGACAGGGCCAGAAGAGTCCCAGATCAATCATAACCATCCGTATGTGTAGTTTCACCGCGAAATTGGAGAAAGGGGATGGGCTAATGAAATGATTGGGCTAGTTGTTGGACCACCAAGGTAGCTAGCTAGCTATGCCAAAAGGAGACCAGCTCAAATTGTGGTTGCAATCGTAATTATGAAATATTATTTTTAGCAAACTAGCTAGCTAAGTAAATCAATATTATGCATTGCTGTTTTTTTATGGACTAGCTAACTAGTTGGCTCAACGTTTTGCTCTCAGTCATGTGCTGTGCCCTCACTTCCTAAACGTAGTTAGTTAACGTCGTTATCCATAATTTAACAACTAGCTACGGACCTTCAAAATGCAATGTTGTGTTTGGGGGTGCAAGGCCCAATATCGGAAAGGAGGAGGGTTAGGGTTTTTCCGATTCCCTACTGGAGAGAACGAAATTGCTCAAAGTCAAAGGAAAACTTGGATACAAATGGTGAAGAGAGAAGAACCAGATCTACCTTCCCGTGTGGGTGGTAAATTGGTACTCCAAATGGGAAACGACTGGCACCCTACTACCTCCTCTCGCATTTGTGGGAGGCACTTTGTTTTAAGTAAGTTGATGGTCAGTTCGTAGCCAACAGATCCTACCCGCTTGCTTGCAGCTGCGCTAGGGTAGGACAGGCTTCCGGTGTAGATTAAGACAATTGAGGCGGGGTGAGGTATGGCTTGGAAAACATACCTCAATCCATGGATGAGAAATGCGTTGTTCTCCGAATTGGCCCATTATCCCAACTGTTACACCTAGAAGATTGAACAAATGCAACAAACAAATAGCAGTTCAATCTTTTCTGTGTAACAGTTGGGATAATGGGACAATTCGGGCAACAACTAGTTTCGCATCCCTGGATTGTAGCAAGCTACAGAGTTTTCATGAAGGAAGTGATGTCAAAGACAGCTCACACAGGCAACTGTATAGAACACCACATTTCCAGTGCAATAATTTAAGTGTCTGTCTGAAGAGACTAAAATCTAATTTGAGTTCATATTTCAGAGAAACCAAACCTGCATCCGGACCACCCTGACTTTGCCCCATCCCTCTTCCTTCGCCCAGAGGACTATGCCTCGAGTCCGAACACAGCTCAGACAGAAGGGAAAAGAAACCTGCAGAACTATGACAGGGCGGTGAAGAAGAAGAAGTGCCTTGACCTGAGTGAGGTTGGAGGTGCTGACCCGAGGGACAGTTATGCTGACACCACAGAAGAAACTGAAGAGCAGGACCTGGGCACCTGTGTATCGTGTGAGGTCCTGAGGAAGTCCTTAAATGATTTGCAGTCCAGGCATGATGCTCTGCAAGTCGAAGCTGTCGATCTCAGGGCGGAGAGAGACTTTTATAAAGAGAACGCATCTCAATCCTCTCTCTTTGTTGACACCTTTACAGACAGAGACAATCAAACGCATACAGTGAGAGAAGTGCCAAGCATGGCTAAACCAAATGGTATGAACCAACAATGTACTGGGATGGTTGAGGAGCCATGTGTTATGGAGGTTGAGGGGCCATATTCTGTGAAGGTTGAGGAGCTTTGTCCTGTGAAGGTTGAGGGGGACTATGATCAAGTGTTGATTAAGGAAGAGGAACAACCGGTCCAAATAGAACTTTGTAGCCCCTTGGCTAGTCAGGACAAAGTGACCCATGTCTCCCAGGATAAACCTACCCAGCATAACAACATTATGAAGCCAACCAGGCGACCATGTCTGTTAGCCCAGGATAAACCCATCCAGATAGTCAACACAATGTCACTCACTAGAGTGGTAGCCTCCAGGGCCCCAAGTCAGGTAACCAAGGATAAACCTATCCAGCTTGCCAAAACCAACCACCAATGTTTTGTGAAGGTTGAGGAGTCATGTTTTGTGGTTGAGGTGGACTATGATCAAATGTCGATTAAGGAAGCAGAGCAACAAGTCCAAATAGAAATCTGTAGCCCCTTGGCTAGTCAAGACAAAGTGACCAATGTCTCTCGCAGGCTGCCAATTCATGTCCCCAAGGATAAACCTATCCAGCTTGCCAAAGCCGTAGTAGAAAGCCACCTAATGACTAACCATCTGCCTGGCAGCCAAACCACTGCTGAGCCTTTGCAGAAGACTCCTCTGTCAGCTCAAAGGACACCTGTTGCAGGCAAACAAATTCAGAGAAGCATAACAAACACAGAGAGGGATGAGTTGCTTTGGCTGGGCTACATGAAGTGGAATGTGCGTCTTCCTGCAAGCACAATTAGAACTGCACACAAGTTTCAGACGCCTAGGGCAACAGTGCAATACCTTCTACACGCAGTCTTCTCCCAATGTGAAATCGCTACCAGCAATCTCAAGGGCATTCCTGCACTGGGCCTTAACAAACTGGACCCGGACAAACTTTCTGCCATAAGACAGTTTGTCGCCACTAAGTTTCGCCGTTTAGACATGCGTCAATGTGGTAAAGACTGGGTAAAGTGCCGGCGCCAGATAACCAGCATGCTCAGGAACATTCGGAAGGAGGACAGGAAGACGAGGGGGCTCTCAGGAAACCTTTGTATGATAGAGGAAGTGGTAACGGATCAGAGTTTGCCCAGTCAGCCATCGCCTCCCTCATTCCCCTCGATCTCCCAACAGCACACAGCTGCCTTCTACAGCCCAACAGAAGAAGAAGAGATCCTCTGTCTGGAGAGTTAGGTTACACAATATCTGTAATGATGTTTGCATTTTCTTGTAATAAACAGTTTGTTGGGAGTAAAAAATATAATATGACTGACAATGTATATTTGAACTTTGGTTGATGTATAGTCTACATGTGGTAGAGTGGAGCTTTGAAGGAGTGATGTATGGATAGGGCACTGGGTTAGGTTAGGGTTAGAATATGAAGTGCTTGAGACACTGGTAGAAAACCTAAATGCAATCCATCATTATAACATGGCACTCCAATCAGACCTGTCGGTGGCTATGAAATGGCCTCTTTTTCCTCATCTCCTTCCTGCTGGCTCTCCCAATTATGAACACGTTAGAAGTGAATTCTTGCTGGCTCTCCCCATTATGAGCACGTTAGAAGTGAATTCTTGCTGCCTCTCCCCTATTATGAGCACGTTAGAAGTGAATTCCTGCTGGCTCTCCCCATCATGAGCACATTAAAGTGAATTCCTTCTGGCTCTCCCCATTATGAGCACATTAGAAGTGAATTCCTGCTGGCTCTCCCTATTATGAACACGTTAGAAGTGAATTCTTGCTGGCTCTCCCCATTATGAGCACGTTAGAAGTGAATTCCTGCTGGCTCTCTCCATAATGAGCACGTTAGAAGTGAATTCCTGCTGTCTCCCCATTATGAGCACGTTAGAAGTGAATTCCTGCTGGCTCTCCCCATAATGAGCACGTTAGAAGTGAATTCTTGCTGGCTCTCCCCATTATGAGCACGTTAGAAGTGAATTCCTGCTGGCTCTCCCCATAATGAGCACGTTAGAAGTGAGTTCCTGCTGTCTCTCCCCATTATGAGCACGTTAGAAGTGAATTCCTGCTGGCTCTCCCCATAATGAGCACGTTAGAAGTGAATTCCTGCTGGCTCTCCCCATTATGAGCACGTTAGAAGTGAATTCCTTCTGGCTCTCCCCATTATGAGCACATTAAAGTGAATTCCTTCTGGCTCTCCCCATTATGAGTACATTAAAGTGAATTCCTTCTGGCTCTCCCCATTATGAGTACATTAAAGTGAATTCCTTCTGGCTCTCCCCATTATGAGTACATTAGAAGTTAATTCCTGCTGGCTCTCCCCATTATGAGCACATTAGAAGTGAATTCCTGCTGGCTCTCCCCATTATGAGCACGTTAGAAGTGAATTCCTTCTGGCTCTCCCCATTATGAGCACATTAAAGTGAATTCCTTCTGGCTCTCCCCATTATGAGTACATTAAAGTGAATTCCTTCTGGCTCTCCCCATTATGAGTACATTAAAGTGAATTCCTTCTGGCTCTCCCCATTATGAGTACATTAGAAGTTAATTCCTGCTGGCTCTCCCCATTATGAGCACATTAGAAGTGAATTCCTGCTGGCTCTCCCCATAATGAGCACGTTAGAAGTGAATTCCTGCTGGCTCTCCCCATTATGAGCACGTTAGAAGTGAATTACTGCTGGCTCTCCCCCAGTATGAGCACGTTAGAAGTGAATTCCTGCTGGCTCTCCCCATTATGAGCACATTAAAGTGAATTCCTTCAGACTCTCCCCATTATGAGCACATTAGAAGTGAATTCCTGCTGGCTCTCCCCATAATGAGCACGTTAGAAGTGAATTCCTGCTGGCTCTCCCCATTATGAGCACGTTAGAAGTGAATTCCTGCTGGCTCTCCCCATTATGAGCACATTAAAGTGAATTCCTTCAGACTCTCCCCATTATGAGCACGTTAGAAGTGAATTCCTGCTGGCTCGCCCCATTATGAGCACATTAGAAGTGAATTCCTGCTGGCTCTCCCCATAATGAGCACGTTAGAAGTGAATTCCTGCTGGCTCTCCCCATTATGAGCACGTTAGAAGTGAATTCCTGCTGGCTCTCCCCATTATGAGCACGTTAGAAGTGAATTCCTTCTGGCTCTCCCCATTATGAGCACATTAGAAGTGAATTCCTGCTGGCTCTCCCCATTATGAGCACATTAGAAGTGAAACCAAAGGTGGATAGAGTCTTTCCATAAGGGAGCTGAGTGAAATAACTCATACACACATTTTCAACATAATATACTAGGTATATATTCTGTACATAGATGAAATATTTTATTTCAAATTATTTTAACAGGATTTGTGTATGCCTGGAGTTCATTCACTCAGCCAGTTTTTTTTGGGTAAAGATTGCAACGTTTGCAGCTGGTGGCACCGTGGCAGCAGTGGCAATGTAAACAAAATCAATGTGTGGATTGCTCTCGCCTAACATGGACTTCATTTCATGACATAGGTGAACTATCTTTTTAATCAAACCAGTCCCATGGATACTCAGGACTACTTTAACCTCCCTCTGTTTCTATGGTGACGCCACAATCTGTTCCTCACAAAAGTAGGGCATTAGAAAATATTTCTCATGCATCAGGACCCAGGACATTTAGCATTTAACTCTAACCAAGTATGTAATCAGCATGCAGTTGCTTACCCATGTGTGTCTAATGAAATCAACTGGATCAGATGTAGGATGGTACATTACGGTTACTGATAGTTTCCACTATATTATCTACTATCATCTACCCAGACACGGGCTGTCTGAAATGGCTAGGGAATAGGGTGCCATTTAAAATGCTGCCATAGGCACATTTTTATCTCATTCTAAGATAGGCCACAGAAAAGGGCTTGATGTTTGAATGTAGGAAAACGCTTTATACATATTCCCACATCCTCAGTGAATTGACTCTGAAATGTCTCACTTATTTTTTGTCAGAGGACACTAAGTCCATTAGTGATGCTATGGCAACTCTATTTAAATAAGTAAGTATAACAAAGTCTTTAGACTTTACATCTTAACACAGAGAACCTTGAGTCTAGTTGACCCACTGGCACTCTGAGTCTTCATAAACTACCTCAGCTGAGAAAGAACAGCATATGATCGTTCCCTTGGTGTAGCATGACAATGAATAGCTTAGGCAGGGATAGTTTATTCAAATGATTAGATTTGTTTAAACGTGTATCTACATGCAGCACAGAAAGGTTATTTGAGCCAGTACAACTCAATAGCAATCACAAGTAGGCTATCTTTGGCACATTATTGAGGCACCCATAATACACTCCTACCCTGCAATGAAGATGGCACATTTTGGGTTGTCCTTGGACAGCATGCACCCTCATGAGCTGATATTATTTATAGCCTAATTTCGTTGATAAACAATATATAATATATGCATTACATTTTTAATCAAAATGTTTAAAATAAGCTAGCCTATACATAAATATGATTGAACTATTAAAATAAAAAAACGGAATAACAGCATTAGATCGTGCATACTTTTCTTCAAGCCCAACCCTAAACACAGCACCACTGATATGGAAATCATATGGCTATAGGCGACACATACGTACACGGTGCGGTGCATCGTGCTGGCGCGTCATATCGCCAAGCTGACCAGTTGAGTTGGAACCGAAAATATGAAATGCGCAGCAGCTGGAGAACGAAAATCCAAACGCAAGACACTATTCTGAACCTGTCCTTGAACACAAAACAGTGACATTGATGCTCAAATAGGTCTATATGATGACACGTTTCCCCCCAAAATGTATTAGGAGCTAGAAAGTACAAACTATTGCTTTACCTGAAAAGTTGATTTTCGCTTTTGCAAGCAGAAAGTATGAGATTTGTATTGCCCCCTTTGCAGCAATACCGGTGCGCGTTGACTGCGTTCACATCTCTCTGTCTCTCTCTCGCCCCCCCCCCCCCCCTCTCTCTTTTCCAGGAAGACAGGGTGTGGATACAGACACTACCACTTAAAGATGCAATGGCATTTTTTAAATGTTGGCATAATTAGTGCATGTAGGTGCTGAGGTGCGCACACTCTTAGAACAAAAGGTGTCATCTAGAACCTAAAAGGTTTATTCGACTGTCCCCATAGGAAAACACTTTGAATAACCCTTTTTGGTTCTAGGTATAACCCTTTTGGATTCAATCTAGAACCATTCCCACAGAGGGTTCTACCTGGAACAAAAAAGGGTTCTCCAATGTGGCCAGCCGAAGACCCCTTTTGGAACTTTTTTTCTTCTAAAAGTGCAGGACAACACGTGTGTTATTTATTGTGGGGCTGGGATTACTTTTAATACATCTAAAACGTTGATCATGTAATTATGTTAGGCTATATGTTCATCACTTTTGGCAAAGTGAGCATTAACAAAAATGTGCAGTAAAATAATAAAAGTAGGGTAATGCTGTGGTTGGTTCTATACCGTGGTTGGTTCTATACCGTGGTTGGTTCTATGCTGTGGTTGGTTCTATACTGTGGTTGGTTCTATACTGTGGTTGGTTCTATGCTGTGGTTGGTTCTATGCTGTGGTTGGTTCTATACTGTGGTTGGTTCTATACTGTGGTTGGTTCTATGCTGTGGTTGGTTCTATGCTGTGGTTGGTTCTATACTGTGGTTGGTTCTATGCTGTGGTTGGTTCTATACTGTGGTTGGTTCTATACTGTGGTTGGTTCTATACTGTGGTTGGTTCTATGCTGTGGTTGGTTCTATACTGTGGTTGGTTCTATACTGTGGTTGGTTCTATGCTGTGGTTGGTTCTATACTGTGGTTGGTTCTATACTGTGGTTGGTTCTATGCTGTGGTTGGTTCTATACTGTGGTTGGTTCTATACTGTGGTTGGTTCTATACTGTGGTTGGTTCTATACTGTGGTTGGTTCTATACTGTGGTTGGTTCTATACTGTGGTTGGTTCTATGCTGTGGTTGGTTCTATACTGTGGTTGGTTCTATACTGTGGTTGGTTCTATACTGTGGTTGGTTCTATGCTGTGGTTGGTTCTATACTGTGGTTGGTTCTATACTGTGGTTGGTTCTATGCTGTGGTTGGTTCTATACTGTGGTTGGTTCTATGCTGTGGTTGGTTCTATACTGTGGTTGGTTCTATACTGTGGTTGGTTCTATACTGTGGTTGGTTCTATACTGTGGTTGGTTCTATGCTGTGGTTGGTTCTATACTGTGGTTGGTTCTATACTGTGGTTGGTTCTATACTGTGGTTGGTTCTATGCTGTGGTTGGTTCTATACTGTGGTTGGTTCTATGCTGTGGTTGGTTCTATGCTGTGGTTGGTTCTATACTGTGGTTGGTTCTATGCTGTGGTTGGTTCTATACTGTGGTTGGTTCTATGCTGTGGTTGGTTCTATACTGTGGTTGGTTCTATGCTGTGGTTGGTTCTATACTGTGGTTGGTTCTATACTGTGGTTGGTTCTATACTGTGGTTGGTTCTATACTGTGGTTGGTTCTATACTGTGGTTGGTTCTATGCTGTGGTTGGTTCTATACTGTGGTTGGTTCTATACTGTGGTTGGTTCTATACTGTGGTTGGTTCTATGCTGTGGTTGGTTCTATACTGTGGTTGGTTCTATACTGTGGTTGGTTCTATGCTGTGGTTGGTTCTATACTGTGGTTGGTTCTATGCTGTGGTTGGTTCTATACTGTGGTTGGTTCTATACTGTGGTTGGTTCTATGCTGTGGTTGGTTCTATACTGTGGTTGGTTCTATGCTGTGGTTGGTTCTATACTGTGGTTGGTTCTATACTGTGGTTGGTTCTATGCTGTGGTTGGTTCTATACTGTGGTTGGTTCTATGCTGTGGTTGGTTCTATATACTGTGGTTGGTTCTATGCTGTGGTTGGTTCTATACTGTGGTTGGTTCTATGCTGTGGTTGGTTCTATACTGTGGTTGGTTCTATGCTGTGGTTGGTTCTATACTGTGGTTGGTTCTATACTGTGGTTGGTTCTATACTGTGGTTGGTTCTATACTGTGGTTGGTTCTATAACTATTTTGTACTGTCATTAGCTGTATGGTACAGGTTTATGGAATATCTAATCCAGAAGAAAATATGATGTAGCCTACTGGGACAGCTCAAGTTTGAGAATCCAATTTATTCAATGTATTTAGGCTGTCTGATTCACTGATTTTAGAATTGTAAAATCTAGGGTGCTCAACCAGGGGTACTAGGACCCTGGGGGTACTTGGCCTATCCACAGAGGGTACTAGGACCCCTGGGGGTACTTGGCCTATCCACAGAGGGTAACAGAGGGTATAATCCTGGATCAGCTAGGACTAGGAGCTCTTGTTGTCTTGTTAAAACATGCCCAATAATTTAATGGGCATGTTTTCGTGCTGTGTCTGTTAACCAGATAACAATGTAGCTAACAGCTCTTAGCCTATTTTCTATGAGGTCACTCAGACAAACCGTGAGCACACACAGACAGTACTGGACAGGACCCCTCTTATCTGAGCTAAGAGCAGAGTAGGGCCACAGGGCCTTCCCTGTGGCTCAGTTGGTAGAGCATGGTGTTTGCAACGCCAGCAGGATGTGTGCCATGCCAGGGTTATGGGTTCGATTCCCACGGGGGGCCAGTACAAAAACCGCATGAAATTAAATGAAATGAACTGTATGAAATGTATGCATTCACTACTGTAAGTCGCTCTGGATAAGAGCGTCTGCGAAATGACTGAAATGTAAATGAAATGTAAATAGGACCCCTGGAGGTACTTGGCCTATCCACAGAGGGTAATAGGACCCCTGGAGGTACTTGGCCTATCCACAGAGGGTAATAGGACCCCTGGAGGTACTTGGCCTATCCACAGAGGGTAATAGGACCCCTGGGGGTACTTGGCCTATCCACAGGGGGTACTAGGACCCTTGGGGGTACTTGGCCTATCCACAGGGGGTACTTGAGGGGCCTCACACAGTTCCAACTCCATCATCAAGTTCGCTGACGACACAACAGTAGTAGGTGTGATTACCAACAATGACGAGATGGCCTACAGGGAGGAGGTAGGCAATCTGACGGCGTGGTGCCAGGTTAACAACCTCTCCCTCAATGTTAGCTAAACAAAGGAGCTGAGTGTGGATTTCAGGAGGAACCAGGCTGGACACTCCCCCATCCTCATCAACGGGTCCGCCGTGGAGACGGTTAATAACTTCAAATTCCTTGGCGTACATATCTCAGTGAAGGTCAAATGCTCTAACCGCATGGACACTGTGGTGAAGAAGGCACGACAGCAACTCTTCAACCTTAGGATGCTGAAGAAATGCGTCCTGTCCCTGAGGATCCTTACAGTGTTCTACATGAGCACCATCGAGAGCATACTGTCGGGCTATATCACAGTCTGGTATGGCAACTCTACCACTGTGGGCCGCAAGGCTTTTCAGAGGGTGATACGTGTAGCCGAACGCACCATTGGATGCACACTGCCTGCCCTATAGGACACCTACAACACCAGGTGTCGCAGAAAGGCTAAGAACATCACCAGCGACCCCAGCCATCCATGCCATGCCCTGTTCTCCCCTCTTCAATCACTCAGACACGGGCAGTACAGGAGCATCATGACAAGGTGCACCTGTGTAATGATCATACTGTTTAATCAGCTTCTTGATATGCCACACCTGTCAGGTGGATGGATTATCTTGGCAAAGGAGAAATGCTCACTAACAGGGATGTAATCAAATGTAACATTTTTGTTATTATAATTTCTATTGTTTTTATTTCACTTGTTCCCCACACACCCTCAATGATCATGCTGCTGCTCCCCCTATGGTCATTCCCCACACCCCCTCAACAGTCTTTACTCTGCCGCCAACCCAGGGACATTTATTTATTCATCACTGCTACAGTTGTTATTATTATATAGTGCTATTTCTATTACTATTGTTGTTGTTTTATTACCATTTTTGTTTTTGTATTTCACTTAGTCCTGCATGTTGTAGCTCGAAGCCTAATATATTCACTGTACCCTGCCATCACACCTGTAACCCTGTACATGTGACTATTAAACACTCTGAATCTGAATCTGGATCATGAGACCATGGGTCTACTGGTAAAATGCACATGAGGGGCTACTTCAGGGGTACTCCTGGCAGAGCAAAATTCAGTTGGTGGTACAGAAACTGAAAAAGGTTGGGAACCACTGGCCTACTAGCCTCGTACGAACCATCCTGATCTCACAAGCTAAGAGCTTATAAGAGTCTACTGGCCTACTAGCCTCGTACGAACCATCCTGATCTCACAAGCTAAGAGCTTATAAGAGTCTACTGGCCTACTAGCCTCGTACGAACCATCCTGATCTCACAAGCTAAGAGCTTATAAGAGTCTACTGGCCTACTAGCCTCGTACGAACCATCCTGATCTCACAAGCTAAGAGCTTATAAGAGTCTACTGGCCTACTAGCCTCGTACGAACCATCCTGATCTCACAAGCTAAGAGCTTATAAGAGTCTACTGGCCTACTAGCCTCGTACGAACCATCCTGATCTCACAAGCTAAGAGCTTATAAGAGTCTACTGGCCTACTAGCCTCATACGAACCATCCTGATCTCACAAGCTAAGAGCTTATAAGAGTCTACTGGCCTACTAGCCTCGTACGAACCATCCTGATCTCACAAGCTAAGAGCTTATAAGAGTCTACTGGCCTACTAGCCTCTTACGAACCATCCTGATCTCACAAGCTAAGAGCTTATAAGAGTCTACTGGCCTACTAGCCTCGTACGAACAATCCTGATCTCACAAGCTAAGAGCTTATAAGAGTCTACTGGCCTACTAGCCTCGTACGAACCATCCTGATCTCACAAGCTAAGAGCTTATAAGAGTCTACTGGCCTACTAGCCTCATACGAACCATCCTGATCTCACAAGCTAAGAGCTTATAAGAGTCTACTGGCCTACTAGCCTCATACGAACCATCCTGATCTCACAAGCTAAGAGCTTATAAGAGTCTACTGGCCTACTAGCCTCGTACGAACAATCCTGATCTCACAAGCTAAGAGCTTATAAGAGTCTACTGGCCTACTAGCCTCGTACGAACCATCCTGATCTCACAAGCTAAGAGCTTATAAGAGTCTACTGGCCTACTAGCCTCGTACGAACCATCCTGATCTCACAAGCTAAGAGCTTATAAGAGTCTACTGGCCTACTAGCCTCGTACGAACCATCCTGATCTCACAAGCTAAGAGCTTATAAGAGTCTACTGGCCTACTAGCCTCATACGAACCATCCTGATCTCACAAGCTAAGAGCTTATAAGAGTCTACTGGCCTACTAGCCTCGTACGAACCATCCTGATCTCACAAGCTAAGAGCTTATAAGAGTCTACTGGCCTACTAGCCTCGTACGAACCATCCTGATCTCACAAGCTAAGAGCTTATAAGAGTCTACTGGCCTACTAGCCTCATACGAACAATCCTGATCTCACAAGCTAAGAGCTTATAAGAGTCTACTGGCCTACGGGACTGTTTTAAAAACATTTCAACTTGTCACATCAATATGTTGGTTTTGGTCTGTGCTTTAACTGTGTACAACCTAAACCACATTCTGATATATCCTGCATTCCAATCAACATTGTAACAATCGTTTACTTACTTTAGAAAAATTATGTAAGAAAATTAACATTAATATTTTAATTTACGGTACTGATTTGTCTATTAGGAAACCAATGGACTTAGTATTACACTTATTTTTAAGAAATCTTCTTTTTAAAGCGATCAAACCAAAAGCGTTCTCATTTAGTCCTACAGAGGGCAGTAGATACTCTTGTTCACAAGCACAGCAGGTTCAGTTTTAGAGGATCTTTGGCTCAGGCCTGTCTCAGTGTGAGATCAATAGGAGTGCTGACTCATTGAGGGCTGTAACACTGGCGGGCTGTGTCCCAAATGGAAACTTATTTCCTACATAGTGCAATACTTTTCACCAGGGCCCATAGGGCTCTGGTGAAAAGTAGTGCACTAAATAGGGAATAGGGTACCATTTGGGACACAAACACTGTCCTGCGGAGATTTACTCCAGAGCAGAGACGTGGCGTATTAACAACCCCAGCCATCTCTCACTGCTGCGGGAGACGTCACTATCTGACAGGCACCTCCCAAACACAGCAGCCTTAGAGTAACCTAAAGCCCACTGTGGTGTGCTTGGTAGATATATAAGGTGAGAGCATCCATGCACATGTAAATGTTGTCGAAGAAGGAAGGCTAGGGTGAGTCAAATGCCACCATGTGAAAAGACAGTGAACGGCTATAGGTCTACTGCTTCCTGTTTACTAATATCCTTGTTTACAAATATTGCTTTCTTTGTATTTAAATTCTCACTTCACCATCAAAAAACTTTTTCTGATCATACTTCATGTCAAAGTAAGATGAAAATACACACACACACACACACACACACACACATTTTTTAAATTGTATTGTTGTAATATTGTACATTTGATATTGTACATTTGTAATGGTGGAGTGGTGAACATGTGTATAGTGCACAATGTCTTGTGTGATGTGATGTTTTATTTATGATAAAGACTGTTGTTTTGTTGTGATGTTTTATTTATGATGTAGACTTGTTTTGTTGTAATGTATTGTTTTATTTATGATGTAGACTTGTTTTGTTGTGATGTTTTATTTATGATGTAGACTTGTTTTGTTGTGATGTATTGTTTTATTTATGATGTAGACTTGTTTTGTTGTGATGTTTTATTTATGATGTAGACTTGTTTTGTTGTGATGTATTGTGTGGGGGTTATTTTCTGTATTATCAAATGAGGAGAGAGACAAACTTCACACACCAGTCAGAGTTATACTTAAACTACATCTTTAATAATAAGAGCTTTGCAAAAGCACTTTGACTTTCAATGATGCGCCATCTCTAATGAACCATTGAAAGTGACAACACAAAAGTACAAAGATCTTTTATAGCCAAGATACACCCCTCTCAACCTACATGACGAACCACAGATATTAGGAACACTTCCCAAAGAGACTTTATAATGAGAAAGGAGCATCCCTTAGCCAGATAACATTCGCTATAAATTATCGTTCAGTGTGGTCCCTAAGACGAGGTTCTAATCTCATTCCTGGTACTTCATAGCACAGAACCATTACCTCATTCAATGGCATAACTCAATTGTCAACTCTAGATACTCCCATCTCAAGTAAAACCCCTTCTTGACCCCTCTCCTGGACAAGCTCACTGAGGGGAGTGAGCCTCTAGGTCATACACTATCCCAGGATAAGTGCAACATCCGAGAGCACATACAATGGTTCCATACACTGCCATACACCTCCCCCCAATGCCAAAGGAGGGAGTGACTTGCGCACAGACATTGTGGAGACAAGTAATTGGCTCCCCATTAATCATGCCATCCCTTCACATGGTTTAAGAATAGGTAAAGACACATTCACATTTGAAAATCATGTTCCATCCTGTCCTCTTCCCTTTCTGATATTCTGCATAGCACCAGAGACATGTAAAAGACAAGCCTGACCTCTCCCCTCTCCGGGCCCCAAGTGACTGAGCCCCAGCTGAGGGAAGAAGTACAACTGCCAACACCAAAGTCCAAAGGGATACATTCTAATAACAAGTATATCACATAAGCATATTACGCAGATAAGACATCTTAATTATATATGTTACCCAACTAATTCTGATTCATCCACCACAATTGTTTTATTTATGATGTAGACTATTGTTTTGTTGTGATGTATTGTTTTATTTATGATGTAGACTATTGTTTTGATGTGTTGTTTCATTTATGACGTAGTGTCACGACCTGCCCTGAGAGAGACGGTTTATTTCTCTATTTTGTTAGGTCAGGGTGTGGGGTGGGCATTCTGTTTTGTATTTCTTTGTGTTGGGCCGAGTATGGTTCCTAATCAGAGGCAGCTGTCTATCGTTGTCTCTGATTAGGAATCATACTTAGGCAGCCTTTTCCCACCTGTGTTTTGTGGGTAGTTATTTTCTGTTTTGTATTTCATTACCTGACGGAACTGTTTGGCTTTTCGGTTTGTTTCTTTGTTCTAGTGTTTTCATTGTTTAAATAAATATGATGAACACTTACCATGCTGCGCTTTGGTCCCCTCTCTACGACAGACGTAACAGAACTACCCACCACCAAAGGACCAAGCAGTGTGGTCAGGAGGACTGGACATGGGAGGAAATCTTTGATGTGGCAGGACCCTGGACAAGGCCTGGGGAGTATCGCCGTCCGCAAGAGGAGATAGAGGCAGCGAAAGCGGAACGGCGATACTATGAGGAACAAGCACGGCAACAACGGAAGCCCGAGAGGCAGCGGCAAAACATTTTGGGGGGGGGGACACACGGGGAGATTGGCGAAGTTGGGGTTGAGACCTGAGCCAACTCCCCGTGCTTACCGTGGGGAGCGAGTGACCGATGCTCACTGTGTCGCCAGTGCGTACTCACAGCCCGGTGCGCTTGGTGAAAGCTCCTCACCGTTGCCGTGCTAGAGTTGGCCGTCAGCCAGGAAGAAGTGTGCCGGCTCAGCGTTCCTGGTCTCCAGTGCGTCTCTTCGGCCCAGGTTATCCTGTGCCAGCTCTACGCACGGTACCCCCTGTTCACCAGCACAAACCAGTTCGTCCTGTGCCAGTGCTCCACCCTTGCTGGGCTAAATTAAACATCCAGCCAGGACGGGTTGTGCCAGCCCTCAACTCCAGACCTCCAGTGCGCCTCCACGGCCCAGTATACCCTGAGCCTGCTCTGCGCACCCAGTCTTCTGTGCGTTTCCCCAGTCCGGTGAGACTGGTTCCAGCTCCACGTAGGAAGCATCCAGGGATGATCATTGGTCTGAAGCCTCCAGTGATGATCCATGGCCCGGAGCCTGTAGGGATGATCCATGGCACGAAGCCTCCAGTGATAATCCATGGCCCGGAGCCTGTAGGGATGATTAATGGGCCGGAGCCTGTAGGGATGATTCATGGGCCGGAGCCTGTAGGGATGATCCATGGCCCGGAGCCTGTAGAGATGATCCATGGCACGAAGCCTCCAGTGATGATCCATGGCCCGGAGCCTCCATTGATGATCCATTGCACAAAGCCTCCAGTGATGATCCATGGCGCGGAACCTGTAGTGATGATCCATGGCACGGAGCCTTCAGCGACGCTCTCCAGTCCGGAGCCTCCAGCGACGCTCCCCAGTCCGGAGCCTCCAGCGACGCCCCCCAGTCCGGAGCCTCCAGCGACGCCCCCCAGTCCGGAGCCTCCAGCGACGCTCCCCAGCCCGGAGTCTTCAGCGGCGGCCTGCAGCCCGGAGTCTTCAGCGGCGGTCGGCAGTTCAGAGCCTCCGGCGATGATCCACGGTCTGGTTCCCCCAGCGACACAAAAGCGGGGAAATCAGCGGGCGGTGTGGGGGCTACGCCTCGAACCAGAGCCACCGCCAAGTATAGATGCCCACCCGGACCCTCCCCTATAGGTTCAGGGGAGTCCGCATCTTTGGGGGGGTACTGTCACGCCCTGACCTGAGAGAGACGGTTTATTTCTCTATTTTGTTAGGTCAGGGTGTGGGGTGGGCATTCTATGTTTTGTATGTCTTTGTGTTGGGCCGAGTATGGTTCCTAATCAGAGGCAGCTGTCTATCGTTGTCTCTGATTAGGAATCATACTTAGGTAGCCTTTTCCCACCTGTGTTTTGTGGGTAGTTATTTTCTGTTTTGTATTTCATTACCCGACGGAACTGTTTGGCTTTTCGGTTTGTTTCTTTGTTCTAGTGTTTTCATTGTTTAAATAAATATGATGAACACTTACCACGCTGCGCTTTGGTCCCCTCTCTACGACAGCCATAACACGTAGACTATTGTTTTGTTGTGATGTATTGTTTTATTTATGATGTAGACTTGTTTTGTTGTGATGTTTTGCTTTATTTATTATGCAGACTATTGTTTTGTTGTGATGTTTTATTTATTATGTAGACTATTGTTTTGTTGTGATGTGTTGTTTTATTTATGATGTAGACTGTTATGTTGTTGTGATGTGTTGTTTTATTTATGATGTAGACTGTTGTTTTGATGTGTTGATTTGTTCCTGTTTGGACCTCAGGAAGAGTAGCAGCTGCCTTGGCAACAGCTAATGGAGATACTAATACAATCCCTTCCTGATTTGCTGTGTCCTTTCAAAGCTCAATGTTCAACTATTCATACGTGTATTGATAATACAGTCAGATATTGAACGTCAGATCAAAGACCAATCAAGTGAATTATGAAAAAACTAGACGTCCCTTCGTATTCAGATTTGGTCATGTGGTATAGGTTGTCAAACAAAACCTCCATGGGGAGAATGTATATATAACTCAGCAATTATTTATGTTCTGAGGTAACCGTTCATATGCTGAGCATGACATGCATGACAAATTGTGTAAATCTTTGTTTTATTCCCCAAATCTCTCCAGTCTTTCTTGGATAATTGCCCAGATTGGTCTGATTGGTGCAGTGCATAGTACTCTCTGGGGAGATTATATGATGTAAAGATCCTGGTCATATAGCTCCTAAACCACCTATACATTTTAATTACCAGACATAGAAACTGAACCTATAGTACAATATCTAGTGTCAACTATAAGATAAGGGTCAAAGTCAAACAATGATTTTGGTCTTTAAATTATCATTTCAAAATGGCCTTAAAATGACAATCAAAACCGATCGAAATCTGAAATACATTTTCATATTCTGGCGTTGAATTTCATCTCTACCTAAATGTTTCTCTCATGTCATATTCTGGCGCTGAATTTCATCTCTACCTAAATGTTTCTGTCATGTCATATTCTGGCGCTGAATTTCATCTCTACCTAAATGTTTCTGTCATGTCATATTCTGGCGCTGAATTTCATCTCTACCTAAATGTTTCTGTCATGTCATATTCTGGCGCTGAATTTCATCTCCACCTAAATGTTTCTGTCATGTCATATTCTGGCGCTGAATTTCATCTCTACCTAAATGTTTCTGTCATGTCATATTCTGGCGCTGAATTTCATCTCCACCTAAATGTTTCTGTCATGTCATATTCTGGCACTGAATTTCATTTCTACCTAAATATTTTTGTCACAGGGTGATATGAGTTCCATAGGCCTACTATGTGGACAAACAACAGTTTTAATTCATTGTTGTCAATCAAAGGTGAAAATAATTAAGTCTTACTATTTAATTAGTTCTCAGTTTCCAAAGTAAAGGTCAATGTACATCAACTGTATATGTAGGCTAATATGCATCCTGATTCAAGATCATTTATGTCCCACAACAACTGAGTTTCCTGTTATAAAACATGACAAGTGGAGAACTCGATTAACATCCTCCAATTTTCTGGTAATTTCATGCCAACTTTTCCCCTCTGTAGCTAATTTGGTTATTTTCCAGCTATATTAGGAGATAATCAAATACATTAACATTGTACAAAACATATTCTATTCCACTTTGTCTCTGAGGCCTTTTGTTGTGAACGTCTCTGCACAGATGAAGGGTTGTTGTGTTCAGGGAGGGAACAAAGAGGTGTCAGTGTGGCAGCCTACTGGAAACATCTCCTGGTGGTACATCCAGCGACAGTTATATAAATACACCTATTTATTCAAGAGAAACCGCTTCAGTTTCTCCAGACACAGATATATCAAAGACAGTCTTACAGGAACACATGTTCCCTGAGATATTTGGTGAGGAGGCCTATTAGGAAACTACAGGACTAGTTGTAGTAGGCCTAATGCTGGTGGTTTACAGCTATGTTTATTTTACCATTTTGTATTTTGGATCTTAACTACCGGTATGTTAACTAACTTATTGATGTAACAAATAAGAAGGACCATGTGGTATACCACTCATCATCATCATCATCACAACCACTACCTATGCAAGACAATCGATTCAGATAAACTTGATAAACATTATCATAATCCCCATGTCGGATTTGGCCAATGGCGTGCTGTGACATCAAATAGCCACATAACCCTGCACCAATCTAATCGCGTCCCTCTCACGAGCCACACCCACTGGTTCTCCGCCCAGCCATCCCTCATGCACTGTGCTGCTGCCGGATGCAGTTGTCATGGAGATGGAAAAGGACCCAGCTTCCGCTCGTCGTGCTGTTGCCATGGAAATCCCCGTGGCAGCAGCATCGCTCTCTGTAGCGCCAGGAGATCCGGAGGAGCAGTGCGAGCCCGCCCTACCCTTTCAGCACGGTGGACAGCACCATAGGACCAGACCGCCGTTTAACCACGGGAGATTTTATATGCTGATAGTTATCGGAGAAATCTCAACGGACCACCACCTTCAGTCTGCCAAAAAACACATAAAACAGGGTGAGTGGGCTACTTGAATGGGTATTATAAGTCTTTACACATCTTTCTAAACTGTTGAAGTTCAAGATTGCCCACAAAGATTTTGTTTTATGTAAAAATGTAGTTTGTTTAGATGTCAGAGGCTTGACCCCTATGCGTTGGCCTGCACTTGCAATATTCAAATGTATGACAAAAATCAAACCAAATAGTTTTTAGAACAAGCTGTGACTTTGTTAGGAATATTGTCATCTAATTCATCCGTTGCAGCGGATCAAAAAGGGAGCGGGTGACGCCTACATCTCAAACGTAGGCTGCTGCATGAGTGGGTTGGATTTCACATTGAACAGAGCTGTTTGGTAATGCATACATAGAGGACACTGCACCAGACGTATAGCCCCCTATATGGCTGAATATAGCAATACGGAACACAAAACTATTCTACTGTATGTGATATCCTGAATGGTTCTGGTATAAAGGGTTGAATTACTCTTCATAGTTTGCAATGGATTATTCTCCATAGTTATTGCAGTTGGCTAGAATAACTAAGAATTTACAAATGTGCAATCAGTAGGTCCTACTGGGTTATCTGAAACACTGGAATATAGATGACCGGAAATAATTCCAGACCAAAAAACATGATGTGAATATGATGTTAAATTATTCTAGAGAAAACTGTGACGGGTCGTTGAATAGAATACGGTTGTGCGTGGAGGCAATACACTGGCCAATCAAGACAAAAAACAAACCCTGCCCTGATGTCTCTTCCTGTCCCAATGGACACTCTATTAAATGAGAACTGGCATCATTCAGGGAAACAGCTTGCATACTGAGTAGCTCACTGTTTACAGGGGGCGTAATAAGGTTCATCATATAACTGCCAGTATTAATAACAATCATCTTCCTACAAGAGGTTATTTGCCAACCCAGTAATGTTCTGATGTTACTGTACATTAGGGATTATCAGCTCAGTGCTCGAAGGCCATGGTGTTTAATGGTTTTTAATCCATGCCTTTGATTCAGTGGTTGATTAAGATGGTGAAAGCCAGGTGTGTGCCCTCTCCAGCCGATTAGTAGAAATCTACCAATCAGTGCCAAGGAGCAATAACAACCAGCGGGGTCATGTTCATTAGGTCACGCAATAGAACTCAGACCCTAGACAGGCCCCTCCACTCCAACAGTAATGTGTTTGTTGTATAGCTATAGAGCATTGTGGGTAATGTAGTGCATCATGCTACATTTGTTATTGTATGTTAACAGGACTGCGGTCGTGGGACATCGATCTGACTCTGTGCGACCTGAACAGAGAGCTACAGCTCTTCGCAACGCGACACTCTGCCCAGTTCTCCTCAGAGGTCAAAGGTCAGTCCTGTTCAGGATCAAAGGTGACAGTTTGGGGTTGCACGACTTACATGGACAAACGGGCCTTGCAATGAATTAGCAAGTTCAAAGGGATCAGTTTGAGGAAGGCGAGGCGCAGAATCACTCATCTTGATCACATAATGAGTAGTTTTTTGGGATGCAAGTGGATTTGTAGATCAGTGATTCTGAGCAGTTCGACTGCAATACAGTCAGTAAAGCTCAAACATACATACCAACGAGAGGAGAGGAATTGACGAACAGTGTCATCCCATTGTCTTGAGTCTAGTGTTTCTGTGTGTCATGTCTGCTTGGTTTGTGTGTTTACCACATTTTCCAGAAATTGCTGATAAACAGATGTAGCGTTTCCTCATATTTCCTCCTTATGAGCCTAATCAATAAAAAATTGATACATCAGCCCTGATGCAGTCTGGACAGCTTTGCTCTGTTATTACACTAAGTAGCTTTGAAAGGTTTTGCCAGAATAAATAAAACGTTTGGTGACAGGAGCCGTTTGAGAGAATTCATTGGTTGTGCCCCAAATAGTACCCTATTCCCTATTTGGTGCACTACTTTTGACCAGAGTCCTGGTTCCTTTCAGGGCTCTAAAGGAAGTCGCACACTCGTCTCTATTGCTGTGGGTTTTTTTTACCAACACTTCGGCCAAAGAACAGGGTGTTCTTTCCAAGCTGTAGTTAGTTGCTGCAAGAACTTGCAGTGGCCTTATCACTGACATCCACCTGCCTGTCTGTCTGCGGTTATGACTGCTGAAGGACACATACAAACCTACAGTGCCTAGTGAAAGTCTACACACTCCTTGCACAGTTGTCACATCTTGCTGACTTAAAATTAAATCTAAAAAAGAAATAATTAAATTTTTTTCCTACACAACCTGCTTAACATTTTCAAAGTGAAGGAAAAAGGATAGAACATTTCTGAAATTAATAACAAATAAAAAATGCCTTGATTACGTACAGTTGAAGTCGGAGGTTTACATACACCTTACCAAATACATTTAAACTCGGTTTTTCACAATTCCTGACATTTAATCCTAGTAACAATTCCCTGTCTTAGGTCAGTTAGGATCACCACTTTATTTTAAGAATGTGAAATGTCAGAATAATAGTAGAGAGAATTATTTATTTCAGCTTTTATTTCTTTCATCACATTCCCAGTGGGTCAGAAGTTTACATACACTCAATTAGTATTTGGTAGCATTGCCTTTACATTGTTTAACTTGGGACAAACATTTCAGGTATCCTTCCACAAGCTTCCCACAATAAATTGGGTGAATTTTGGCCCATTCCTCCTGACAGAGCTGGTGTAACTGAGTTAGGTTTGTAGGCCTCCTTGCTCGCACACGCTTTTTCAGTTCTGCCCACAAATCTTCTATAGGCTTGAGGTCAGGGCTTTGCGATGGCCACAATACCTTGACTTTGTTGTCCTTAAGCCATTTTGCCACAACTTTGGAAGTATGCTTGGGATCATTGTCCATTTGGAAGACCCATTTCCAACCAAGCTTTAACTTCCTGACTGATGTCTTGAGATGTTGCTTCAATACATCCACAGAATTTTCCTGCCTCATGATGCCATCTATTTTGTGAAGTGCACCAGTCCCTCCTGCAGAAAAGCACGCCCACAACAGCACGCCCACACCATCCCCACGGTTGGGATGGTGTTCTCTGGCTTGCAAGCCTCCCCCTTTTTCCTCCTAACATAACGATGGTCATTATGACCAAACAGTTCTATTTTTGTTTCATCAGACCAGAGGACATTTCTCCAAAAAGTACGATCTTTGTCCCCATGTGCAGTTGCAAACCGTAGTCTGGCTTTTTTATGGCGGTTTTGGAGCAGTAGCTTCTTCCTTGCTGAGCGGCCTTTCAGGTTATGTCAATATAGGACTCGTTCTACTGTGGATATAGATACTTTTGTACCTGTTTCCTCCAGCATCTTCACAAGGTCCTTTGCTGTTGTTCTGGGATTGATTTGCACTTCTCTCACCAAAGTACGTTCATCTCTAGGAGACAGAACGGGTCTCCTTCTTGAGCGGTATGACAGCTGCATGGTCCCATGGTGTTTATACTTGCGTACTATTGTTTGTACAGATGAATGTGGTACCTTCAGGCATTTGGAAATTGCTCCCAAGGATGAACCAGATTTGTGGAGGTCTACAATTTTTTTTTCTGAGGTCTTTGCTGATTTCTTGTGATTTTCCCATGATGTCAAGCAAAGAGGCACTGAGTTTGAAGGTAGGCCTTGAAATACATCCACAGGTACACCTCCAATTGACTCAAATGATGTCAATTAGCCTATCAGAACCTTCTAAAGCCGTGACATAATTTTCTGGAATTCTCCAAGCTGTTTAAAGGCACAGTCAACTTAGTGTATGTAAACTTCTGACCCACTACAATTGTGATACAGTGAATTATAAGTGAAATAATCTGTCTGTAAACAATTGTTGGAAAAATTACTTGTGTCATGCACAAAGTTGATGTCCTAACCGACTTGTAAAAACTATAGTTTGTGGTTGAGTGGTTGAAAAACGAGTTTTAATGACTCCAACCTGAGTGTATGTAAACTTCCGACTTCAACTGTATGTCTTCACACCCCAGAGTTAATACTTGGTGGAAGCAACTTTGGCAGAAATTACAGCTGTAAATCATTTCAAATGAGATTCTACCAAACCTGCACAGCTCTTAGGGCAACATATATCCATTGTTTTTGTCAAAATTGCTCAACCTCTGTAAGTTTGGTTGGGAATCAAAGTATGGACAGCAATATTCAACCCTGTCTCTGATTTTCAAGGAGATTTAAGTCTTTGTTATTTTAATGTGTTCATTGTCCCACTGAAAAATACAACTCTATCCCAGGGTTAGGTATTCAGAAGACTGAGGAAGGTTTTCTGCACTTTTTACCTGGGCTTTGCTCCTTTTAAATTTATTTTGATCCTGACAAACCACAGTCCCTGCAGGTGACAAGCATACCCATAACATGATGCTGCCACCAAAATACTTGAAAATACAGAGGGTTGATTAGTTATCAGATTGTGTCGAGTCTGGGCTTCCGGTACAGCCACACAAGACATGCAAACACAATACATGCAGACTAAGAGATGACAATAATAGGTCATCTCAGCAGACATCTCTATTATTGTCATCTCTTATCTGCATCCCATATAGCACCATATTCCCTATATAGTGCACTACTTTTGACCAGGGCCCATAGCACTATGTAGGGAATAGGGTGCCATTTGGAACGCTGCCCTGGAATGGAGTCACTATTCTCCAGGCAAGAGAAGGCACCACGGGAATGGGCTGTAGATGATATGGGGCGTATCGACCAGACTCTCATATTAAGGGTATAGGAGACTGTGGATCAATGGTTCTAATGTCAAAGTGAACACAATCTTCCCTGGGTGAAGATGAGACCAGAGCCTGTGGTGAGCCAGTGTAGCCGTGGAACTACTGTATGTCTGTGGGTCATCACTATCCGGCCATGCTGGAGAAGACGGAAGTACAATGCCTTCTATTCACAAATGCAGATTTGATAACTAACCCTAACCCTTAGTCTAGGATTGGCCTTAACCAAAACCCTAACCCTAGAAACCATGCTTGCTTATTAGGTATGAATGAGTATTGTCACTTTTGTCCATTCTAGCATGGTTCTCTGGTGACTACCCTGCCTGTTGCTTACAGCAGCAAATGTCAAACCATGAGTTTATGTCATCTTCTCCTCATTGGTCCTTCTTGTATAAGCAGTCACTGAAATACTATTTATTTTTGTGTGTCTATTTCTGATATACACTGATATATCTCATTATTGACGCAGCAGCAGAGTTGAGCATATGTTGTTGCCACTTCCCATGATCCCGTGTGAGAAACTGATCAAAGGAGCCTCTAGATCTCTATATCTCTCTCCATCCACCCACTCATTTCACAAGGGCCAGTGCTGGCTCATGCTACAGAGGTAGGATCTTAATTTGATCATTCTTTTGTTGCTGAGAAATCAGATGACCTTCGTGATTTACATAAATTCACTGAAAACACACACTAACACACAAGTTATATTAACAGTATTGCTTTTTTGGCCACCTAATAGCCTTGTGATCAAACATCATTATGGACTAAACGTTCAAATCCTGTTGCTGCAGGACTATTTTGCTGTGACAATATACTATAGGTCAAATTAAGATCCTACATCTGTATAAATTGTTTTCAGAACACTGAATCTTTAGCAAGAAAGGAGAGAGGCTAAAAGTGAAACGGGTTCTGTTTTCATCCCAAATGACACCATACGGTGCACTGCTTCTGACCAGGGGCTCTGGTGGGGGGGGTTCTGGTCAAAGGTAGTGGACTATATTTATTTAACTAGGCAAGTCAGTTAAGAACAAATACTTATTTTCAATGATGGCCTAGTGGGTTAACTGCCTTGTTCAGGGGAAGAATGACAGTACCTTGTCAGCTCGGGGATTTGATCTTACAACCTTTTGGTTACTAGTCCAACGCTCTAACCACTAGGCTATGCTGCCGCCCCAGGGAGCAGAGTGTCATTTGAGACAAAACCTATATACTATGAACATACAGTTCATAGTATATAGGATAATTGGCAAGGGAAGAAATCTAGGCATTTAGCATAGAAGTGAGTGTGAAGTGAAAATGACTGTATTACCTGGAATACAGTATGTGAACAGGGTAGGAAATTTAGGATACGCCCAAATGGCACCCTATTCTCTTTAAAGTGCACTACTTTGGATCAGAGGGCAGTGATCAAAATAAGTGCACTATAAAAAGAATAGAGTGCCACTTGGGACACAGCTCTGTCTGAAGGGGTTGGAATATGGAGGAGGGGTGTATCAAAAACATGTCTTACCTAAAAATAAATACCATAACCATGCAAGGCTTTGATTTAAAATAAAATCTATTGAGAACCGAAGTGAAACCCAAGGCAAGTCATACACACAACCTATCCTACTGATATGAACATAAAAGGTGTGGGGGGATAGGGGGTGGCATACATGACAAACACATTTTTGCATGGGGAAAGATGATAGCCTCTGTCCCTCAGGAAGTGGATTTGAATACTGAGCACTGTTCACAGCGACGTTCTAGTTTGGTATACTAGACTACATGTCTTGTCTGACAGCCCCCTATTTGCATACCACTGTTTGATCTTCCATCTCTGCATAATCACACATCAGGTTGCTATTGGACCAATTCACCAATCCAAATCCATTTGATTAGGATGCACTGTCGCAGTCAGGGTACCTGTTTTGGGTACTCTGTCTGACAACACCTGACAAACACTTATTCCTTTACTTGACTGTTTTACCTACCTCGATCCTACCAGTTTTATCTCCTATATTTCCTTTGCTTGTTGTCCCCCTCTATCTTCCATCCCTCCATTATTACTCTCCCTCTATCCTTGCAGCTCTCTCATGAACAAAACAATGTCCTACACTAATGATGATTTTACCAGTAATTAAACGCCTCCTTCCCACCTCTTTCTCTCCATCCTCCCTCCATCTCTCACCACCTCTTTCTCTCCATCCTCCCTCCATCTCTCACAACCTCTTTCTCTCCATCCTCCCTCCATCTCTCACCACCTCTTTCTCTCCATCCTCCCTCCATCTCTCACAACCTCTTTCTCTCCATCCTCCCTCCATCTCTCACCACCTCTTTCTCTCCATCCTCCCTCCATCTCTCACCACCTCTTTCTCTCCATCCTCCCTCCATCTCTCACCACCTCTTTCTCTCCATCCTCCCTCCATCTCTCACCACCTCTTTCTCTCCATCCTCCCTCCATCTCTCACCACCTCTTTCTCTCCATCCTCCCTCCATCTCTCACAACCTCTTTCTCTCCATCCTCCCTCCATCTCTCACCACCTCTTTCTCTCCATCCTCCCTCCATCTCTCACCACCTCTTTCTCTCCATCCTCCCTCCATCTCTCACCACCTCTTTCTCTCCATCCTCCCTCCATCTCTCACCACCTCTTTCTCTCCATCCTCCCTCCATCTCTCACCACCTCTTTCTCTCCATCCTCCCTCCATCTCTCACCACCTGTTTTTATTTATTCTCACAGTCCCTCTCTCTTTGCAGTCTCCCTACTTTCTCTCTCTCCCTCTTATATACCATCTCTCATCTCTCTCTCTCTCTCTCTCTCTCACACTCTCTCTCTCTCTCTCTCTCTCTGCGGGTGAGTGAAGCTTGATTAAAGCACGATGGGGCTTGTAGGTGCCAGTGCTGAGGTCTGCATAAAATAGCATCGCTCACCCTGAGCCCCCTGCTTTCAGGCAGAGAGCAATAACTCAGACCTGCTCCAGCGCAGCCTTGGATCCAGGCTTCGCTTTGAGAAAGACACCATATTTTTGAGGTTGGCAGGTGGCATTACCATTAACCCTTGCCAGCACTGAATAAGATCTCAACTCAGCGGTGGGTTCCTGTGTTGTTTCTGCTCAGTGTTCTGTTACATTCAGACCCCTATACTGTTACTGGCAGACCACCATAGACTGTTACTGGCAGACCCTCATAGACTGTTACTGGCAGACCCTCATAGACTGTTACTGGCAGACCCTCATAGACTGTTACTGGCAGACCCTCATGGACTGTTACTGGCAGACCCTCATGGACTGTTACTGGCAGACCCTCATAGACTGTTACTGGCAGACCCTCATGGACTGTTACTGGCAGACCACCATAGACTGTTACTGGCAGACCCTCATAGACTGTTACTGGCAGACCACCATAGACTGTTACTGGCAGACCACCATAGACTGTTACTGGCAGACCCTCATAGACTGTTACTGGCAGACCCTCATAGACTGTTACTGGCAGACCCCTATAGACTGTTACTGGCAGACCCTCATGGACTGTTACTGGCAGACCCTCATAGACTGTTACTGGCAGACCCTCATGGACTGTTACTGGCAGACCACCATAGACTGTTACTGGCAGACCACCATAGCCTGTTACTGGCAGACCCTCATGGACTGTTACTGGCAGACCACCATAGACTGTTACTGGCAGACCCTCATAGACTGTTACTGGCAGACCCTCATGGACTGTTACTGGCAGACCCTCATGGACTGTTACTGGCAGACCCTCATGGACTGTTACTGGCAGACCCCCATAGACTGTTACTGGCAGACCCTCATAGACTGTTACTGGCAGACCCCTATAGACTGTTACTGGCAGACCCTCATGGACTGTTACTGGCAGACCCTCATAGACTGTTACTGGCAGACCCTCATGGACTGTTACTGGCAGACCCCCATAGACTGTTACTGGCAGACCCTCATGGACTGTTACTGGCAGACCCTCATAGACTGTTACTGGCAGACCCTCATAGACTGTTACTGGCAGACCCTCATGGACTGTTACTGGCAGACCCTCATGGACTGTTACTGGCAGACCCTCATAGACTGTTACTGGCAGACTCTCATGGACTGTTACTGGCAGACCACCATAGACTGTTACTGGCAGACCCTCATAGACTGTTACTGGCAGACCACCATAGACTGTTACTGGCAGACCCCTATAGACTGTTACTGGCAGACCCTCATGGACTGTTACTGGCAGACCCTCATAGACTGTTACTGGCAGACCCTCATGGACTGTTACTGGCAGACCACCATAGACTGTTACTGGCAGACCACCATAGACTGTTACTGGCAGACCACCATAGACTGTTACTGGCAGACCCTCATGGACTGTTACTGGCAGACCCCCATAGACTGTTACTGGCAGACCACCATAGACTGTTACTGGCAGACCCTCATGGACTGTTACTGGCAGACCCCCATAGACTGTTACTGGCAGACCCTCATAGACTGTTACTGGCAGACCCCTATAGACTGTTACTGGCAGACCCTCATGGACTGTTACTGGCAGACCCTCATAGACTGTTACTGGCAGACCACCATAGACTGTTACTGGCAGACCACCATAGACTGTTACTGGCAGACCCTCATGAACTGTTACTGGCAGACCCCCATAGACTGTTACTGGCAGACCACCATAGACTGTTACTGGCAGACCCTCATGGACTGTTACTGGCAGACCCCCATAGACTGTTACTGGCAGACCCTCATAGACTGTTACTGGCAGACCCCTATAGACTGTTACTGGCAGACCCTCATGGACTGTTACTGGCAGACCCTCATAGACTGTTACTGGCAGACCCTCATAGACTGTTACTGGCAGACCTTCATGGACTGTTACTGGCAGACCCCCATAGACTGTTACTGGCAGACCCTCTTAGACTGTTACTGGCAGACCCTCATAGACTGTTACTGGCAGACCCCTATAGACTGTTACTGGCAGACCCTCATGGACTGTTACTGGCAGACCCTCATAGACTGTTACTGGCAGACCACCATAGACTGTTACTGGCAGACCCCCATAGATTGTTACTGGCAGACTCCAATAGACTGCTACTGGTAGACCCCTATAGACTGTTACTGGCAGACCCCATAGGTTCAGGCCCCTATAGACTGCTACTGGTAGACCCTCATAGAATGTTACTGGCAGACCTCCATAGACTGATACTGGCAGACTTCCATAGACTGCTACTGGCAGACCACCATAGTCTGCTACTGGCAGACCACCATAGACTGATACTGGCAGACCCCCATAGACTGTTACTGGCAGACCCCCATAGACTGTTACTGGTAGACCACCATAGACTGTTACTGGCAGACCCCCATAGACTGTTACTGGCAGACCACCATAGACTGTTACTGGCAGACCCCCATAGACTGTTACTGGCAGACCCCCATAGACTGTTACTGGCAGACCACCATAGACTGTTACTTGCAGACCCCCATAGACTGATACTGGCAGACCCCCATAGACTGTTACTGGCAGACCCCCATAGACTGTTACTGGCAGACCACCATAGACTGATACTGGCAGACCCCCATAGACTGTTACTGGCAGACCACCATAGACTGTTACTTGCAGACTCCCATAGACTGATACTGGCAGACCCCCATAGACTGCTACTGCAGACCACCATAGACTGTTACTGGCAGACCACCATAGACTGTTACTAGCAGACCCCTATAGACTGTTACTGGCAGACCCTCATAGACTGTTACTGGCAGACCACCATAGACTGTTACTGGCAGACCCCCATAGACTGTTACTGGCAGACCCTCATAGACTGTTACTGGCAGACCACCATAGACTGTTACTGGCAGACCCCCATAGACTGTTACTAGCAGACTCTTGAGACTGCTAGTGCCAGAACACAGCAGGGACAATACAGAGAGAGCTTCTATATTATTCAGTTTGTCACCTTGTATGTTATTCACTTTATCACCTTGTATGTTCTTCAGTTTATCACCTTGTATGTTCTTCAGTTTATCACCTTATATGTTCTTCAGTTTATCACCTTGTATGTTCTTCAGTTTATCACCTTGTATGTTCTTCAGTTTATCACCTTGTATGTTCTTCAGTTTATCACCTTGTATGTTCTTCAGTTTATCACCTTGTATGTTCTTCAGTTTATCACCTTGTATGTTCTTCAGTTTATCACCTTGTATGTTCTTCAGTTTATCACCTTGTATGTTCTTCAGTTTATCACCTTGTATGTTCTTCAGTTTATCACCTTGTATGTTCTTCAGTTTATCACCTTGTTCTAACACTACACAGCTGATTCCAATAATCAACTCATCATCATGCTTTGATTATTTGGATCAGCTGTGTACAGTAGTGCTAGGGAATAACAAACAGAAGGTGCCCCCCTTGGGGTCCCCAGGACTGTGTTTGGGAACTGCTGTATGTTAAATGTGTTGTATCATGTGTACAGTATGCAGGTTAACTGTATCATCTGACTAGAACTAGTCAAGCTAACTAACTGAAATGATGCTTAGTGCTGCATTAATGCTCAGTATAGGTCCCTCAAATTAGAATCTATACCTCGAAGCCAGTTCCACCGCTTTTCTTTCATTCTTCCCCTCTAATCAGGGAGTGGGACTGATTTAGACCTGGGATACCAGGTGGGTGCAAGTAATTTTCAGGTACACTCTTAGAAAAAAGATTTCCAATAGGGTTCTTCGGCTGTCCCCATAGAAGAACCTCATTTGGTTCCAGGTAGAAACCTTTTGGTTCCAGGTAGAACTATTTTGGGTTCCATGTAGAACCCTCTGTGGTTTTACATGGAACCCAAAAGGGTTCTACATAGAACCAAAAATGGTTCTTCAAAGGGTTCTCCTATGGGGACAGACGAAGAACCCGTTTAGGTTTTAGATAGCACATTTTTAACAGAAAAGCAGCAGTTGTCCGGACGTCGTAGGGTAAGATTTGAACACCCCGTCATAGGTTCTGATCTGTTTTCTGATCTATTTCTTGATTCCATTCCCTTCCACCACTAAATATGTTATAGAAACTAGTGTTCACTGATGATCATCCTAAAGAATACATCATGTGGCACACACCGTCATTACTACATCCTCTCAGTTCATTGGTTCCTTTAAGACAACCAGATAAAGTACATGAACGAGGGCCTCACTCAGGTGAATTGTTAGCTAAGATATTCTCAGGTTTGATAGACAATGCAGTTGAATACCTGCCATGCTAGACAGTTCATCACCAGTGTGAATGGAGGTGTGTTTTTGCTCTCGCAGAGTTAAATCAACACTGCCAGAACACTGAAGTGTGTAGTTTAATCACTGCACCAGAAGCGCTGGCCAAACATAGAAAGTGTGCTCGGGATTATATTTCAATCAATCTGAGGATTTGGTTCAGATTGTGTTTGGATGCTGCAGATGTGTGCAGAGATTAAGAG